>NC_056747.1:1075669133-1075950018 GCF_019279795.1 Protopterus annectens | reverse complement strand
TCAAAGTCTAAAGGAACAATCATCCCTAGCATACCTCTCAACTGTACAGATTTTTGCAGAATGTCCAGATGTCTGCCTCATCCCCACCCCCCACCCCCAAATGTGTACCTGTCTGTCAAATAGCAGAGAATTTAAGCCATTAAATAATATAAAAAAAGAAGCAAAATGAAAAAAAAAACTGCACTAAACCTTCCACTCTGTGTTTTTCTCAACAGAGCTAAACATTCTTAAGTAAATTCAAAAATACCTCACCTCCTACAACACCATACCCCACTTGTTATACATTGAAATTATAATCCACTCAGTGTGATGCACTTACAGAATTGAAATCTCTCAGTCTCAGATATGCAGAATGAACTTCTGTTGAATGGGAACCTTTTCACCCCATTTCACACCTTCTGTGAAATTCTTGTTGACACTCAAAAGTTCTTTTTAACTGAAGCTTCAAGTAATTAATGAACCATGACACACAATTAATACTGATGAAACCAAGCTTATAGTAAAGTATTTAAAAATTGGCACACCTTGGCTTTCCATCATACTGTGCAACACGTCTGTACATGCACTTACTGACACCAATAGAAACATTTCCCCTGTGACCCTTTCAGTAGTTTGTCCATATCTGTACAAATACTTCACTAACACAAAATCAAACATTCCCCTTCCCCCACCCCGTGATCCTTTCACTACTTTTTCCATGTATGCCCAAGCACTTCTCTGATACCAAATGGAACATTCCCACCCAGTGATCCCCTCAGTAGTGTCTCCATGTATGTACAAGCACTTCTCTGATACCAAATGGAACATTCCCACCCAGTGATCCCCTCAGTAGTGTCTCCATGTATGTACAAGCACTTCTCTGATACCAAATGGAACATTCCCACCCAGTGATCCCCTCAGTAGTGTCTCCATGTATGTACAAGCACTTCTCTGATACCAAATGGAACATTCCCACCCAATGATCCCCTCAGTAGTGTCTCCATGTATGCACAAGCACTCCTCTGACACCAAATGGAACATTCCCACCCAATGATCCCCTCAGTAGTTTCTCCATATATGCACAAGCACTTCTCTGATACCAAATGGAACATTCCCACCCAATGATCCCCTCAGTAGTGTCTCCATGTATGCACAAGCACTTCTCTGATACCAAATGGAACATTCCCACCCAATGATCCCCTCAGTAGTTTCTCCATGTATGTACAAGCACTTCTTTGATACCAAATGGAACATTCCCACCCAATGATCCACTCAGTAGTTTCTTCATGTATGCCCAAGCACTTCACTGATACCAAATGGAACATTCCCACCCAATGATCCCCTCAGTAGTTTCTCCATGTATGCCCAAGCACTTCACTGATACCAAATGGAACATTCCCACCAATGATCCCCTCAGTAGTTTCTCCATGTATGTACAAGCACTTCTCTGATACCAAATGGAACATTCCCACCCAGTGATCCCCTCAGTAGTTTCTCCATATATGCACAAGCACTTCAATGACACCAAATGGAACATTCTCTCAACTCTCAACTCACGGCTGGCATGACCAGACAGGAGGAGATGGTAACCACACACACAACAATCCCAGTCCCACATAGACTTACCACAACTGCAAGCCAAACACATAAAAACACAAAGACATACTCGGAGGCTCTAATAAAAAACTTACCAAAACAACAGAGGCTCCCAAAGCAGACATCCAAAAATTCACCACCTCAAAACAAAACACATGCAACACATACTTCAATAAATCAGTGTGTCAACCAATCACAGCCCTTAAGGCCAAACACCATGCCTGATACACTAGTAATAGGTGACTCTATAGTCAGACACACTGATGTCCCACTGACCAGGCTGAACAAGGAGAGGGTGACTGTGAGCTGTCTATCGGGAGCGAGGATCCACGACATAACACACGCACTCAAGTCACTCCAAAGCAAGAACAAATATGACTCCGTCATTGTCCATGCAGGCATGAATGACCTGAGACGTACCTCCCTGGACTACATGAAAAGAGACATAGAGGAGCTCTCCGAATATGTAGCCCAGGCTGGTATGACCTTGACCCTGAGCAGCATCTTGCCCTCACCAAGAATGATACCAGAATACAAAGACAAGATGATCAGCTTTAATAATTGGCTCAAGTACTGGAGTCATTCTAAGGGGATCCAATGTCTGTCTGCCTGGGATGACATGTTGGACAAGCCACGCTACTTCGCAAGGGATGGCTTACACCTGTCACCACTGGGCTTCCGGATATTGGCTAAGGCTCTTGCCACCCCCATAGTGCCTTTTTTAGGCAAGGCTCAAAAGACAAACCCACCTCCTTAGAAAACAAAAATGGAAAAAAACTAAGGGTAATGCTGCTCAATGCCAGAAGTCCAAATCTTAAGATGCAGGCACTCGATGCACTGCTCAGCATGGAGAACATCGACGTCTGTGCAGTAACTGAAACCTGGTTCAAGGCTCCTGAGAGCACCCCAGTGTTACCAGGCTATACCTCGTATCATGCTTTGCGGCCCCAAAACCCGGGCTGAACCACAAAGGGAGGGGGAGTGTCCATATTCATCAAGGACACCCACACCTCCAGGTTAGTAGCAACACATGAAGCATCAGAGACCATACAGGTGCAACTAACCATAGGCAAAACTGCTATACAACTGGTAGCATGTTACAGACCACCCTCCCAATCTCAGGAACCCCACTCAGCCTTCCTGAAGACATTGGAGGATATGAATGTATCACAAAATACCATCATACTGGGAGACTTCAACTACCCAAACATAGATTGGGTACATTATTCTAGCCCTAATACCCTAGACCAAAGGTTCCTGGAATTCATAAATTCAAATGCACTGGAACAACTAGTCACCTCTCCCACTAGGGGAGATAATATACTAGACTTGATCATCGCAAACATGGGGACAAAATGCTCCACACCAGAAGTATACCCCTCACTAGTGCGATTTGACCACAAACTAATCACCCTGGATATACATATTCCACCTCCACCCCCAGCACAAAAAACCACAGTGAAAAACTTCTCAAAAGCAGACTTCACTCTTCTTAAGACTGAGATGGTATCCTTTAAGCCCACTGTGCCAGTGGATACCACATCCCACAATGCTGAATCCTTCACAAATACTTTCTATGGACATCTCCAAGAATGCATGGATCATGCAATCCCAAATAAATCCAAGTCCCTCTCCACCAAAGGCAAGCGTCCTGTCTGGTGGACCTTAGCCATTAACAAATTGTATAACAAAAGAAGGAAGCTACTGCACGTCAGAGCAAAATCCCATGAAGGGAAGACATCTCTGATCAACATTAGCAGAAAACTATGTTCTCTCATAAAAACATCCAAGGCCAACTTTGAGAGAAAAATCGCTAAGGACACTAAAGATAACCACAAAGCCTTCTTCAGCTATGTTAGAAACCTGGGCGGAAACCCTCAGATATGCTCAGAGTTAGTTCACAACAACAAAAAATACACTGAACCCACAGATATTGCCAACATTCTGGCTGACAGGTTCAGTGCAAATTTCTCCTCCCTCGCCCCCAAAGAAGAAATACTTATCCCAGCTGAATGTAATCTCCCTGTCATCTCAGATGTCCAAGTGAGAACCACCCTAAACAAAGCTAAAAACACAGCATCAATGGGACCTGACAGTATCCCGGGTTGCGTGTTACATGAACTCCAAGAGGAGCTAAACCCACACATAAAAATGCTATTTAACCTTAGCCTTACTTCAGGATATGTACCTGAACACTAGCGTACAGCAACAGTGGTCCCACTCCACAAAGGGGGTACCTCTACAGACCCTGGGAACTACCGCCCCATAAGCTTAACCAGCCTGGTCTGCAAAGCTATGGAAAGAATCATTATGGAACCCATAATAGGGGACCTACAGACACTTGACTCCACCCAGTTCGGCTTTGTAATGGACAGATCCTGCCTTTTGAACCTAGTTGACTTTTTCGATTCAGTCACTAGAGCCATTGATGAGGCCAAAGCAGTCCATACAGCCTATCTGGACTTGGCTAAGACCTTCGACACAATACCCCACTCAGGCATCATAGATAAGCTCAACAGCTTAAACGTAAACCCTTATGTCACTAGATGGGTTACAAACTGGCTAAAGGACAGAACCCATAAAGTTAAAATCACTGGAGCAATGTCAGACTCAAAGCCAGTCACAAGTGGTGTCCCACAGGGATCTGTCCTGGGACCCCTCTTGTTCGGCATTTATTTCTCAGATGTTAAAGCAAACATGGGAGGGTTGTGGCTGACAAAGTTTGCAGATGACTGCAAACTAGGTGCCATACTCGATACACCAGTGGACACATACATCCTACAAAAAGGCCTCACAGAAACTGACAACTGGTGCTGGAGTCACGGCCTTAAACTAAATGCCAAAAAATGTATAGTCATCCCCTTTGGGAAAAGCAAAGTACCCACAAGTTATCACATAGACAGCAACCCACTGAGTACGGAAAAAGTAATCAGAGACCTAGGGACCCAAGTCGACAGCGACCTCTCATTTGACACCCACGTTGCCAAAGTGGTTAGAAAAACATTCTACCTTGCACACCTCATCATGAAGGGATTCACATCCAGATCCAAGGATGTCATTGTACCCCTATACTCCTTCCTCATCAGACCCATGATTGAGTACAATGCCCCATTTGGCATGTACCTCACCTGGCATTTGCAACAGCTGGAGAGACCACAAAAGTACCTCACCAAGAGGATCAAGGGTCTCCAACATATGTCTTATTCTGCCAGACTAAAGAAACTTAAGCTCTATTCAGTAGCATACCGCCTGCTCAGAGGTGATCTCTGCCTGACGTACAAGGCCATGTCCAATCAGGATCTGATGGACATGCTCCAGCTAAAAAAATCCAAATCCATCAGGACTACGAGAGCTAAAGACTTAAACCTCGGCAAAAGTATGAATAGGACATGCTGGAGGGATAAATTCATAACCCAGAGGCTTTCCATGCTTTGGAACAAGATCCAAGTTCGTATTAGGCAGAGCCCCTCACTGACAATCTTCAAGAGAAATCTTGATGAGGGGATGGGAGATCGTACGTTTACCCCAGGGGTCACATCTGTGTCACTGCTAGACAGGGGCTCAGTAAACTAATTCTATTGTATAAGGGGACCTTCATTGTGTCACTACAAGACAGAGGCACAGTATTCGAAATTTATTCTGTACATTTTTTGTACCATTTCATGGGGTGGCAAAAGCCACATCCCTATGGCTAGGCTTACAAATGCCCCAGGGCAGATAGCCTGGTACTATACTATGAAACTATGAAACTATGAATTCGGACCCAGTGATCCCCTCAGTAGTTTCTCCATGTATGCCCAAGCACTTCTCTGATACCAAATGGAACATTCCCACCCAATGATCCCCTCAGTAGTTTCTCCATGTATGCACAAGCACTTCTCTGATATCAAATGCAACATTCCCACCCAATGATCCCCTCAGTAGCTTCTCCATGTATGCACAAGCACTCCTCTGACACCAAATGGAACATTCCCACCCAATGATCCCCTCAGTAGTTTCTCCATGTATGCACAAGCACTTCTCTGATACCAAATGGAACATCCCCACCCAGTGATGCCCTCAGTAGTTTATCCATGTATGCATAAGCACTTCTCTGATACCAAATGGAACATTCCCACCCAATGATCCCCTCAGTAGTGTCTCCATGTATGCACAAGCACTTCTCTGATACCAAATGGAACATTCCCACCCAATGATCCCCTCAGTAGTTTCTCCATGTATGCACAAGCACTTCACTGATGCCAAATGGAACATTCCCACCCAATGATCCCCTCAGTAGTTTCTCCATGTATGCACAAGCACTTCTCTGATACTAAATGGAACATTCCCACCCAATGATCCCCTCAGTAGTTTCTCCATGTATGCCCAAGCACTTCTCTGATACCAAATGGAACATCCCCACCCAGTGATCCCCTCAGTAGTTTATCCATGTATGCACAAGCACTTCTCTGATACCAAATGGAACATTCCCACCCAATGATCCCCTCAGTAGTGTCTCCATGTATGCACAAGCACTCCTCTGACACCAAATGGAACATTCCCACCCAATGATCCCCTCAGTAGTTTCTCCATGTATGCACAAGCACTTCTCTGATACCAAATGGAACATTCCCACCCAATGATCCCCTCAGTAGTTTCTCCATGTATGCACAAGCACTTCTCTGATACCAAATGGAACATTCCCACCCAATGATCCCCTCAGTAGTTTATCCATGTATGCACAAGCACTTCTCTGATACCAAATGGAACATTCCCACCCAATGATCCCCTCAGTAGTTTCTCCATGTATGCACAAGCACTTCTCTGATACCAAATGGAACATTCCCACCCAATGATCCACTCAGTAGTTTATCCATGTATGCACAAGCACTTCTCTGATACCAAATGGAACATTCCCACCCAATGATCCCCTCAGTAGTTTCTCCATGTATGTACAAGCACTTCTCTGATACCAAATGGAACATTCCCACCCAATGATCCACTCAGTAGTTTCTCCATGTATGCCCAAGCACTTCACTGATACCAAATGGAACATTCCCACCCAGTGATCCCCTCAGTAATTTCTCCATGTATGCACAAGCACTTCTCTGATATCAAATGGAACATTCCCACCCAATGATCCACTCAGTAGTTTCTCCATGTATGCACAAGCACTTCTCTGATATCAAATGGAACATTCCCACCCAATGATCCCCTCAGTAGTTTCTCCATGTATGCACAAGCACTTCTCTGATACCAAATGGAACATTCCCACCCAATGATCCCCTCAGTAGTTTCTCCATGTATGCACAAGCACTTCTCTGATACCAAATGGAACATTCCCACCCAATGATCCCTCAGTAGTTTCTCCATGTATGCACAAGCACTTCTCTGATACCAAATGGAACATTCCCACCCAATGATCCCCTCAGTAGTTTCTCCATGTATGCACAAGCACTTCACTGATGCCAAATGGAACATTCCCACCCAATGATCCCCTCAGTAGTTTCTCCATGTATGCACAAGCACTTCTCTGATACCAAATGGAACATTCCCACCCAATGATCCCCTCAGTAGTTTCTCCATGTATGCCCAAGCACTTCTCTGATACCAAATGGAACATTCCCACCCAATGATCCCCTCAGTAGTTTCTCCATGTATGCACAAGCACTTCACTGACACCAAATGGAACATTCCCACCCAATGATCCCCTCAGTAGTTTCTCCATGTATGCACAAGCACTTCTCTGATACCAAATGGAACATTCCCACCCAATGATCCTCTCAGTAGTTTCTCCGTGTATGCACAAGCACTTCACTGACACCAAATGGAACATTCGCACCCAATGATCCTCTCAGTAGTTTCTCCGTGTATGCACAAGCACTTCTCTGATACCAAATGGAACATTCGCACCCAATGATCCTCTCAGTAGTTTCTCCATGTATGCCCAAGCACTTCTCTGATACCAAATGGAACATTCCCACCCAATGATCCCTTCAGTAGTTTCTCCATGTATGCACAAGCACTTCTCTGATACAAAATGGAACATTCCACCCAATGATCCCCTCAGTAGTTTCTCCATGTATGCACAAGCACTTCTCTGATACCAAATGGAACATTCCCACCCAATGATCCCCTCAGTAGTTTCTCCATGTATGCACAAGCACTTCTCTGATACCAAATGGAACATTCCCACCCAATGATCCCCTCAGTAGTTTCTCCATGTATGCACAAGCACTTCTCTGATACCAAATGGAACATTCCCACCCAATGATCCCCTCAGTAGTTTCTCCATGTATGCACAAGCACTTCTCTGATACCAAATGGAACATTCCCACCCAATGATTCCCTCAGTAGTTTCTCCATGTATGCACAAGCACTTCTCTGATACCAAATGGAACATTCCCACCCAATGATCCCTCCGTAGTTTCTCCATGTATGCACAAGCACTTCTCTGATACCAAATGGAACATTCCCACCCAATGATCCCCTCAGTAGTTTCTCCATGTATGCACAAGCACTTCTCTGATACCAAATGGAACATTCCCACCCAATGATCGCCTCAGTAGTTTCCCCATGTATGTACAAGCACTTCTATGATACCAAATGGAACATTCCCAACCAATGATCCACTCAGTAGTTTCTTCATGTATGCCCAAGCACTTCACTGATACCAAATGGAACATTCCCACCCAATGATCGCCTCAGTAGTTTCCCCATGTATGTACAAGCACTTCTATGATACCAAATGGAACATTCCCAACCAATGATCCACTCAGTAGTTTCTCCATGTATGCCCAAGCATGTTTCTGACACTAAATGGAACATTCCCACCCATTGATCCTCTCAGTAGTTTCTTCATGTATGCACAAGCACTTCACTAATACCAAATGGAACATTCCCACCCAATGATCCTTTCAGTAGTTTCTCCATGAATGCACACGCACTTCTCTGATACCAAATGGAACATCCCCACCCAGTGATCCCCTCAGTAGTTTCTCCATGTATGCACAAGCACTTCTCTGATACCAAATGGAACATTCCCACCCAATGATCCCCTCAGTAGTTTCTCCATGTATGCACAAGCACTTCTCTGACACCAAATGGAACATTCCCACCCAATGATCCTCAGTAGTTTCTCCATGTATGCACAAGCACTTCTCTGATACCAAATGGAACATTCCCACCCAATGATCCCCTCAGTAGTTTCTCCATGTATGCACAAGCACTTCTCTGATACCAAATGGAACATTCCCACCCAATGATCCCATCAGTAGTTTCTCCATGTATGCACAAGCACTTCTCTGATACCAAATGGAACATCCCGACCCAGTGATCCCTCAGTAGTTTCTCCATGTATGCACAAGCACTTCTCTGATACCAAATGGAACATTCCCACCCAATGATCCCTCAGTAGTTTCTCCATGTATGCACAAGCACTTCTCTGACACCAAATGGAACATTCCCACCCAATGATCCCCTCAGTAGTTTCTCCATGTATGCACAAGCATTTCTCTGATACCAAATGGAACATCCCCACCCAGTGATCCCCTCAGTAGTTTATCCATGTATGCACAAGCACTTCTCTGATACCAAATGGAACATTCCCACCCAATGATCCCCTCAGTAGTTTCTCCATGTATGCACAAGCACTTCTCTGATACCAAATGGAACATTCCCACCCAATGATCCCTCAGTAGTTTCTCCATGTATGCACAAGTACTTCTCTGATACCAAATGGAACATTCCCACCCAATGATCCCCTCAGTAGTTTCTCCATGTATGCACAAGCACTTCACTGATACCAAATGGAACATTCCCACCCAATGATCCCCTCAGTAGTTTCTCCATGTATGCACAAGCACTTCTCTGATACCAAATGGAACATTCCCACCCAATGATCCCTCAGTAGTTTCTCCATGTATGTACAAGCACTTCTCTGATACCAAATGGAACATTCCCACCCAATGATCCCTCAGTAGTGTCTCCATGTATGTACAAGCACTTCTCTGATACCAAATGGAACATTCCCACCCAATGATCTCCTCAGTAGTTTCTCCATGTATGCACAAGCACTTCTCTGATACCAAATGGAACATTCCCACCCAATGATCCCCTCAGTAGTTTCTCCATGTATGCACAAGCACTTCTCTGATACCAAATGGAACATTCCCACCCAATGATCCCTCAGTAGTTTCTCCATGTATGCACAAGCACTTCTCTGATACCAAATGGAACATTCCCACCCAATGATCCCCTCAGTAGTTTCTCCATGTATGCACAAGCACTTCTCTGATACCAAATGGAACATTCCCACCCAATGATCCCCTCAGTAGTGTCTCCATGTATGCACAAGCACTTCTCTGATACCAAATGGAACATTCCCACCCAATGATCCCCTCAGTAGTTTCTCCATGTATGCACAAGCACTTCTCTGATACCAAATGGAACATTCCCACCCAATGATCCCTCAGTAGTTTCTCCATGTATGTACAAGCACTTCTCTGATACCAAATGGAACATTCCTACCCAATGATCCCCTCAGTAGTTTCTCCATGTATGCACAAGCACTTCACTGATACCAAATGGAACATTCCCACCCAATGATCCCTCAGTAGTTTCTCCATGTATGTACAAGCACTTCTCTGATACCAAATGGAACATTCCCACCCAATGATCCCCTCAGTAGTTTCTCCATGTATGCACAAGCACTTCTCTGATACCAAATGGAACATTCCCACCCAATGATCCCTCAGTAGTGTCTCCATGTATGCACAAGCACTTCTCTGATACCAAATGGAACATTCCCACCCAATGATCCCCTCAGTAGTGTCTCCATGTATGCACAAGCACTTCTCTGATACCAAATGGAACATTCCCACCCAATGATCCCTCAGTAGTTTCTCCATGTATGCACAAGCACTTCTCTGATACCAAATGGAACATTCCCACCCAATGATCCGCTCAGTAGTGTCTCCATGTATGTACAAGCAATTCTCTGATACCAAATGGAACATTCCCACCCAATGATCCCCTCAGTAGTTTCTCCATGTATGCACAAGCACTTCTCTGATACCAAATGGAACATTCCCACCCAATGATCCCTCAGTAGTTTCTCCATGTATGCGCAAGCTCTTCTCTGATACCAAATGGAACATTCCCACCCAATGATCCCTCAATAGTTTCTCCATGTATGCACAAGCACTTCTCTGATACCAAATGGAACATTCCCACCCAATGATCCCCTCAGTAGTTTCTCCATGTATGCCCAAGCACTTCACTGATACCAAATGGAACATTCCCACCCAAAGATCCACTCAGTAGTTTCTCCATGTATGTACAAGCACTTCTCTGATACCAAATGGAACATTCCCACCCAATGATCCCCTCAGTAGTTTCTCCATGTATGCACAAGCACTTCACTGATACCAAATGGAACATTCCCACCCAATGATCCCTCCGTAGTTTCTCCATGTATGCACTAGCACTTCTCTGATACCAAATGGAACATTCCCACCCAATGATCCCTCAGTAGTTTCTCCATGTATGTACAAGCACTTCTCTGATACCAAATGGAACATTCCCACCCAATGATCCCCTCAGTAGTGTCTCCATGTATGCACAAGCACTTCTCTGATACCAAATGGAACATTCCCACCCAATGATCCCCTCAGTAGTTTCTCCATGTATGTACAAGCACTTCTCTGATACCAAATGGAACATTCCCACCCAATGATCCCCTCAGTAGTGTCTCCATGTATGCACAAGCACTTCTCTGATACCAAATGGAACATTCCCACCCAATGATCCCTCAGTAGTTTCTCCATGTATGTACAAGCACTTCTCTGATACCAAATGGAACATTCCCACCCAATGATCCCCTCAGTAGTTTCTCCATGTATGTGCAAGCACTTCTCTGACACCAAATGGAACATTCCCACCCAATGATCCCCTCAGTAGTTTCTCCATGTATGTACAAGCACTTCTCTGATACCAAATGGAACATTCCCACCCAATGATCTCCTCAGTAGTTTCTCCATGTATGCACAAGCACTTCTCTGATACCAAATGGAACATTCCCACCCAATGATCCCCTCAGTAGTTTCTCCATGTATGCACAAGCACTTCTCTGATACCAAATGGAACATTCCCACCCAATGATCCCCTCAGTAGTTTCTCCATGTATGCTCAAGCACTTCTCTGATACCAAATGGAACATTCCCACCCAATGATCCCCTCAGTAGTGTTTCCATGTATGTACAAGCACTTATCTGATACCAAATGGAACATTCCCACCCAATGACCCCTCAGTAGTGTCTCCATGTAGGTGCAAGCACTTCTCTGATACCAAATGGAACATTCCCACCCAATGATCCCCTCAGTAGTGTCTCCATGTATTACAAGCACTTCTCTGATACCAAATGGAACATTCCCACCCAATGATCCACTCAGTAGTTTCTCCATGTATGCACAAGCACTTCTCTGATATCAAATGGAACATTCCCACCCAATGATCCCATCAGTAGTTTCTCCATGTATGCACAAGCACTTCACTGATACCAAATGGAACATTCCCACCCAATGATCCCCTCAGTAGTTTCTCCATGTATGCACAAGCACTTCTCTGATACCAAATGGAACATTCCCACCAATGATCCTCAGTAGTCTCTCCATGTATGCACAAGCACTTCTCTGATACCAAATGGAACATTCCCACCAATGATCCCTCAGTAGTTTCTCCATGTATGTACAAGCACTTCCTGACACCAAATGGAACATTCCCACCCAATGATCCCTTGATTAGTTTCTCCATGTATGTACAAGCACTTCCCTGACACCAAATGGAAGGTTTTCACCAATGATCCATCAGTAGTTTCTCCATGTATGTACAAGCACTTCACTGATACCAAATGGAACATTTATATCAATGACCCTTTTAGTAGTCTTGCCATGTATGTATAAGCATGTCCCTGACACTACGTGAAATGTTTTCATCAATGACACTTTTGGGAGTCTAACCATGCATGTACATGCACGTCCCTGACACTACGTGAAATGTTTTAATCATTGACCCTTTTAGGAGTCTACCCATGTATGTACAAGCACGTCAAAGACACTACGTGAAATGTTTTCATCAATGACCTTTTTAGGAGTCTACTCATGTATGTACAAACATGTCCCTAGCACTACGTGAAATATTTTCATCAATGACCCTTTTAGGAGTCTACCCATGTATGTACAATCACGTCCCTGACACTACATGAAATGTTTTCATCAATAACCCATTTAAGAGTCTACCCATGTATGTACAAGCATGTCCCTGACACTACGTGAAATATTTTCATCAACACCCCTTTTAGAAGTCTACCCAAGTATGTACAAGCACGTCCCTGCCACTACTTGAAATGTTTTCATCAATGACCCTTTTTAGGAGTCTACCCATGTATGTACAAGCACATGCCTGACACTACATATAATGTTTTCATCAATGACCCTTTTAGGAGTGTACCCATGTATGTACAAGCACGTCCCTAACACTACGTGAAATATTTTAATCAATAACCCTTTTAGGAGTCTACCCATGTATGTTCAAGGACGTCCCTGAAACTACGTGAAATGTTTTCATCAATGACCCTTTTAAAAGTCTACCCATGTATGTACAAGTACATCTCTGCCACTTCGTTAAATGTTTTCATCTATGACCCTTTTAGGAGTCTACCCATGTATGAACAAGCAAATCCCTGACACCACGTGAAATGTTTTCATCAATGAACATTTTAGGAGTCTAGCCATGTATGTACAAGCACATCCTGACACTACGTGAAATATTTCCATCAATTAACCTGTTAGGAGTCTAACCATGTATATACAAGAACGTCCCTGACACAATGTGAAATGTTTTAATCAATGACCCTTTTAGGAGCCTAACCATATATTTACAAGCACGTCCCTGACACTACGTGAAATGTTTTCATCAATAACACTTTTAGGAGTCTACCCATGTATGTACAAGCAGGTCCCTGACACAATGTGAAATGTTTTCATCAATGACCCTTTTAGGAGTCTACCCATGTACGTATAAGCACGTCCCTGACACTACGTGAAATGTTTTAATCAGTGACACTTTTAGGAGTCTACCCATGTATGTACAAGCACGTCCCTGACACTACATAAAATGTTTTCATCAATGGCCCTTTTAAGAGTCTACCCATGTATGTACAAGCATGTCCCTGACACAACGTGAAATGTTATCATCAATGACCATTTTAAGTGTCTACTCATGTATTCACAAGCACATCCCTCACACTGCATAAAATGTTTTCATCAATGACCATTTTAGGAGTCTACCCATGTATGTACAAGCACGATCCTGACACTACAAGAAATGTTTTCATCAAAGACCCTTTTAGGAGACTACCCATGTATGTACAAGCACGTCTCTGACACTACGTGAAATGTTTTCATCAATGACTGTTTTAATAGTCTACACATGTATGTACAAACACGTCCCTGACACAACGTGAAATGTTTTCATCAATGACCGTTTTAGGAGTCTACCCATGTATGTACAAACAAGTCCCTGACACTACATGAAATGTTTTCATCAATGACCGTGTTAGGAGTCTACCCATGTATGTACAAGCACGTCCCTGACACTACGTGAAATGTTTAAATCAATGACCCTTTTAGTAGTCTACCCATGTATATACAAGCACATCCCTGACACTACGTGACAGGTTTTCAACAGTGACCCGTTTAGGGGTCTACCCTTGCATGTACAACCACGTCGCTGACACTACGTGAAATGTTTTCATCAATGACCCGTTTAGGACTCTACCCATGTATGTACAAGCAAGTCCCTGACACTACTTGGAATGTTTTCATCAATGACACTTTTAGGAGTCTACCCATGTATGTACATGCACGTCCTTGACACTACATGAAAAGTTTTCATCAATGACCCTTTTAGGAGTATACCCATGTATGTACAAGCGTGTCCCTGACATTACATGAAATGTTTTCATCAATGACCCTTTTAGGAGTCTACCCATGTATGTACAAGCACGTCCCTGACACTATGTGAAATGTTTTCATCAATTACTTTTTTAGGAGTCTACTCATGTATGTACAAGCACGTCCCTGACACTACGTGAAATGTTTTCATCAATAACCCTTTTAAGAGTCTACCCATGTATGTACAAGCATGTCCCTGAAACTAGGTGAAATATTTTCATCAATGACCCTTTCAGGAGTCTACCCATGTATGACAATCATGTCACTTACACTAAGTGAAATGTTTTCATCAATGAACCTTTTAGGGGTCTACCCATTTATGAACAAGCACGTCCCTGACACTACGTGAAATGTTTTCATCAATGACCCTTTTAGGAGTCTAGCCATGTATGTACAAGCACATCCTGACACTACGTGAAATATTTTCAACAATTAACCTTTTAGGACTCTACCCACGAATGTACAAGCACGTCCCTGACACTACGTGAATTTTTTTCATCAATGACCCTTTTAGGAGTCTAACCATGTATATACAAGCACGTCCCTGACACTACATGAAATGTTTTAATCAGTGGCCCTTTTAGGAGTCTACACATGTATTTACAAGCACGTCCCTGACACTACATGAAATGTTTACATCAATGACGCTTTTAGGAGTCTACCCATGTATGTAAAAGCACATCCCTGACATTACATGAAATCTTTTCATCAATTACCCTTTTAGGAGTCTGCCCATGTATGTACAAGCACGTCATTAACACTACATAAAATGTTTTCATCAATGTCCCTTTTAGGAGTCTACCGATGTATGTACAAGCATGTCCCTGACACAACGTGAAATGTTATCATCAATGACCCTTTCAGGAGTCTACTCATGTATGTACAAGCACATCCGTCACACTACATAAAATGTTTTCATCATTGACCCTTTTAGGAGACTACCCATGTATGTACAAGCAAGTCCCTGACACTACATGAAATGTTTTCATCAATGACCCTTTTAGGAGTCTACCCATGTATGTACAAGCAAGTCCCTAACACTACGTGAAATGTTTTTATCAATGACACTTTTAGGGATTTACCACTGTAAGTATATGCACGTCCCTGACACTAGGTGAAATGTTTTCATCAATGACCATTTTTGGAGTCTACCCATGTAGAAGCAGATCGCTGACACTATGAAACGTTTTCATCAATGACCCTTTTAGGAGTCTACCCATGTATGTAGAAGCACATTCCTGACACTACATGAAATGTTTAAATCAATGACCCTTTTAGTAGTCTACCCATGTATGTACAAGCACATCGCTGACTCTACGTGAAAGGTTTTCAACAATGACCCTTTTAGGAGTCTACCCATGCATGTACAAGCACGTCTCTGACACTATGTGAAATGTTTTCATCAATGACCCTTTTAGTAGTCTACCCATGTATGTACAAGCATGTCGCTGACACTACGTGAAATGTTTTCATCAATGACCCTTTTAGGAGTCTACCCATGTATGTACATGCACGTCCCTGACACTTCGTGAAATGTTTTCATCAATGACCCTTTTAAGAGTCTACCCATGTATGTACAAGCAGGTCCCTGGCACTATGTGAAATGTTTTCATCAATGACCCTTTTAGGAGTCTACCCATGTATGTACAAGCACGTCCCTGACACTACGTGAAATCTTTTCATCAATTACCCTTTTAGGAGTCTACCCATGTATGTACAAACATGTCCCTGACACAACGTGAAATGTTATCATCAATGACCCTTTTAGGAGTCTACTCATGTATGTACAAGCACGTCCCTCACACTACATAAAATGTTTTCATCAATGACCCTTTTAGGAGACTACCCATGTATGTACAAGCACGTCTCTGAAACTACGTGAAATGTTTTCATCAATGACCGTTTTAATAGTCTACACATGTATGTACAAACACGTCCCTGACACTACGTGAAATGTTTTCATCAATGACCATTTTATTAGTCTACCCATGTATGTACAAGCACGTCCCTGACACTACATGAAATGTTTTCATCAATGACTGTGTTAGGAGTCTACCCATGTATGTACAAGCACGTCTCTGACACTACGTGAAAGGTTTTCAACAATGACCCTTTTAGGAGTCCACCCATGCATGTACAAGCACGTCGCTGACACTATGTGAAATGTTTTCATCAATGACCCTTTTAGGAGTCTACCCATGTATGTACAAGCAAGTCCCTGACACTACGTGAAATGTCTTCATCAATTACACTTTTAGGAGTCTACCCATGTATGTACAAGCACATTCCTGACACTACGTAAAATGTTTAAATTAATGACCCTTTTAGTAGTCTACCCATGTATGTACAAGCACGTCCCTGACACTACGTGAAAGGTTTTCAAAAATGACCATTTTAGGAGTCTACCCATGCATGTAGAATTACGTCACTGACACTACGTGAAATGTTTTCATCAATGACCCTTTTAGTAGTCTTGCCATGTATGTACAAGCATGTCCCTGACACTACGTGAAATGTTTTCATCAATGACACTTTTGGGAGTCTAACCATGTATGTACATGCACGTCCCTGACACTACGTGAAATGTTTTCATCAATGACCCTTTTAGGAGTCTACCCATGTATGTACAAGCACGTCCCTGACACTAAGTGAAATGTTTTCATCAATGACCCTTTTAGGAGTCTACCCATGTATGTACAAGCACGTCCCTGACACTACATGAAACGTTTTCATCAATAACCCATTTAAGAGTCTACCCATGTATATACAAGCACGTCCCTCACACTACGTGAAATATTTTCATCAACACCCCTTTTAGAAGTCTACCCATGTATGTACAAGCATGTCCCTGCCACTACTTGAAATGTTTTCATAAATGACCCTTTTAGGAGTCTACCCATGTATGTACAAGCACGTTTCTGACTCTACGTAAAATGTTTTTATCAATGACCATTTTAGGAGTCTACCCATGTATGTATAAGCACGTCCCTGACACTACGTGAAATGTTTTAATCAATGACCCTTTTAGGAGTCTACCCATGTATGTTCAAGCACGTCCCTGAAACTACGTGAAATGTTTTCATCAATGACCCTTTTAAAAGTCTACCCATGTTTGTACAAGTGCATCTCTGCCACTACGTTAAATGTTTTCATCTATGACCCTTTTAGGAGTCTACCCATGTATGAACAAGGAAGTCCCTGACACCACGTGAAATGTTTTCATCAATGAACATTTTAGGAGTCTAGCCATGTATGTACAAGCACATCCTGACACTACGTGAAATATTTTCATCAATTAACCTTTTAGGAGTCTAACCATGTATATACAAGCACGTCCCTGACACAATGTGAAATGTTTTAATCAATGACCCTTTTAGGAGTCTAACCATATATTTACAAGCACGTCCCTGACACTACGTGAAATGTTTTCATCAATAACGCTTTTAGGAGTCTACCCATGTATGTACAAGCATGTCCCTGACACAACGTGAAATGTTTTCATCAATGACCCTTTTAGGAGTCTACCCATGTATGTACAAGCACGTCCCTGACACTACGTGAAATCTTTTCATCAATTACCCTTTTAGGAGTCTGCCCATGTATGTACAAACATGTCCCTAACACTACATAAAATGTTTTCATCAATGACCCTTTTAGGAGTCTACCCATGTACGTATAAGCACGTCCCTGACACTACGTGAAATGTTTTAATCAGTGACCATTTTAGGAGTCTACCCATGTATGTACAAGCACATCCCTGACACTACGTAAAATGCTTTCATCAATGGCCCTTTTAAGAGTCTACCCATGTATGTACAAGCATGTCCCTGACACAACGTGAAATGTTATCATCAATGACCCTTTTAAGTGTCTACTCATGTATGTACAAGCACATCCCTCACACTGCATAAAATGTTTTCATCAATGACCCTTTTAGGAGTCTACCCATGTATGTACAAGCACGACCCTGACACTACAAGAAATGTTTTCATCAAAGACCCTTTTAGGAGACTACCCATGTATGTCCAAGCACGTCTCTGACACTACGTGAAATGTTTTCATCAATGACCGTTTTAATAGTCTACACATGTATGTACAAACACGTCCCTGACACAACGTGAAATGTTTTCATCAATAGGAGTCTACCCATGTATGTACAAGCAAGTCCCTGACACTACATGAAATGTTTTCATCAATGTCCGTGTTAGGAGTCTACCCATGTATGTACAAGCACGTCCCTGACACTGCGTGAAATATTTAAATCAATGACCCTTTTAGTTGTCTACCCAAGTATGTACAAGCACATCCCTGACACTACGTGAAAGGTTTTCAACAGTGACCCTTTTAGGGGTCTACCCTTGCATGTACAACCACGTCGCTGACACTACGTGAAATGTTTTCATCAATGACCCTTTTAGGACTCTACCCATGTATGTACAAGCAAGTCCCTGACACTACGTGGAATGTTTTCATCAATGATCCTTTTAGGAGTCTACCCATGTATGTACATGCACGTCCCTGACACTACATGAAATGTTTTCATCAATGACCCTTTTAGGAGTATACCCATGTATGTACAAGCATGTCCCTGAAATTACATGAAATGTTTTCATCAATTACCCTTTTAGGAGTCTACCCATGTATGTACAAGCACGTCCCTGACACTATGTGAAAGTTTTTAATCAATTACTTTTTTAGGAGTCTACTCATATATGTACAAGCACGTCCATGACACTACGTGAAATGTTTTATCAATAACCCTTTTAAGAGTCTACCCATGTATGTAGAAGCATGTCCCTGACACAACGTGAAATGTTATCATCAATGACCCTTTTAAGTGTCTACTCATGTATGTACAAGCACATCCCTCACACTGCATAAAATGTTTTCATCAATGACCCTTTTAGGAGTCTACCCATGTATGTACAAGCACGACCCTGACACTACAAGAAATGTTTTCATCAAAGACCTTTTTAGGAGACTACCCATGTATGTACAAGCACGTCTCTGACACTACGTGAAATGTTTTCATCAATGACCATTTTAATAGTCTACACATGTATGTACAAACACGTCCCTGACACAACGTGAAATGTTTTCATAAATGACCGTTTTAGGAGTCTACCCATGTATGTACAAGCAAGTCTCTGACACTACATGAAATGTTTTCATCAATGACTGTGTTAGGAGTCTACCCATGTATGTACAAGCACGTCCCTGACACTACGTGAAATGTTTAAATCAATGACCCTTTTAGTAGTCTACCCATGTATGTACAAGCACATCCCTGACACTACGTGAAAGGTTTTCAACAGTGACCCTTTTAGGGGTCTACCCTTGCATGTACAATCACGTCACTGACACTACGTGAAATGTTTTCATCAATGACCCTTTTAGGACTCTACCCATGTATGTACAAGCAAGTCCCTGACACTACGTGGAATGTTTTCATCAATGACCCTTTTAGGAGTCTACCCATGTATGTACATGCATGTCCCTGACACTACATGAAATGTTTTCATCAATGACCCTTTTAGGAGTATACCCATGTATGTACAAGCGTGTCCCTGACATTACATGAAATGTTTTCATCAATTACCCTTTTAGGAGTCTACCCATGTATGTACAAGCACGTCCCTGACACTATGTGAAAGTTTTTAATCAATTACTTTTTTAGGAGTCTACTCATGTATGTACAAGCATGTCCCTGACACTACGTGAAATGTTTTCATCAATAACCCTTTTAAGAGTCTACCCATGTATGTACAAGCATGTCCCTGAAACTAGGTGAAATATTTTCATCAATGACCCTTTCAGGAGTCTACCCATGTATGTACAACCATGTCACTTACACTAAGTGAAATGTTTTTATCAATGAACATTTTAGGGGTCTACCCATGCATGTACAAGCACGTCCCTCTAATTAAGTGAAATGTTTTCATCAATGATGCTTTTTTGAGTCTATCCATGTATGTACAAGCACGTCCCTGACAATATGTGAAATGTTATCATGAATGACCCTTTTAGGAGTATACCCATGTATGTATAACCATGTCCCTGACACTAGCTGAAATGTTTTAATCAATGACCCTTTTAGGAGTCTACCCATGAATGTACAAGCACGCCCCTGACACTATGTGAAAGCTTTTCATCAATGACACTTTTAGGAGTCTACCCATGTATGTACAAGCACATTCCATGCACTACATGAAATGTTTTCATCAGTGACCCTTTTAGGAGTCTACCCATGTATGTACAAGAACGTCCCTGACACTACATGACATGTTTTCATCAATGACCCTTTTAGGAATCTACTCATGTATGTACAAGCACGTCCGTGACACTACGTGAAATGTTTTCATCAATGACCCTTTTAGGAGTCTAACCATTTATATACAAGCACATCCCTGACACTACGTGAACGGTTTTCATCAGTGACCCTTTTAGGAGTCTACCCATGTATGTACAAGCACGTCCCTGACACTACATGAAATGTTTTCATCAATGACCATTTTAGGAGTCTACCCATGTATGTACAAGCACGTCCCTGACATTACTTAAAATGTTTTTATCAATGAACCTTTTAGGAGTCTACCCATGTGTGTACAAGCACGTCCCTGACACTAAGTGAAATGTTTTCATCAATGACACTTTTAGGAGTCTACCCATGTATGTACAAGCACGTTCCATGCACTACATGAAATGTTTTCATCAGTGACCCTTTTAGGAGTCTACCCATGTATGTACAAGAATGTCCCTGACACTACATGACATGTTTTCATCAATGACCCTTTTAGGAATCTACCCATGTATGTACAAGCACATCCGTGACACTACGTGAAATGTTTTCATCAATGACCCTTTTAGGAGTCTAACCATTTATATACAAGCACATCCCTGACACTACGTGAACGGTTTTCATCAGTGACCCTTTTAGGAGTCTACCCATGTATGTACAAGCACGTCCCTGACACTACATGAAATGTTTTCATCAATGACCATTTTAGGAGTCTACCCATGTATGTACAAGCACGTCCCTGACACTACTTAAAATGTTTTCATCAATGACCCTTTTAGGAGTCTACCCATGTATGTATAAACACTTCCCTGACACTACATGAAATGTTTTCATCAATGACCCTTTTAGATGTCTACCCATATATGTACAAGCTTGTTCCTGACACTAAGTGAAATGTTTTCATCAATGACCCTTTTAGGGGTTTACCCATGTATGTACAAGCACGTCCATGACACTACATGAAATATTTTCATCAATGACACTTTTAGAAGTATACCCATGTTTTTACAAGCACATCCCTGAAACTACGTGAAATGTTTTCATCAGTGATACTTTTAGGAGTCTACCCATGTATGTACAAGCACGTCCCTGGCACTACGTGAAATATTTTCATCCATGACCCTTTTAGGAGTCTAGCCATGTATGTAAAAGCACATCCCTGACACTACGTGAAATGATTTTATCAATGACCATATTAGGAATTGACCCATGTACATACAAGCACGTCCCTGACACTACGTGAAATTTTTTCATCAATGACCCTTTTAGGAGTATACCCATGTATGTACAATCATGTCCCTGACTCTATGTGAAATGTTTTCATCAATGACCCTTTTAGGAGCCTACTCATGTATGTACAAGCACATCCCTAACATTACGTGAAATGTTTTCATCAATGACCCTTTTAGGAGTCTACCCATGTATGTACAATCACGTCCCTGACTCTACATGAAATGTTTTCATCAATGACCCTTTTAGGAGCCTACTCATGTATGTTCAAGCACGTCCCTGACACTACGTGAAATGTTTTCATCAATGACCCTTTTAGGAGTCTAGCCATGTATGTACAAGCACATCCTGACACTATGTGAAATATTTTCAACAATTAACTTTTTAGGACTCTACCCATGTATGTACAAGCACGTCCCTGACACTACGTGAAATTTTTTCATCATTGACCCTTTTAGGAGTCTAACCATGTATATACAAGCAAGTCCCTGACACTACGTGAAATGTTTTAATCAATGGCCCTTTTAGGAGTCTACACATGTATTTACAAGCAAGGCCCTGACACTACATGAAATGTTTACATCAATGACGCTTTTAGGAGTCTACTCATGTATGTAAAAGCACGTCCCTAACATTACATGAAATCTTTTCATCAATTACCCTTTTAGGAGTCTGCCCATGTATGTACAAGCACGTCCCTAACACTACATAAAATGTTTTCATCAATTACTCTTTTAGGAGTCTAGCCATGTATGTATAAGCACATCCCTGACACTATGTGAAATGTTTTAATCAATGACCCTTTTAGGTGTCTTCCCATGTATGTACAAGCACGTCCCTGACACTACGTGAAATGTTTTCATCAATGGCCCTTTTAAGAGTCTACCCATGTATGTACAAGCAAGTCCCTAACACTACGAGAAATGTTTTTATCAATGACACTTTTAGGGGTTTACCCCTGTAAGTACATGCACGTCCCTGACACTAGGTGAAATGTTTTCATCAATGACCATTTTTGGAGCCTACCCATGTATATAGAAGCAGATCGCTGACACTATGTGAAAGTTTTCATCAATGACCCTTTTAGGAGTCTACCCATGTATGTACAAGCACATTCCTGACACTACGTGAAATGTTTAAATCAATGACCCTTTTAGTAGTCTACCCATGTATGTACAAGCACATCCCTGACACTATGTGAAAGGTTTTCAACAATGACCCTTTTAGGAGTCTACCCATGCATGTACAAGCATGTCACTGACACTACGTGAAATGTTTTCATCAATGTCCCTTTTATTAGTCTACCCATGTATGTACAAGCATGTCGCTGACACTACGTGAAATGTTTTCATCAATGACCCTTTTAAGAGTCTACCCATGTATGTACAAGCACGTCCCTGACACTACGTGAAATCTTTTCATCAATTACCCTTTTAGGAGTCTGCCCATGTATGTACAAGCACGTCCCTAACAATACGTAAAATGTTTTCATCAATAACCCTTTTAGGGGTCTACCCATGTATGTATAAGCACGTCCCTGACACTACGTGAAATGTTTTAATCAATGACCCTTTTAGGAGTCTACCCATGTATGTACAAACATGTCCCTGACACAACGTGAAATGTTATCATCAATGACCCTTTTAGGAGTCTACTCATGTATGTACAAGCACGTCCCTCACACTACATAAAATGTTTTCATCAATGACCCCTTTAGGAGTCTACCCATGTATGTACAAGCACGACCCTTAAACTACAAGAAATGTTTTCATCAAAGACCCTTTTAGGAGACTACCCATGTATGTACAAGCACGTCTCTGAAACTACGTGAAATGTTTTCATCAATGACCGTTTTAATAGTCTACACATGTATGTACAAACACGTCCCTGACACTACGTGAAATGTTTTCATCAATGACCGTTTTAGGAGTCTACCCATGTATGTACAAGCACGTCCCTGACACTACATGAAATGTTTTCATCAATGACTGTGTTAGTGTCTACTCATGTATGTACTAGCATGTCTCTGACACTACGTGAAAGGTTTTCAACAATGACCATTTTAGGAGTGCAACCATGCATGTACAAGCAAGTCCCTGACACTACGTGAAATGTTTTCATCAATTGCACTTTTAGGAGTCTACCCCTGTATGTAGATGCACATCCCTGACACTACGTAAAATGTTTTCATCAATGACCCTTTTAGTAGTCTACCCATGTATGTACAAGCACGTCCCTTGCACTACGTGAAAGGTTTTCAACAATGACCATTTTAGGAGTCTACCCATGCATGTAGAATTACGTCGCTGACACTACGTGAAATGTTTTCATCTATGACCCTTTTAGTAGTCTTGCCATGTATGTACAAGCATGTCCCTGACACTACGTGAAATGTTTTCATCAATGACACTTTTGGGAGTCTAACCATGTATGTACATGCACGTCCCTGACACTACGTGAAATGTTTTCATCAATGACCCTTTTAGGAGTCTACCCATGTATGTACAAGCACGTCCCTGACACTACATGAAATGTTTTCATCAATGACCCTTTTAGGAGTCTACCCATGTATGTACAAGCACGTCGCTGACACTACGTGAAATATTTTCTGCAACACCCCTTTTAGAAGTCTACCCATGTATGTACAAGCACGTCTCTGCCACTATTTGAAATGTTTTCATCAATGACCCTTTTAGGAGTCTACCCATGTATGTACAAGCACGTTTCTGACTCTACGTAAAATGTTTTTATCAATGACCATTTTAGGAGTCTACCCATGTATGTATAAGCACGTCCCTGACACTATGTGAAATGTTTTCATCAATGACCCTTTTAAGAGTCTACCCATGTATGTTCAAGCACGCCCCTGAAACTACGTGAAATGTTTCATCAATGACCCTTTTAAAAGTCTACCCATGTATGTGCAAGTACATCTCTGCCACTATGTTAAATGTTTTCATCTATGACCCTTTTATGAGTCTACCCATGTATGAACAAGCAAGTCCCTGACACTACGTGAAATGTTTTCATCAATGAACCTTTTAGGAGTCTAGCCATGTATGTACAAGCACATCCTGACACTACGTGAAATATTCTCATCAATTAACCTTTTAGGAGTCTAACCATGTATATACAAGCACGTCCCTGACACAATGTGAAATGTTTTAATCAATGACCCTTTTAGTAGTCTACCCATGTACGTATAAGCACGTCCCTGACACTACGTGAAATGTTTTAATCAGTGAACCTTTTAGAAGTCTACCCATGTATGTACAAGCACGTCTCTGCCACTACTTGAAATGTTTTCATCAATAACGCTTTTAGGAGTCTACCCATGTATGTACAAGCAGGTCCCTGACATAATGTGAAATGTTTTCATCAATGACCCTTTTAGGAGTCTACCCATGTATGTACAAGCACGTCCCTGACACTACGTGAAATCTTTTCATCAATTACCCTTTTAGGAGTCTGCCCATGTATGTACAAACATGTCCCTAACACAAAGTAAACTGTTTTCATCAATGACCCTTTTAAGAGTCTACCAATGTACGTATAAGCACGTCCCTGACACTACGTGAAATGTTTTAATCAGTGAACCTTTTAGGAGTCTACCCATTTATGTACAAGCACGTCCCTGACACTACGTGAAATGTTTTCATCAATGGCCCTTTTAAGAGTCTACCCATGTATGTACAAGCATGTCCCTGACACAACGTGAAATGTTATCATCGATGACCCTTTTAAGTGTCTACTCATGTATGTACAAGCACATCCCTCACACTGCATAAAATGTTTTCATCAATGACCCTTTTAGGAGTCTACCCATGTATGTACAAGCACGACCCTGACACTACAAGAAATGTTTTCATCAAAGACCCTTTTAGGAGACTACCCATGTATGTACAAGTATGTCTCTGACACTAGGTGAAATGTTTTCATCAATGACCGTTTTAATAGTCTACACATGTATGTACAAACACGTCCCTGACACAACGTGAAATGTTTTCATCAATGACCATTTTAGGAGTCTACCCATGTATGTACAAGCAAGTCCCTGACACTACATGAAATGTTTTCATCAATGACCGTGTTAGGAGTCTACCCATGTATGTACAAGCACGTCCCTGCACAACGTGAAAGATTTTCAACAGTGACCATTTTAGGAGTCTACCCATGCATGTACAAGCATGTCCCTGACACTACGTGAAATGTTTTCATCAATGACCTTTTTAGGAGTCTACCCATGTATGTACAAGCAAGTCCCAGACACTACATGAAATGTTTTCATCATTGACACTTTTAGGAGTCTACCCCTGTATGTACATGCACGTCCCTGACCCTATGTGAAATGTTTTCATCAATGACCATTTTTGGAGCCTACCCATGTATATAGAAGCACATTGCTGACACTACGTGAAAGTTTTCATCAATGAACGTTTTAGGAGTCTATCCATGTATGTACAAGCACATTCTTGCCACTACTTGAAATGTTTAAATCAATAACCCTTTTAGTAGTCTACCCATGCATGTACAAGCACGTCGCTGACACTACGTGAAATGTTTTCATCAATGACTCTTTTAGGAGTCTAACCATGTCTGTACAAGCATGTCCCTGACACTACGTGAAATGTGTTCATCAATGACCCTTTTAGGAGTCTACCCATGTATGTACATGCACGTCCCTGACACTACGTGAAATACTTCCATCATTGACCCTTTTAGAAGTGATAAACATTGAGCAGCCTGCCTGCCCCTGTGGGAGTGTTTACTGCCTTGAAACTGTAGTTTTATTGGCCATTTTGGGTCAATTCCAAACTCCTGATCTCCCTTTCTTAAAACCCGATTGCCTTGTGGTTTTGGTGTCTTTTTGGACTTGTTGGCTGTTGGTGAAGCACCCACCAAGAGGAGAAAATGCTGAGAAAAGAAAGGAGCCACTTTTGAGATTTTAAGTATTTTGCTTCAGATTATTTGTTAAGTTTTTCTGCATTGCCGCCTACTTTTGAGCATTTTCTGGCTTGTTAAACTTTATTTCTGTGTTGGTGACTGTATTTAGAACACAACCTAGAGCTGATTACTGAATTTCCTGCCTGCACTTATTTTTTAAATCTTTTTTTTTCTTAAAACTTGCATTTTATCTGTCTCGGGTCTAGCACTCAAGTGTGGGGTAATTTACTGCACTGTTCTAACTTGTTGATACTTGTGAACCTCTGCTTTCCTTAAAAAAAACAAAAAAATCTTGCTTTTTCCCACTTTTCTGAGATTTAAAAAAGTTCAGTTACAAATTTGCTGTTCTGAACTGTTTGTAAGTTTCTTGGAGGCCATTGTTTGCTTGGGCTAAAGGGAAGTCTCTGTGTTCATCAGTGGCAGTGATAAACATTGAGCAGCCTGCCTGCCCCTGTGGGAGTGGTTACTGCCTTGAAACTGTAGTTTTATTGGCCATTTTGGGTCAGTTCCAAACTCCTTGATCTCCCTCTCTTAATACTCTCTTTTGCGTGGTTTTGCGCATTTTTGCGCATAGCGCAACATCAAGCAGCGCTGCCTAATTGGGTTTAAACTCTTCCTGGCTCCACAAAGTCTGCTCTTCACTTTTTCCCTTAGAGCTGCTCTATCTCTCAAATTAAACACCATATTCTCATTCTAAGGCCCCTCACTGGTCCAGATAAGTAATCTTACAAGTTAGCACTAATAAACCATAAGCACTACTTACTCTTATACTCTCTACGATTACCTTGTCCCCTATTGGTCAATTTTAATTCAGTTCCCTATATTACTCTAGCATGTCCAAAGGTCAGTCAATGGTTTCCTCTCCAGTCCAGCTGGTGAATCCGGAAATTTTGAGGCAATGTTACAACTGTCTCATGTACACGGACAACCCTCTCCTCCTCCAAACAGGTTCAAATATATCTGAGAGATGCAACCATATAGCCAAACTGGAGGCTGAGCTCTCTCATCTCAAAACAGATGTAACCAGTCAGGAGGAGAAGGTAACCTCACACAACACAATTCCAGTATCACATAGTCCCACCACAACAGCAAACAAAACACATAAAGACACAAAAACATACTCGGAGGCTCTAAATAAAAATCTACCTAAGCAACAGAGACCTCCAAAGCAGACATCCAAGCAAACGCTACCCCAAAACAAAACATGTACAACATATAGCACACAAAGTCAGTGTGCCAAGCAGTCACAGCCCTTAAGGCTAAATAACACACCTGATACCCTTGTAATAGGTGACTCTATTGTCAGACACACTGACGTCCCGCTCACCAGGCTGAATAAAGAGAAGGTCACAGTGAGCTGCCTGTCGGGCGCTAGGATCTGCCACATAACGCAAGCACTCAGGTCACTCCAAAGCAAATACAAATATGACTCAGTCATTGTACCTGCTGGCGTGAATGACCTGAGACATACCTCCCTCGACTACATGAAAAGAGACATAGAGGAGCTCTCTGATCATGTAGCCCAGGCCAGTATGACCCTGACCTTGAGCAGCATCTTACCCTCACCTAGAATGATGCCACAGTATGAAGACAAAATGATCAATTTTAACAATTGGCTAAAATTTTGGTGTCATTCAAAGGGGATCCAGTGTCTTTCAGCCTGGGATGACATGCTCGACAAGCCACGTTCCGCTTAGGGACGGCTTGCACCTGTCACCCCTGGGCTTTCGGATATTGGCAAAGGCACTTGCCACCCCCATAGTGCCTTTTTTAGGCAAGGCTCAAAAGTCAAACCCACCTCCATAGACAGCACAAGGAACAAGAAACCAAGGGTAATGCTGCTAAATGCCAGAATTCTTAACCTCAAGATGCATGCACTCAAAGCTCTCCTCAGTATGGAGAACATCGATATCTGTGCAGTGACAGAAACCTGGTTCAAGGCTCTAGAGAGCACCCCAGCACTACCAGGTTATACCTCATATCATGCTTTTTGGCCCCAAAACCCGGACCGAACCACAAAAGGAGGAGGAGTTTCCATATTTATCAAAGATGTCCACACCTCCAGGCTAGTGGCAGTGCACGAAGTATCGGAGACCATCCATGTGCAACTGACAGTGGGCAAGACTGCTTTTCAGTTTATAGCATCCTACAGACCACCCTCTCAAAGTCAGGAATCCCACTCTGCTTTCCTGAAAACATTGGAGAACACTAAGATCTCTCCGAACACCATTATATTGGGTGACTTCAACTACCCAAACATAGACTGGGAGCATTACTCAAGCCCCAGCACCTTAGCCCAAAGGTTCCTGGAATTTATAAACTGAAATACTATGGAACAACTAGTCACCACTCCCACAAGAGGGGAAAACATACTAGACCTAATCATTACCAACATGGGGACTCTATGCTCCATACCAGAAGTATATCCCTCATTGGTAAGATCAGACCATAAATTAATTTCACTGGATATCCACATCCCGACCCCACCCCCCAGCCCAGAAAACCACAGTGAAAAACTTCTCAAAAGTGAACTTCACACTTCTCAAAACTGAAGTGGAATCCTTCAAGGCCCCAGGGCCAGTGGAAACTACGGCCCAAACTGCAGAATCCTATATAAATGCATTCTATGGACATCTCCAGGAATGCATGGATCATGCTATCCCAAACAAAATCAAGACCCAATCATCCAAAGGCAGGCATCCAGTCTGGTGGACCCCAGCCATAAATAAACTGTACAACAGAAGGAGGAAGCTACTATATGATAGAGCAAAATCCCTAAAAGGTAAGGCATCTCTGATCAGTACTAGCAAAAAATTATGATCCCTCATAAAATCCTCCAAGGCCAGCTTCGAGAGACAAATTGCACAGGACACTAATGACAATCATAAGACTTTTTTCAGTTATGTTAGGAACCTGGGATGCAACTCCCAGGCTTGTTCAGAGTTGATTCTAAATGACAAAAAATACACTGAACCCACAGACATCACCAATATCCTGGCAGACAGGTTCAGTGCAAACTTCTCCAACCCCTCCCCCCCAAAAGAGCAAGGATCTATCCCGGCAGAGGGCAGCCTCCCAAACACCTCTGATGCTCAGGTGAAGGCCGCCCTCTCCAAAGCAAAAAACACTGCTTCCATGGAACCAGATGGAGTCCCGGGTTGCGTCCTACATGAACTCCAAGAAGAACTAATCCCTCAAGTAAAACTGCTGTACAATCTCAGCCTCACTACAGGATATGTGGCAAAGAATGGCGTACAGCAACAGTGGTCCCACTCCACAAAGGTGGTGCCTCTGCGGACCCTGGAAACTATCGCCCCATAAGCCTGACTAGCCTAGTATGCAAGGCTATGGAGAGGATCATCATGGAACTCATAAACAAAGACATTGGGGACCTACAGACACTAGATCCTACCTAATTTGGCTTAGTCAAGGGCAGATCCTGCCTTTTGAACCTGGTCAACTTCTTCGAAACAGTCACCAAGGCCATAGATGAAGGGAAGGTAGTCCACACAGCCTATATGGACCTCGCAAAGGCATTTGACACAATACCCCACTCGGGCATCATAGATAAGCTACCCAGCCCAAATATAAACCCCTATGTCACAAGATGGGTCGAAACTGGCTCAAAGACAGAACCCACAGAGTCAGAGTTTCTGGAGCCATGTCAGACTTGAAACCGGTCACAAGTGGCATCCCACAAGGTTCTGTCCTGGGACCACTCTTGTTCGGTATTTACTTTTCTGAGGTACAGGCAAACGTGGGAGGACTATGGCTCATCAAGTTTGCAGATGACTGCAAACTGGGTGCCATAATCGAATCTCCAGCTGACACAAACATCCTTCAAAAAGGTCTCGCAGAGATGGATAACTGGTGCCAGAGCCATGGTCTAAAGCTAAATGCCAAAAGTGTATAGTCATACCCTTTGGCAAAAACAATGTGCCCACAAATTACCACATAGGTGGTAACCCATTAAGTACAGAGAAAGTAATTAGGGATCTGGGGACCCAAGTTGATAGCAATCTCTCCTTTGACAACCACATTGCCAAAGTGGTTAGAAAGACCTTCTACATAGCCCACCTCATCATGAAAGGATTCACATCTAGATCAAGAGAGGTAATTGTACCCCTTTATTCATCCCTCATCAGGCCCATCATAGAATACAATGCCCCCTTTGGGATGTACCTTACCCGACACCTGCAGCAATTAGAAAGACCCCAAAAGTAACTCACCAGGAGGATCAAGGGACTCAAACAGATGCCATATGCTGCTCGGTTAAAAAAACTCCAGCTCTACTCAGTTGCATACCGCCTACTTCGAGGCGATCTATGGCTGACATATAAAGCTATGTCCAACCCAGAATTAATAGACATGCTCCACCTCAGTAAATCTAAATCCCTTGGAGCCACGCACTCGAGGGACTTGAATCTCAGCACAGAAATAAATAGAACATGCTGGAGGGACAGATTCATAACCCAGAGGCTCCCTTCGCTCTGGAATAAAATTCCAATTCATGTTAGCAGTGCACCTCACTGACTCTCTTCAAGAAGAATCTTGATGAGTGGATGGGGGATTGTAGGTTTGTCCCGGGGATTACTTCCGTGTCACTATTAGACAGAGGCACAGTAAACTAAACTTTAAAAAGGGCACAGTATACTCAAATCAAGGGGTGGCATAAGCCAAACACAATTGGGCTAGAATTATAAATGCCCCAAGGCAGATAGCCTAGTATGAACCTATGAACCCATGTATGTACAAGCACGTCCCTGACACTACGTGAAATGTTTTCATCAATGACCCTTTTAGGAGTCTACCCACGTATGTACAAGCATGTCCCTGACATTACTTGAAATGTTTTCATCAATGACCTTTTTAGGAGTCTACCCATGTATGTACAAGCATGTCCCTGACACTACATGAAATGTTCATCAATGACCCTTTTAAGAGTCTACCCACAAAAGTACAAGCATGTCCCTGATACTACATGAAATGTTTTCATCAATGAACCTTTTAGGAGTCTACCCATGTATGTACAAGCACGTCCCTAACTCTATTTGAAATGCTTTCATCAATGTCCCTTTTAGGAGTCTACCCATATATGTACAAGCACGTCCCTAACACGTGAAATGTTTTCATCAGTGACCCTTTTAGGAGTCTACCCATGTATGTAAAAGCACATACCTGACACTACATGATATGTTTTCATCAATAACCTTTTTAGGAGTCTACCCATGTATGTACTAGCACATCCCTCACACTACGTAAAATGTTTTCATCAGTAACCCTTTTAGGAGTCTACCCATGTATGTACAAGCATGTCCCTGACACTACGTAAAATGTTTTCATCAATGACCCTTTTAGGAGTCTACCCATGTATGTATAAGCACGGGCCTGACACTAAGTGAAATATTTTAATCAATGACCCTTTTAGGAGTCTACCCATGTATGTACAAGCAGGTCCCTGACACTACGTGAAATGTTTTCATCTATGACCCTTTTAGGAGTCTACCCATGTGTGTACAAGCATGACCCTGGCACTACGTGAAATGTTTTCATCAATGACCCTTTTAGGAGTCTACCCATGTATGTACAAGCACATCCCTGATACTACGTGAAATATTTTCATCAATGAACTTTTAGGACTCTACGCATGTATGTACAAGCACGTCCCTGACACTACATGAAATGTTTTCATCAATGATGTTTTTAGGAGTCTACCCAAGTATATACATGCACGTCCCTGACACTACGTGAAATGTTTTCATCAATGGCCCTTTTAAGAGTCTACCCATGTATGTACAAGCATGTCCCTGACACAACATGAAACGTTATCATCAATGACCCTTTTAGGAGTCTACTCATGTATGTACAAGCACGTCCCTCACACTAAGTGAAAGGTTTTCAACAATGACCCTTTTAGGAGTCTTTCCATGCATGTACAAGCACGTCGCTGACACTACGTGAAATGTTTTCATCGATGACCATTTTAGGAGTCTACCCATGCATCTACAAGCACATTCCTGACACTACATGAAATGGTTAAATCAATGACCATTTTAGTAGTCTACCCATGTATGTACAAGACGCCCCTGACACTACGTGAAAGGTTTTCAACAATGACCCTTTTAGGAGTCTACCCATGCATGTACAAGCATGTTGCTGACACTACGTGAAATGTTTTCATCAATGTCCCTTTTAGGAGTCTACCCATGTATGTACAAGCAGTTCCCTAATACTACATGGAATGTTTTCATCAATGACCCTATTAGGAGACTACCCCTGCATGTACATGCACGTCCCTGACACTACGTGATATGTTTTCATCAATGACCCTTTTAGGAGTCTACCCATGTATGTACAATCACGTCCCTGTCACTATGTGAAATGTTTTCATCAATTACTCTTTTAGGAGTCTACTCATGTATGTACAAGCACGTCCCCGACACTACGTATAATGTTTTCATCAATGACCCTTTTAGGAGTCGACCCATGTACGTACAAGCATGTCCCTGGTACTACATGAAATGTTTTCATCAATGAACCTTTTAGGAGTCTACCCATGTATGTACAAGCACGTCTCTAACATGTGAAATGTTTTCATCAATGCACGTCCCTCAAATTAAGTGAAATGTTTTCATCAATGACCCTTTTAGGAGTCTACCCATGTATTTACAAGCACGTCGATGACACTACGTTAAATATTTTCATAAATGATGCTTTTTTGAGTCTACCCATGTATATACAAGCACGTCCCTGACAATATGTGAAATGTTTTCATCAATGACCCTTTTAGGAGTATACCCTTGTATGTATAAGCATGTCCCTGACACTACCTGAAATGTTTTAATCAATGACCCTTTAGGAGTCTACCCATGTATGTACAAGCACACCCCTGACACTATATGAATGGTTTTCATCAATGACACTTTTAGCAGTCTACCCATGTATGTACAAGCACATTCCAGGCACTACGTGAAAAGTTTTCATCAATTACCTTTTTAGGACTGTACCCATGTATGTACAAGCACATCCCTGACTCTACATGAAATGTTTTCATCAATGACCCTTTTAGGAGTCTACCCATGTATGTACAAGGACGTCCCTGACACTACGTGAAATGTTTTCATCAATTACACTATTAGGAGTCTACCCATGTATGTACAAGCATGTCCCTGACACTACGTGAAATGTTTTCATCAATGACCCTTTTAGGAGTCTACCCATGTATGTACAAGCACGTGCCTGACACTACATGAAATGTTTTCATCAATGACCCTTTTAGGAGTCTACCCATGTATGTACAAGCACGTCCCTGACACTACGTGAAATGTTTTCATCAATGACCATTTTAGGATTCTACCCATGTATGTACAAGCACGTCCCTGAAACTACTTAAAATGTTTTTATCAATGAACCTTTTAGGAGTCTACCAATGTATGTATAAGCACGTCCCTGACATTACATGAAATGTTTTCATCAATGACCCGTTTAGGAGACTACCCATGTATGTACAAGCACGTCCCTGACACTAAGTGAAATGTTTTCATCAATGACACTTTTAGTAGTCTACCCATGTATATACAAGCACATCCCTGACACTACGTGAAATGTTTTCATCAATGACACTTTTAGGAGTCTACCCATGTATGTACAAGCACGTCCCTGACACTATATGAAACGTTTTCATCAATAACGCTTTTAAGAGACTACCCATGTATGTACGAGCATGTCCCTGACACTACATGAATTGTTTTCATCAACGACTATTTTAGGAGTCTGCCCATGTAAGTATAAGCACCTCCCTTACACTACGTGAAATGTCTTAATCAATGACCCTTTTAGGAGTCTACCCATGTATCTACAAGCACATTCCTGATACTACGTGAAATGTTTAAATCAATGACCGTTTTAGTAGTCTACCCATGTATGTACAAACACGTCCCTGACACTACGTGAAAGGTTTTCAACAATGACCCTTTTAGGAGTCTACTCATGCATGTACAAGCATGTTGCTGACACTACGTGAAATGTTTTCATCAATGTCCCTTTTAGGAGTCTACCCATGTATGTACAAGCAGTTCCATAACACTACGTGGAATGTTTTCATCAATGACCCTTTTAGGAGTCTACTCCTGTATGTACATGCACGTCCCTGACACTACATGACATGTTTTCATCAATGACCCTTTTAGGAGTCTACCCATGTATGTACAATCACATCCCTGACACTATGTGAAATGTTTTCATCAATTACTCTTTTAGGAGTCTACTCATTTATGTACAAGCACGTCCCTGACAGTACATGAAATGTTTTCATCAATAACCCTATCCGGAGTCTACCCATGTATGTACAAGCACGTCCCTGACACTATGTGAAATATTTTCATCAATGACCCTTTTAGGAGTCTACCCATGTATGTACAAGCATGTCCCTGACACTACGTGAAATGTTTTCATCAATGACCCTTTTAGGAGTCTATCCATGTATGAACAAGCATGTCCCTGACACTACGTATAATGTTTTCATCAATTACCCTTTTAGGAGTCGACCCATGTATGTACAAGCATGTCCCTGATACTACGTGAAATGTTTTCATCAATGAACCTTTTAGGAGTCTATCCATGTATGTACAAGCACGTCTCTAACACGTGAAATGTTTTCATCAATGACCCTTTTAGGAGTCTATCCATGTATGTACAAGCACGTCCCTCAAATTAAGTGAAATGTTTTCATCAATGACCCTTTTAGGAGTCTACCCATGTATTTACAAGCACGTCGCTGACACTACGTTAAATATTTTTATCAATGATGCTTTTTTTAGTCTACCCATTTACGTAAAACCACATCCCTGACAATATGTTAAATGTTTTCATCAATGACCCTTTTAGGAGTATACCCTTGTATGTATAAGTATGTCCCTGACACTACCTGAAATGTTTTAATCAATGACCTTTTAGGAGTCTACCGATGTATGTACAAGCACGCCCTGACACTACGTGAAAGGTTTTCATCAATGATACTTTTAGCAGTCTACCCATGTATGTACAAGCATATTCCAGGCACTATGTGAAATGTTTTCATCAATGACCCTTTTAGGAGTCTACCCATGTATGTACAAGAACATCCCTGACACTACAGGACATGTTTTCATCAATGACCCTTTTAGGTGTCTACCCATGTATGTATAAGCACGTCACTGACACTACGTGAAATGTTTTCATCATTGACCCTTTTAGGAGTCTACCAATGTCTCTACAAGCACATCCCTGACATTACGTGAAATGTTTTCATCAATGACCATTTTAGGAGTCGACCCATGTATGTACAAGCACGTCCCTGATACTACGTGAACTGTTTTCATCAGTGACCCTTTTAGGAGTCTACCCATGTATGTACAAGCACATCCCTGACACTACATGAAATGTTTTCATCAATGACCATTTTAGGATTCTACCCATGTATGTACAAGCACGTCCCTGAAACTACTTAAAATGTTTTTATCAATGAACCTTTTAGGAGTCTACCCATGTGTGTACAAGCACGTCCCTGACACTAAGTGAAATGTTTTCATCAATGACACTTTTAGTAGTCTACCCATGTATATACAAGCACATCCCTGACACTACGTGAAATGTTTTCATGAATGACACTTTTAGGAGTCTACCCATGTATGTACAAGCACGTCCCTGACACTATATGAAACGTTTTCATCAATAACCCTTTTAAGAGAATACCCATGTATGTACAAGCACGTCCCTGACACTACATGAATTGTTTTCATCAACGACCATTTTAGGAGTCTACCCATGTAAGTATAAGCACCTCCCTGACACTACGTGAAATGTCTTAATCAATGACCCTTTTAGGAGTCTACCCATGTATGTTCAAGCACATCCCGGACACTACGTGAAATGTTTTCATCAATGACCCTTTTAAGAGTCTACCCATATGTGTACAATTACATCTCTGCCACTACATTAAATGTTTTCATCTATGACCCTTTTAGGAGTTTACCCATGTATGAACAAGCACGTCCCTGACACTACTTGAAATCTTTTCATCAATGACTCTTTTAGGAGTCTAACCATGTATATACAAGCACATCCCTGACACTATGTGAAATGTTTTAATCAATGACCCTTTTAGGAGTCTCCCCATGTATGTACAAGCACATCCTGACACTACGTGAAATATTTTCATCAATTAAACTTTTAGGACTTTACCTATGTATGTACAAGCACTTCCCTGACACTATGTGAAATGTTTTAATCAATGACCCTTTTAGGAGTCTCCCCATGTATTTACAAGCACGTCCCTGACACTATGTGAAATGTTTTCATCAATGACTCTTTTAGGAGTCTACCCATGTATGTACAAGCAGGTCCCTGACACTATGTGAAAAGTTTTCATCAATGACGCTTTTAGGAGTCTACCCATGTATGTACAAGCACGTGCCTGACACTACGTAAAATGTTTTCATCAACAACCCTTTTCGGAGTCTACCCATGTATTTACAAGCACGTCCCTGACACTATGTGAAATGTTTTAATCAATGACCCTTTTAGGAGTCTACCCATGTATGTACAAGCAGGTCCCAGACACTATGTGAAATGTTTTTATCTATGACCCTTTTAGGAGTCAACCCATGTGTGTACAAGCACGACCCTGGCACTACGTGAAATGTTTTCATCAATGACCCTTTTAGGTGTCTACTCATGTATGTACAAGCACATCCCTGACATGATGTGAAATATTTTCATCAATGAAATTTTAGGAGTCTACCCATGTATGTACAAGCACGTCCCTGACACTACATGAAATGTTTTCATCAATGACTCTTTTAGGAGTCTACCCATGTATTTACAATCACGTCCCTGACACTACGTGAAATGTTTTCATCAATGGCCCTTTTAAGAGTCTACCCATGTATGTACAAGCATGTCTCTGACACAACGTGAAACATTATCATCAATGACCCTTTTAGGAGTCTATTCATGTATGTACAAGTACGTCCCTCAACTACGTGAAAGGTTTTCAACAATGACCCTTTTAGGAGTCTACCCATGCATGTACAAGCACGTCGCTGACACTACGTGAAATGTTTAAATCAATGACCGTTTTAGTAGTTTACCCATGTATGTACAAGCACGTCCCTCACACTACGTGAAAGGTTTTCAACAATGACCCTTTTAGGAGTCTACCCATGCATGTACAAGCAGGTTGCTGACACTAAGTGAAATGTTTTCATCAATGTCCCTTTTAGGAGTCTACCCATGTATGTACAAGCAGTTCCCTAACACTACGTGGAATGTTTTCATCAATGACCCTTTTAGGAGTCTACCGATGTATGTACATGCACATCCCTGACACTACGTGATATGTTTTCAGCAATGACCCATTTATGAGTCTACTCATGTATGTACAAGCACGTCCCTGACACTACATGAAATGTTTTCATCAATATCCCTATCAGGAGTCTACCCATGTATGTACAAGCATGTCCCTGACACTACGTGAAATGTTTTCATAAATGACCCTTTTAGGAGTCTATCCATGTATGAACAAGCACGTCCCTGACACTACGTATAATGTTTTCATCAATGACCCTTTTAGGAGTCGACCCATGTACGTATAAGCATGTCCCTGATACTACGTGAAATGTTTTCATCAATGAACCTTTTATCAGTCTACCCATGTATGTATAAGCACATCTCTAACACGTGAAATGTTTTCATCAATGACCCTTTTAGGAGTCTACCCATGTATGTACAAGCACGTCCCTCAAATTAAGTGAAATGTTTTCATCAAATACCCTTTTAGGAGTCTATCCATGTATTTACAAGCACATCGATGACACTACGTTAAATATTTTCATCAATGATGCTTTTTTGAGTCTACCCATGTATATACAAGCACGTTCCTGACAATATGTGAAATGTTTTCATCAATGACCCTTTTAGGAGTATACCCTTGTATGTATAAGCATGTCCCTGACACTACCTGAAATGTTTGAATCAATGACCCTTTAGGAGTCTACCCATGTATGTACAAGCACGCCCTTGACACTACGTGAAAGGTTTTCATCAATGACACTTTTAGCAGTCTACCCATGTATGTACAAACACATTCCAGGCAATACATGAAATGTTTTCATCAATGACCCTTTTAGGAGTCTACCAATGTCTCTACAAGCACATCCCTGACATTGGTGAAATGTTTTCATCAATGACCATTTTAGGATTCTACCCATGTATGTACAAACACGTCCCTGAGACTACGTGAACTGTTATCATCAGTGACCCTTTTAGGAGTCTACCCATGTATGTACAAGCACGTCCCTGACACTACGTGAAATGTTTTCATCAATAACCATTTTAGGATTCTACCCATGTATGTACAAGCACGTCCCTGACACTACTTAAAATGTTTTTATCAATGACCCTTTTAGGAGACTACCCATGTATGTATAAGCACGTCCCTGGCACTACATGAAATGTTTTCATCAATGACCCTTTTAGGAGTCTACCCATGTATGTACAAGCACGTTCTTGACACTATATGAAACGTTTTCATCAATAACCCTTTTAAGAGTCTACCCATGAATGTACAAGCACGTCCCTGACACTACATGAAATGTTTTCATCAACGATCATTTTCGGAGTCTTCCACTGTATGTATAAGCACCTCCCTGACACTTTGTGAAATGTCTTAATCAATGACCCTTTTAGGAGTCTACCCATGTATGTACAAGTACATCTCTGCCACTACATTAAATGTTTTCATCTATGACCCTTTTAGGAGTTTACCCATGTATGAACAAGCACATCCCTGACACTACTTGAAATGTTTTCATCACTGACCCTTTATGAGTCTAGCCATGTATGTACAAGCACATCCTGGAACTACGTGAAATATTTTCATCAATTAACCTTTTAGGACTTTACCCATGTATGTACAAGCACTTCCCTGACACTACATGAAATTATTTCATCACTGATCCTTTTAGGAGTCTAACCATGTATATACAAGCACATCTCTGACACTATGTGAAATGTTTTAATCAATGACCCGTTTAGGAGTCTCCCCATGTATTTACAAGCACGTCCCTGACACTACGTGAAATGTTTTCATCAATGACTCTTTTAGGAGTCTACCCATGTATGTACAAGCAGGTCCCTGACACTATGTGAAATGTTTTCATCAATGACCCTTTTTGGAGTCTACCCATGTATGTACAAGCACGTCCCTGACACTACGTGAAATCTTTTCATCAATTACCATTTTAGGAGTCTACCCATGTATGTACAAGCACGTCTCTGACACTACGTGAAATGTTTTCATCAATGGCCCTTTTAAGAGTCTACCCATGTATGTACAAGCATGTCCCTGACACAACTTGAAAAGTTATCATCAGTGATGCTTTTAGGAGTCTACTCACGTATGTACAAGCACGTCCCTCACACTACATAAAATGGTTTTATCAATGACCCTTTTAGGAGTCTACCACTCTTCTTAACTATTCCCTGGCTGCTGTCTGCTCCTGCCCAAGCTCCTTTTGCTTCCGTACCCTGTGTTCCTCTGTGCTGCTCCTGAGTTAGCCTCTAATTGCCTTCCTACCTGGTGACAAAGGACCTTCTCCAATTTCTGTGGCCTCATCTAAACTGCCTTTATTTGCCCTGCACCCTCTCCCAAGGAAGCAAGGAATACCCTATGTTCCTCTGTGCTGCTCCTGAGTTAGCCTCTAACTGCCTACCTACCTGGTGACAAAGGACCTTCTCCAATTTCTGTGGCCTCATTTAAACTGCCTTTTTTTGCCCTGCACCCTCTCCCAAGGAAGCAAGGAATACCCTGTGTTCCTCTGTGCTGCTCCTGAGTTAGCCTCTAACTGCCTATCTACCTGGTGACAAAAGACCTTCTCCGATTTCTGTGGCCTCATCTAAACTGCCTTTTTTTTGCCCTGCACCCACTCCCAAGGAAGCAAGGAATACCCTGTGTTCCTCTGTGCTGCTTCTGAGTTAGCTTCTAATTGCCTACCTACCTGGTGACAAAGGACCTTCTCCAATTTCTGTGGCCTCATCTAAACTGCCTTTTTTTGCCCTGCACCCTTTCCCAAGGAAACAAAGAATACCCTGTGTTCCTCTGTGCTTCTCCTGAGTTAGCCTCTAACTGCCTACCTACCTGGTGGCAAAGGACCTTCCCCAATTTCTGTGGCCTCATCTAAACTGCCTTTCTTTTGCCCTGCACCGTCTCCCAAGGAAGCAAGGAATACCCTGTGTTCCTCTGTGCTGCTCCTGAGTTAGCCTCTAACTGCCTACCTACCTGGTGACAAAGGACCTTCTCCAATTTCTGTGGCCTCATCTAAACTGCCTTTTTTTGCCCAGCACCCTCTCCCAAGGAAGCAAGGAATACCCTGTGTTCCTCTGTGCTTCTCCTGAGTTATCCTCTAACTGCCTACCTACCTGGTGGCAAAGGACCTTCTCCAATTTCTGTGGCCTCATCTAAACTGCCTTTCTTTTGCCCTGCACCGTCTCCCAAGGAAGCAAGGAATACCCTGTGTTCCTCTGTGCTGCTCCTGAGTTAGCCTCTAACTGCCTACCTACCTGGTGACAAAGGACCTTCTCCAATTTCTGTGGCCTCATCTAAACTGCCTTTTTTTGCCCAGCCCCCTCTCCCAAGGAAGCAAGGAATACCCTGTGTTCCTCTGTCCTACTCCTGAGTTAGCCTCTAACTGCCTACCTACCTGGTGACAAAGGACCTTCTCCAATTTCTGTGGCCTCATCTACACGGCCATTTTTTTTGCTCTGCACCCTCTCCCAAGGAAGCAAGGAATACCCTGTGTTCCTCTGTGCTGCTCCTGAGTTAGCCTCTAACTGCCTACCTACCTGTTGACAAAGGACCTTCCCCAATTTCTGTGGCCTCATCTAAACTGCCTTTTTTCCCCTGCACCCTCTCCCAAGGAAGCAAGGAATACCCTGTGTTCCTCTGTGCTGCTCCTGAGTTAGCCTCTAACTGCCTACCTACCTGGTGACAAATGACCTTCTCCAATTTTTGTGTCCTCATATGAACTGCATTTTTTTTTGCCCTGCACCCTCTACCAAGGAAGCAGGGTATACCCTGTGTTCCTCTGTGCTGCTCCTGAGTTAGCCTCTAACTGCCTACCTACCTGGTGACAAAGGACCTTCTCCAATTTCTGTGGCCTCATCTAAACTGCCTTTTTTTTGCCCTGCACCCTCTCCCAAGGAAGCAAGGAAGTATGTGGTTGACTAAGTCCCGTTTTTATAACTGAAAACTGTCTGCTAATTGCTTCATGGTTATAAAGTAAGCTACAAGTCTGAACAGCCAGCAGCCTTTACTACCCCCTTCTATCTACCCTGAATCTAACTAACCTCCTCTACTTCATGTACACCCCCCCTCTGACCTGCTATTCACTCCACCCCTGGGTCTAAACCAGCCTGCTCCCTACATATCTACCTGCAATACTGGATCTGCCCACTAGGTGGTATCCTCTATCCCTTTACTTTTCTCAAGCTTCAATCGTTCTGTGGTTTTCCTTTGTTTTCACACAAATTACCCCTTAGGTAGTAGACCTGCTACATTTTTATTCCTTTACCCCTTACTTTAACTGCATACTCTTACCTTTTCTTTCTCTAATCTAACAGACTACTGATATGCCTCTGATCTTTCCCACTCCTGTCTCACCTACTTACCTTCACTTATCAGCATTGCTGAAAGTTTTTTCTCCACTCTCTCCTTCACTTGTCTCTGACTTTTTTCTTTAAGCCCTTACCCTCCCCTCTACCTGTCCTCCTCTAGCTCTTGGCTCTTATTCACATCTTTCTCTCTGCCTCTCCTACATCACTTATCTTTAGTACCTTCTGCATCCCCTCCCCTGTATGAACGATCATTAGTCTCAATAGGTGTGGCTTGTATCCTGCCCCTCCTGCCTCTACCTAATGCATACCTCATCCCCTCCCCTCTCTGCCTCTTATCCATTGGGATATTATTTATACCCATAGTTCTGTGAGGCGCCATCTTTAATCCGTTATTCTTCTTGAGTATTCCCTGGCTGCTGTCTGCTCCTGCCCAAGCTCCTTTTGCCTCTGGTAAGTAATTTGTTATTGCAATTTGTTTTTGCAATTTAGTAGCCTTGTCTAATACAGAGGTTCATCTGTTAATTGAATGCTTACTACATGTAACTCATGACTGTGTACCTGTATGTTTTCCTTTTTTCTTTATTATTCTCTCCTGTGCTTAACTGCTGTCTGCTATATCATATTTTAAGCATCTGTGAATTTGAATGCTTTTTTTGGTAGCATTAGAATGTTATCTTTATTATTTCTCTCCTGTGCTTTATTGCAGTCTGCGCTATTGTAATTTAAGCAGTTGGTAGCTTAACTGCTTAATTGCTGTCTGCGATATTGTATTTTAAGCAACTGTGAATTGAAAGCTTTCTTTTTTTTAGATAGCATTAGAATGTTATCCTTCTTATTATTTCTCACCTGTGCTTTACTGCAGTCTGCAATATTGTAATTCAAGCAACTGTGAGCTGACTACATTATTCATATAACATTCCGGCTCCTTTTCTGGGCTATATATCTGAATGTTTACACTTTCTGTAGTGGACCAAGCTATTGTTTGTCTTCATAACTGGCTTCCAAGCCTGTAACGAGTAAAGCAACTACGCCACCCACGTGGACCCTACATATGCTGCCGTTGCTCAACCACCTCCCCACAAGCCTGTATCAGCTGCCTTAAACTGCTATTGCTCCTATTATCCCATTTATGGGTGAAACAGCTGCTATTTATATCTTATTTTATGTGTTATGCTTGGAAAGTTTTAGGTAGCAGAATTCCACTCTCGTGGAGCTACATTTCAATGTACTGTCCATTCTAGTCCTGGAATGAACCATTTTTAATCAGTGACTCCTATTTTGAGCCAATCTGGGAGAACGCACATTGTAAAAGTCCATTCTCTGTCTGGAAAGGCGATATATAGCTGCACCACCCACATGGAGCAAGTCTCGGCGCTCTTTCCCACTTTGAACTGATATAGGAGCACTCACATTGTAAAGGTCAATTCTCTGCCTGGAACAGCTCTTACTTAGCTGCGCCACCCACGTGGAGTAAGTCTCAGAGTTCTTATGATATCAGTTGTCCGTATTTAGTAAGGAACGTCTTATTTTGAGTGCCCCACCCTCATAGAGTTAATCTAGGTATACTAATGGTATTATTTCCCCTCCAGCTATTTACTACATATGATTTGATGAACCGAGTGTCTCTTCCTTTATTTATAGCATCTTGGCTTTCAAACTACGCCATACACTTGCCTCCTTTGCCTTAATGGTACTAGTATAAAGCATGTAAGGCTGATCTTTATTGCCCTAGTGAACAGATACTCAAATTTGCTTAGGATTGAGTTACTTATATAGTACACTCCAATAACTGCAGTCTATGTATGCACTATACCTTTATTTTGCATTCAATGTATGTACTATAACCTAAAGTCAACATATGGATAGCTGTCCTAACAGCACCTTTACTACTCTATAACTCTTACAGTACTACTGCCTTACAATTGAGTTCTATAACCTCTCTCTGAAATAAGTGAATGCATAGAAGATAATTTTATTAATTATGCCTTTTTGCAAGCTAATTATTTGTTTATTGCTGTTACTGATTAACATGTGCTAACCTTTTTCTCCTCTACATTTATCTTCTCTTTCTATCCAAAGTACCCTGTGTCCCTGTGTGGTGCTCCTGAGTTAGCCTCTAACTACCTACCTACCTGGTGACAAAGGACCTTCTCCAATTTCTGTGGCCTCATCTAAACTGCCTTTTATTTTGCCCTGCACCCCCTCCCGAGGAAGCAAGGAAGTATGTGGTTGAGCAAGTCCCAGACACTACATGAAATGTTTTCATCAATGACACTTTTAGGAGTCTACCCCTGTATGTACATGCACGTCCCTGACCCTACGTGAAATGTTTTCATCAATGACCATTTTTGGAGCCTACCCATGTATATAGAAGCACATCGCTGACACTACGTGAAAGTTTTCATCAATGAACGTTTTAGGAGTCTATCCATGTATGTACAAGCACATTCTTGCCACTACTTGAAATGTTTAAATCAATAACCCTTTTAGTAGTCTACCCATGCATGTACAAGCACGTCGCTGACACTACGTGAAATGTTTTCATCAATGACCCTTTTAGGAGTCTAACCATGTCTGTACAAGCATGTCCCTGACACTACGTGAAATGTGTTCATCAATGACCCTTTTAGGAGTCTACCCATGTATGTACATGCACGTCCCTGACACTACGTGAAATACTTCCATCATTGACCCTTTTAGAAGTGATAAACATTGAGCAGCCTGCCTGCCCCTGTGGGAGTGTTTACTGCCTTGAAACTGTAGTTTTATTGGCCATTTTGGGTCAATTCCAAACTCCTGATCTCCCTTTCTTAAAACCCGATTGCCTTGTGGTTTTGGTGTCTTTTTGGACTTGTTGGCTGTTGGTGAAGCACCCACCAAGAGGAGAAAATGCTGAGAGAAGAAAGGAGCCACTTTTGAGATTTTAAGTATTTTGCTTCAGATTATTTGTTAAGTTTTTCTGCATTGCCGCCTACTTTTGAGCATTTTCTGGCTTGTTAAACTTTATTTCTGTGTTGGTGACTGTATTTAGAACACAACCTAGAGCTGATTACTGAATTTCCTGCCTGCACTTATTTTTTAAATCTTTTTTTTTCTTAAAACTTGCATTTTATCTGTCTCGGGTCTAGCACTCAAGTGTGGGGTAATTTACTGCACTGTTCTAACTTGTTGATACTTGTGAACCTCTGCTTTCCTTAAACAAAAAAAAAAACAAAAAAATCTTGCTTTTTTTCCCACTTTTCTGAGATTTAAAAAAGTTCAGTTACAAATTTGCTGTTCTGAACTGTTTGTAAGTTTCTTGGAGGCCATTGTTTGCTTGGGCTAAAGGGAAGTCTCTGTGTTCATCAGTGGCAGTGATAAACATTGAGCAGCCTGCCTGCCCCTGTGGGAGTGGTTACTGCCTTGAAACTGTAGTTTTATTGGCCATTTTGGGTCAGTTCCAAACTCCTTGATCTCCCTCTCTTAATACCCTCTTTTGCGTGGTTTTGCGCATTTTTGCGCATAGCGCAACATCAAGCAGCGCCGCCTAATTGGGTTTAAACTATTCCTGGCTCCACAAAGTCTGCTCTTCACTTTTTCCCTTAGAGCTGCTCTATCTCTCAAATTAAACACCATATTCTCATTCTAAGGCCCCTCACTGGTCCAGATAAGTAATCTTACAAGTTAGCACTAATAAACCATAAGCACTACTTACTCTTATACTCTCTACGATTACCTTGTCCCCTATTGGTCAATTTTAATTCAGTTCCCTATATTACTCTAGCATGTCCAAAGGTCAGTCAATGGTTTCCTCTCCAGTCCAGCTGGTGAATCCGGAAATTTTGAGGCAATGTTACAACTGTCTCATGTACACGGACAACCCTCTCCTCCTCCAAACAGGTTCAAATATATCTGAGAGATGCAACCATATAGCCAAACTGGAGGCTGAGCTCTCTCATCTCAAAACAGATGTAACCAGTCAGGAGGAGAAGGTAACCTCACACAACACAATTCCAGTATCACATAGTCCCACCACAACAGCAAACAAAACACATAAAGACACAAAAACATACTCGGAGGCTCTAAATAAAAATCTACCTAAGCAACAGAGACCTCCAAAGCAGACATCCAAGCAAACGCTACCCCAAAACAAAACATGTACAACATATAGCACACAAAGGCAGTGTGCCAAGCAGTCACAGCCCTTAAGGCTGAATAACACACCTGATACCCTTGTAATAGGTGACTCTATTGTCAGACACACTGACGTCCCGCTCACCAGGCTGAATAAAGAGAAGGTCACAGTGAGCTGCCTGTCGGGCGCTAGGATCTGCCACATAACGCAAGCACTCAGGTCACTCCAAAGCAAATACAAATATGACTCAGTCATTGTACCTGCTGGCGTGAATGACCTGAGACATACCTCCCTCGACTACATGAAAAGAGACATAGAGGAGCTCTCTGATCATGTAGCCCAGGCCAGTATGACCCTGACCTTGAGCAGCATCTTACCCTCACCTAGAATGATGCCACAGTATGAAGACAAAATGATCAATTTTAACAATTGGCTAAAATTTTGGTGTCATTCAAAGGGGATCCAGTGTCTTTCAGCCTGGGATGACATGCTCGACAAGCCACGTTGCTTCGCTAGGGATGGCTTGCACCTGTCACCCCTGGGCTTTCGGATATTGGCAAAGGCACTTGCAACCCCCATAGTGCCTTTTTTAGGCAAGGCTCAAAAGTCAAACCCACCTCCATAGACAGCACAAGGAACAAGAAACTAAGGGTAATGCTGCTAAACGCCAGAATTCTTAACCTCAAGATGCATGCACTCAAAGCTCTCCTCAGTATGGAGAACATCGATATCTGTGCAGTGACAGAAACCTGGTTCAAGGCTCTAGAGAGCACCCCAGCACTACCAGGTTATACCTCATATTATGCTTTTTGGCCCCAAAACCCGGACCGAACCACAAAAGGAGGAGGAGTTTCCATATTTATCAAAGATGTCCACACCTCCAGGCTAGTGGCAGTGCACGAAGTATCGGAGACCATCCATGTGCAACTGACAGTGGGCAAGACTGCTTTTCAGTTTATAGCATCCTACAGACCACCCTCTCAAAGTCAGGAATCCCACTCTGCTTTCCTGAAAACATTGGAGAACACTAAGATATCTCCGAACACCATTATATTGGGTGACTTCAACTACCCAAACATAGACTGGGAGCATTACTCAAGCCCCAGCACCTTAGCCCAAAGGTTCCTGGAATTTATAAACTGAAATACTATGGAACAACTAGTCACCACTCCCACAAGAGGGGAAAACATACTAGACCTAATCATTACCAACATGGGGACTCTATGCTCCATACCAGAAGTATATCCCTCATTGGTAAGATCAGACCATAAATTAATTTCACTGGATATCCACATCCCGACCCCACCCCCAGCCCAGAAAACCACAGTGAAAAACTTCTCAAAAGTGAACTTCACACTTCTCAAAACTGAAGTGGAATCCTTCAAGGCCCCAGGGCCAGTGGAAACTACGGCCCAAACTGCAGAATCCTATATAAATGCATTCTACGGACATCTCCAGGAATGCATGGATCATGCTATCCCAAACAAAATCAAGACCCAATCATCCAAAGGCAGGCATCCAGTCTGGTGGACCCCAGCCATAAATAAACTGTACAACAGAAGGAGGAAGCTACTATATGATAGAGCAAAATCCCTAAAAGGTAAGGCATCTCTGATCAGTACTAGCAAAAAATTATGATCCCTCATAAAATCCTCCAAGGCCAGCTTCGAGAGACAAATTGCACAGGACACTAATGACAATCATAAGACTTTTTTCAGTTATGTTAGGAACCTGGGATGCAACTCCCAGACTTGTTCAGAGTTGATTCTAAATGACAAAAAATACACTGAACCCACAGACATCACCAATATCCTGGCAGACAGGTTCAGTGCAAACTTCTCCAACCCCTCCCCCCCAAAAGAGCAAGGATCTATCCCAGCAGAGGGCAGCCTCCCAAACACCTCTGATGCTCAGGTGAAGGCCGCCCTCTCCAAAGCAAAAAACACTGCTTCCATGGAACCAGATGGAGTCCCGGGTTGCGTCCTACATGAACTCCAAGAAGAACTAATCCCTCAAGTAAAACTGCTGTACAATCTCAGCCTCACTACAGGATATGTGGCAAAGAATGGCGTACAGCAACAGTGGTCCCACTCCACAAAGGTGGTGCCTCTGCGGACCCTGGAAACTATCGCCCCATAAGCCTGACTAGCCTAGTATGCAAGGCTATGGAGAGGATCATCATGGAACTCATAAACAAAGACATTGGGGACCTACAGACACTAGATCCTACCTAATTTGGCTTAGTCAAGGGCAGATCCTGCCTTTTGAACCTGGTCAACTTCTTCGAAACAGTCACCAAGGCCATAGATGAAGGGAAGGTAGTCCACACAGCCTATATGGACCTCGCAAAGGCATTTGACACAATACCCCACTCGGGCATCATAGATAAGCTACCCAGCCCAAATATAAACCCCTATGTCACAAGATGGGTCGCAAACTGGCTCAAAGACAGAACCCACAGAGTCAGAGTTTCTGGAGCCATGTCAGACTTGAAACCGGTCACAAGTGGCATCCCACAAGGTTCTGTCCTGGGACCACTCTTGTTCGGTATTTACTTTTCTGAGGTACAGGCAAACGTGGGAGGACTATGGCTCATCAAGTTTGCAGATGACTGCAAACTGGGTGCCATAATCGAATCTCCAGCTGACACAAACATCCTTCAAAAAGGTCTCGCAGAGATGGATAACTGGTGCCAGAGCCATGGTCTAAAGCTAAATGCCAAAAAGTGTATAGTCATACCCTTTGGCAAAAACAATGTGCCCACAAATTACCACATAGGTGGTAACCCATTAAGTACAGAGAAAGTAATTAGGGATCTGGGGACCCAAGTTGATAGCAATCTCTCCTTTGACAACCACATTGCCAAAGTGGTTAGAAAGACCTTCTACATAGCCCACCTCATCATGAAAGGATTCACATCTAGATCAAGAGAGGTAATCATACCCCTTTATTCATCCCTCATCAGGCCCATCATAGAATACAATGCCCCCTTTGGGATGTACCTTACCCGACACCTGCAGCAATTAGAAAGACCCCAAAAGTAACTCACCAGGAGGATCAAGGGACTCAAACAGATGCCATATGCTGCTCGGTTAAAAAAACTCCAGCTCTACTCAGTTGCATACCGCCTACTTCGAGGCGATCTATGGCTGACATATAAAGCTATGTCCAACCCAGAATTAATAGACATGCTCCACCTCAGTAAATCTAAATCCCTTGGAGCCACGCACTCGAGGGACTTGAATCTCAGCACAGAAATAAATAGAACATGCTGGAGGGACAGATTCATAACCCAGAGGCTCCCTTCGCTCTGGAATAAAATTCCAATTCATGTTAGCAGAGCACCTCACTGACTCTCTTCAAGAAGAATCTTGATGAGTGGATGGGGGATTGTAGGTTTGTCCCGGGATTACTTCCGTGTCACTATTAGACAGAGGCACAGTAAACTAAACTTTAAAAAGGGCACAGTATACTCAAATCAAGGGGTGGCATAAGCCAAACACAATTGGGCTAGAATTATAAATGCCCCAAGGCAGATAGCCTAGTATGAACCTATGAACCCATGTATGTACAAGCACGTCCCTGACACTACGTGAAATGTTTTCATCAATGACCCTTTTAGGAGTCTACCCACGTATGTACAAGCATGTCCCTGACATTACTTGAAATGTTTTCATCAATGACCTATTTAGGAGTCTACCCATGTATGTACAAGCATGTCCCTGACACTACATGAAATGTTCATCAATGACCCTTTTAAGAGTCTACCCACAAAAGTACAAGCATGTCCCTGATACTACATGAAATGTTTTCATCAATGAACCTTTTAGGAGTCTACCCATGTATGTACAAGCACGTCCCTAACTCTATTTGAAATGCTTTCATCAATGTCCCTTTTAGGAGTCTACCCATATATGTACAAGCACTTCCCTAACACGTGAAATGTTTTCATTAGTGACCCTTTTAGGAGTCTACCCATGTATGTAAAAGCACATACCTGACACTACATGATATGTTTTCATCAATAACCTTTTTAGGAGTCTACCCATGTATGTACTAGCACATCCCTCACACTACGTAAAATGTTTTCATCAGTAACCCTTTTAGGAGTCTACCCATGTATGTACAAGCATGTCCCTGACACTACGTAAAATGTTTTCATCAACAACCCTTTTAGGAGTCTACCCATGTATGTATAAGCACGGGCCTGACACTACGTGAAATGTTTTAATCAATAACCCTTTTAGGAGTCTACCCATGTATGTACAAGCAGGTCCCTGACACTACGTGAAATGTTTTCATCTATGACCCTTTTAGGAGTCTACCCATGTGTGTACAAGCATGACCCTGGCACTACGTGAAATGTTTTCATCAATGACCCTTTTAGGAGTCTACCCATGTATGTACAAGCACATCCCTGACACTACGTGAAATATTTTCATCAATGAACTTTTAGGACTCTACGCATGTATGTACAAGCACGTCCCTGACACTACATGAAATGTTTTCATCAATGATGTTTTTAGGAGTCTACCCAAGTATATACATGCACGTCCCTGACACTACGTGAAATGTTTTCATCAATGGCCCTTTTAGGAGTCTACCCATGCATGTACAAGCATGTCCCTGACACAACGTGAAACGTTATCATCAATGACCCTTTTAGGAGTCTACTCATGTATGTACAAGCAGGTCCCTCACACTACGTGAAAGGTTTTCAACAATGAACCTTTTAGGAGTCTTCCCGTGCATGTACAAGCACGTCGCTGACACTACGTGAAATGTTTTCATCAATGACCATTTTAGGAGTCTACCCATGCATCTACAAGCACATTCCTGACACTATGTGAAATGGTTAAATCAATGACCGTTTTAATAGTCTACCCATGTATGTACAAGCACTCCCCTGACACTACGTGAAAGGTTTTCAACAATGACCCTTTTAGTAGTCTACCCATGCATGTACAAGCATGTTGCTGACACTACGTGAAATGTTTTCATCAATGTCCCTTTTAGGAGTCTACCCATGTATGTACAAGCATGTCCCTGACACTACATGAAATGTTCATCAATGACCCTTTTAAGAGTCTACCCACAAAAGTACAAGCATGTCCCTGATACTACATGAAATGTTTTCATCAATGAACCTTTTAGGAGTCTACCCATGTATGTACAAGCACGTCCCTAACTCTATTTGAAATGCTTTCATCAATGTCCCTTTTAGGAGTCTACCCATATATGTACAAGCACTTCCCTAACACGTGAAATGTTTTCATCAGTGACCCTTTTAGGAGTCTACCCATGTATGTAAAAGCACATACCTGACACTACATGATATGTTTTCATCAATAACCTTTTTAGGAGTCTACCCATATATGTACTAGCACATCCCTCACACTACGTAAAATGTTTTCATCAGTAACCCTTTTAGGAGTCTACCCATGTATGTACAAGCATGTCCCTGACACTATGTAAAATGTTTTCATCAACGACCCTTTTAGGAGTCTACCCATGTATGTATAAGCACGGGCCTGACACTACGTGAAATATTTTAATCAATAACCCTTTTAGGAGTCTACCCATGTATGTACAAGCAGGTCCCTGACACTACGTGAAATGTTTTCATCTATGACCCTTTTAGGAGTCTACCCATGTGTGTACAAGCATGACCCTGGCACTACGTGAAATGTTTTCATCAATGTCCCTTTTAGGAGTCTACCCATGTATGTACAAGCACATCCCTGACACTACGTGAAATATTTTCATCAATGAACTTTTAGGACTCTACGCATGTATGTACAAGCACGTCCCTGACACTACATGAAATGTTTTCATCAGTGATGTTTTTAGGAGTCTACCCAAGTATATACATGCACGTCCCTGACACTACGTGAAATGTTTTCATCAATGGCCCTTTTAAGAGTCTACCCATGTATGTACAAGCATGTCCCTGACACAACATGAAACGTTATCATCAATGACCCTTTTAGGAGTCTCCTCATGTATGTACAAGCACGTCCCTCACACTAAGTGAAAGGTTTTCAACAATGCCCCTTTTAGGAGTCTTTCCATGCATGTACAAGCACGTCGCTGACACTACGTGAAATGTTTTCATCGATGACCATTTTAGGAGTCTACCCATGCATCTACAAGCACATTCCTGACACTACATGAAATGGTTAAATCAATGACCATTTTAGTAGTCTACCCATGTATGTACAAGACGCCCCTGACACTACGTGAAAGGTTTTCAACAATGACCCTTTTAGGAGTCTACCCATGCATGTACAAGCATGTTGCTGACACTACGTGAAATGTTTTCATCAATGTCCCTTTTAGGAGTCTACCCATGTATGTACAAGCAGTTCCCTAATACTACATGGAATGTTTTCATCAATGACCCTTTTAGGAGACTACCCCTGTATGTACATGCACGTCCCTGACACTACGTGAAATGTTTTCATCAATGACCCTTTTAGGAGTCTACCCATGTATGTACAATCACGTCCCTGACACTATGTGAAATGTTTTCATCAATTACTCTTTTAGGAGTCTACTCATGTATGTACAAGCACGTCCCTGACACTACGTATAATGTTTTCATCAATGACCCTTTTAGGAGTAGACCCATGTATGTACAAGCATGTCCCTGATACTACGTGAAATGTTTTCATCAATGAACCTTTTAGGAGTCTACCCATGTATGTACAAGCACGTCTCTAACACATGAAATGTTTTCATCAATGCACGTCCCTCAAATTAAGTGAAATGTTTTCCTCAATGACCCTTTTTGGAGTCTACCCATGTATTTACAAGCACGTCGCTGACACTACGTTAAATATTTTCATCAATGATGCTTTTTTGAGTCTACCCATGTATATACAAGCACGTCCCTGACAATATGTGAAATGTTTTCATCAATGACCCTTTTAGGAGTATACCCTTGTATGTATAAGCATGTCCCTGACACTACCTGAAATGTTTTAATCAATGACCCTTTAGGAGTCTACCCATGTATGTACAAGCATGACCCTGACACTATGTGAATGGTATTCATCAATGACACTTTTAGCAGTCTACCCATGTATGTACAAGCACATCCCTGACACTACGTGAAATGTTTTCATCAATTACCTTTTTAGGACTGTACCCATGTATGTACAAGAACATCCCTGACACTACAGGACATGTTTTCATCAATGACCCTTTTAGGTGTCTACCCATGTATGTACAAGCACGTCCCTGACACTACATGAAATGTTTTCATCAATGACCCTTTTAGGAGTCTACCAATGTCTCTACAAGCACATCCCTGACATTACGTTAAATGTTTTCATCAATGACCATTTTAGGAGTCAACCCATGTATGTACAAGCACGTTCCTGACACTACATGAACTGTTTTCATCAGTGACCCTTTTAGGAGTCTACCCATGTATGTACAAGCACGTCCCTGACACTACGTGAAATGTTTTCATCAATGACCATTTTAGGATTCTACCCATGTATGTACAAGCACGTCCCTGAAACTACTTAAAATGTTTTTATCAATGAACCTTTTAGGAGTCTACCAATGTATGTATAAGCACGTCCCTGACATTACATGAAATGTTTTCATCAATGACCCGTTTAGGAGACTACCCATGCATGTACAAGCACGTCCATGACACTAAGTGAAATGTTTTCATCAATGACCCTTTTAGTAGTCTACCCATGTATGTACAAGCACATCCCTGACACTACGTGAAATGTTTTCATCAATGACCCTTTTAGGAGTCTACCCATGTATGTACAAGCACGTCCCTGACACTATGTGAAATGTTTTCATCAATAACGCTTTTAAGAGACTACCCATGTATGTACGAGCATGTCCCTGACACTACATGAATTGTTTTCATCAACGACTATTTTAGGAGTCTGCCCATGTAAGTATAAGCACCTCCCTTACACTACGTGAAATGTCTTAATCAATGACCGTTTAGGAGTCTACCCATGTATCTACAAGCACATTCCTGATACTACGTGAAATGTTTAAATCAATGACCGTTTTAGTAGTCTACCCATGTATGTACAAACACGTCCCTGACACTACGTGAAAGGTTTTCAACAATGACCCTTTTAGGAGTCTACTCATGCATGTACAAGCATGTTGCTGACACTACGTGAAATGTTTTCATCAATGTCCCTTTTAGGAGTCTACCCATGTATGTACAAGCAGTTCCATAACACTACGTGGAATGTTTTCATCAATGACCCTTTTAGGAGTCTACCCCTGTATGTACATGCACGTCCCTGACACTACATGACATGTTTTCATCAATGACCCTTTTAGGAGTCTCCCCATGTATGTACAATCACGTCCCTGACACTATGTGAAATGTTTTCATCAATTACTCTTTTAGGAGTCTACTCATTTATGTACAAGCACGTCCCTGACAGTACATGAAATGTTTTCATCAATAACCCTATCCGGAGTCTACCCATGTATGTACAAGCACGTCCCTGACACTATGTGAAATGTTTTCATCAATGACCCTTTTAGGAGTCTACCCATGTATGTACAAGCACGTCCCTGACACTACGTGAAATGTTTTCATCAATGACCCTTTTAGGAGTCTACCCATGTATGTACAAGCATGTCCCTGACACTACGTATAATGTTTTCATCAATTACCCTTTTAGGAGTTGACCCATGTATGTACAAGCATGTCCCTGATACTACGTGAAATGTTTTCATCAATGAACCTTTTAGGAGTCTATCCATGTATGTACAAGCACGTCTCTAACACGTGAAATGTTTTCATCAATGACCCTTTTAGGAGTCTATCCATGTATGTACAAGCACGTCCCTCAAATTAAGTGAAATGTTTTCATCAATGACCCTTTTAGGAGTCTACCCATGTATTTACAAGCACGTCGCTGACACTACGTTAAATATTTTTATCAATGATGCTTTTTTTAGTCTACCCATGTATATAAAAGCACATCCCTGACAATATGTTAAATGTTTTCATCAATGACCCTTTTAGGAGTATACCCTTGTATGTATAAGTATGTCCCTGACACTACCTGAAATGTTTTAATCAATGACCTTTTAGGAGTCTACCGATGTATGTACAAGCACGCCCCTGACACTACGTGAAAGGTTTTCATCAATGATACTTTTAGCAGTCTACCCATGTATGTACAAGCATATTCCAGGCACTATGTGAAATGTTTTCATCAATGACCCTTTTAGGAGTCTACCCATGTATGTACAAGAACATCCCTGACACTACAGGACATGTTTTCATCAATGACCCTTTTAGGTGTCTACCCATGTATGTATAAGCACGTCACTGACACTATGTGAAATGTTTTCATCAATGACCCTTTTAGGAGTCTACCAATGTCTCTACAAGCACATCCCTGACATTACGTGAAATGTTTTCATCAATGACCATTTTAGGAGTCGACCAATGTATGTACAAGCACGTCCCTGACACTACGTGAACTGTTTTCATCAGTGACCCTTTTAGGAGTCTACCCATGTATGTACAAGCACGTCCCTGACACTAAGTGAAATGTTTTCATCAATGACACTTTTAGTAGTCTACCCATGTATATACAAGCACATCCCTGACACTACGTGAAATGTTTTCATGAATGACACTTTTAGGAGTCTACCCATGTATGTACAAGCATGTCCCTGACACTATATGAAACGTTTTCATCAATAACCCTTTTACGAGACTACCCATGTATGTACAAGCACGTCCCTGACACTACATGAATTGTTTTCATCAACGACCATTTTAGGAGTCTACCCATGTAAGTATAAGCACCTCCCTGACACTACGTGAAATATCTTAATCAATGACCCTTTTAGGAGTCTACCCATGTATGTTCAAGCACATCCCTGACACTACGTGAAATGTTTTCATCAATGACCCTTTTAAGAGTCTACCCATATGTGTACAATTACATCTCTGCCACTACATTAAATGTTTTCATCTATGACCCTTTTAGGAGTTTACCCATGTATGAACAAGCACGTCCCTGACACTACTTGAAATGTTTTCATCAATGACTCTTTTAGGAGTCTAACCATGTATATACAAGCACATCCCTGACACTATGTGAAATGTTTTAATCAATGACCCTTTTAGGAGTCTCCCCATGTATGTACAAGCACATCCTGACACTACGTGAAATATTTTCATCAATTAAACTTTTAGGACTTTACCTATTTATGTACAAGCACTTCCCTGACACTATGTGAAATGTTTTAATCAATGACCCTTTTAGGAGTCTCCCCATGTATTTACAAGCACGTCCCTGACACTATGTGAAATGTTTTCATCAATGACTCTTTTAGGAGTCTACCCATGTATGTACAAGCAGGTCCCTGACACTATGTGAAATGTTTTCATCAATGACGCTTTTAGGAGTCTACCCATGTATGCACAAGCACGTCCCTGACACTACGTAAAATGTTTTCATCAACAACCCTTTTCGGAGTCTACCCATGTATTTACAAGCAAGTCCCTGACACTATGTGAAATGTTTTAATCAATGACCCTTTTAGGAGTCTACCCATGTATGTACAAGCAGGTCCCTGACACTATGTGAAATGTTTTTATCTATGACCCTTTTAGGAGTCAACCCATGTGTGTACAAGCACGACCCTGGCACTACGTGAAATGTTTTCATCAATGACCCTTTTAGGTGTCTACCCATGTATGTACAAGCACATCCCTGACACTACGTGAAATATTTTCATCAATGAACTTTTAGGAGTCTACCCATGTATGTACAATCACGTCCCTGACACTACATGAAATGTTTTCATCAATGACTCTTTTAGGAGTCTACCCATGTATTTACAATCACGTCCCTGACACTACGTGAAATGTTTTCATCAATGGCCCTTTTAAGAGGCTACCCATGTATGTACAAGCATGTCCCTGACACAATGTAAAACATTATCATCAATGACCCTTTTAGGAGTCTATTCATGTATGTACAAGTATGTCCCTCAACTACGTGAAAGGTTTTCAACAATGACCCTTTTAGGAGTCTACCCATGCATGTACAAGCACGTCGCTGACACTACGTGAAATGTTTAAATCAATGACCGTTTTAGTAGTTTACCCATGTATGTACAAGCACGTCCCTCACACTACGTGAAAGGTTTTCAACAATGACCCTTTTAGGAGTCTACCCATGCATGTACAAGCATGTTGCTGACACTACGTGAAATGTTTTCATCAATTTCCCTTTTAGGAATCTACCCATGTATGTACAAGCAGTTCCCTAACACAACGTGGAATGTTTTCATCAATGACCCTTTTAGGAGTCTACCCATGTATGTACATGCACGTCCCTGACACTACATGATATGTTTTCAGCAATGACCCTTTTACGAGTCTACTCATGTTTGTACAAGCACATCCCTGACACTACGTGAATTGTTTTCATCAATAACCCTATCAGGAGTCTACCCATGTATGTACAAGCATGTCCCTGACACTACGTAAAATGTTTTCATCAATGACCCTTTTAGGAGTCTATCTATCTATGAACAAGCATCTCCGTGACACTACGTATAATGTTTTCATCAATGACCCTTTTAGGAGTCGACCCATGTACGTATAAGCATGTCCCTGATACTACGTGAAATGTTTTCATCAATGAACCTTTTATCAGTCTACCCATGTATGTATAAGCACGTCTCTAACACGTGAAATGTTTTCATCAATGACACTTTTAGGAGTCTACCCATGTATGTAGAAGCACGTCCCTCAAATTAAGTAAAATGTTTTCATCAAATACCCTTTTTGGAGTCTACCCATGTATTTACAAGCACGTCGATGACACTACGTTAAATATTTTCATCAATGATGCTTTTTTGAGTCTACCCATGTATATACAAGCACGTTCCTGACAATATGTGAAATGTTTTCATCAATGACCCTTTTAGGAGTATACCCTTGTATGTATAAGCATGTCCCTGACACTACCTGAAATGTTTGAATCAATGACCCTTTAGGAGTCTACCTATGTATGTACAAGCACGCCCTTGACACTACATGAAAGGTTTTCATCAATGACACTTTTAGCAGTCTACCCATGTATGTACAAGCACATTCCAGGCAATACGTGAAATGTTTTCATCAATGACCCTTTTAGGAGTCTACCAATGTCTCTACAAGCACATCCCTGACATTATTGAAATGTTTTCATCAATGACCATTTTAGGATTCTACCCATGTATGTACAAGCACGTCCCTGACACTACGTGAACTGTTTTCATCAGTGACCCTTTTAGGAGTCCACCCATGTATGTACAAGCACGTCCTTGACACTACGTGAAATGTTTTCATCAATGACCATTTTAGGATTCTACCCATGTATGTACAAGCACGTCCCTGACACTACATGAAATGTTTTCATCAATGACCCTTTTAGGAGTCTACCCATGTATGTACAAGCACGTCTCTGACACTATATGAAACATTTTCATCAATAACCCTTTTAAGAGTCTACCCATGAATGTACAAGCACGTCCCTGACACTACATGAAATGTTTTCATCAACGATCATTTTAGGAGTCTTCCCCTGTATGTATAAGCACCTCCCTGACACTATGTGAAATGTCTTAATCAATGACCCTTTTAGGAGTCTACCCATGTATGTTCAAGCACGTCCCTGACACTACTTGAAATGTTTTCATCAATGACCCTTTTAAGAGTCTACCCATGTATGTACAAGTACATCTCTGCCACTACATTAAATGTTTTCATCTATGACCCTTTTAGGAGTTTACCCTTGTATGAACAAGCACGTCCCTGACACTACTTGAAATGTTTTCATCAATGACTCTTTATGAGTCTAGCCATGTATGTACAAGCACATCCTGGAACTACGTGAAATATTTTCATCAATTAACCTTTTAGGACTTTACCCATGTATGTACAAGCACATCCTGACACTACATGAACTTTTTTCATCACTGACCCTTTTAGGAGTCTAACCATGTATATACAAGCACATCCCTGACACTATGTGAAATGTTTTAATCAATAACCCTTTTAGGAGTCTCCCCATGTATTTACAAGCACGTCCCTGACACTACGTGAAATGTTTTCATCAATGACTCTTTTAGGAGTCTACCCATGTATGTACAAGCAGGTCCCTGACACTATGTGAAATGTTTTCATCAATGACCCTTTTAGGAGTCTACCCATGTATGTACAAGCACGTCCCTGACACTACGTGAAATCTTTTCATCAATTACCGTTTTAGGAGTCTAGCCATGTATGTACAAGCACGTCCCTGACACTACGTGAAATGTTTTCATCAATGGCCCTTTTAAGAGTCTACCCATGTATGTACAAGCATGTCTTTGACACAACGTGAAATGTTATCATCAGTGACGCTTTTAGGAGTCTACTCACATATGTACAAGCACGTCCCTCACACTACATAAAATGGTTTCATCAATGACCCTTTTAGGAGTCTACCACTCTTCTTAACTATTCCCTGGCTGCTGTCTGCTCCTGCCCAAGCTCCTTTTGCCTCTGTACCCTATGTTCCTCTGTGCTGCTCCTGAGTTAGCCTCTAATTGCCTACCTACCTGGTGACAAAGGACCTTCTCCAATTTCTGTGGCTTCATCCACCCTCTCCCAAGGAAGCAAGGAATACCCTGTGTTCCTCTGTGCTGCTCCTGAGTTAGCCTCTAACTGCCTACCTACCTGGTGACAAAGGACCTTCTCCAATTTCTGTGGCCTCATCTAAACTGCCTTTTTTTGCCCTGCACCCTCTCCCAAGGAAGCAAGGAATACCCTGTGTTCCTCTGTGCTGCTCCTGAGTTAGCCTCTAACTGCCTACCTACCTGGTGACAAAGGACCTTCTCCAATTTCTGTGGCCTCATCTAAACTGCATTTTTTTGCCCTGCGCCCTCTACCAAGGAAGCAAGGAATACCCTGTGTCCCTCTGTGCTGCTCCTGAGTTAGCCTCTAACTGCCTATCTACCTGGTGACAAAAGACCTTCTCCGATTTCTGTGGCCTCATCTAAACTGCCTTTTTTTTGCCCTGCACCCACTTCCAAGGAAGCAAGGAATACCCTGTGTTCCTCTGTGCTGCTCCTGAGTTAGCCTCTAACTGCCTGCCTACCTGGTGACAAAGGAACTTCTCCAATTTCTGTGGCCTCATCTAAACTGCCTTTTTTGCCCTGCACCCTCTCCCAAGGAAACAAAGAATACCCTGTGTTCCTCTGTACTTCTCCTGAGTTAGCCTCTAACTGCCTACCTACCTGGTGGCAAAGGACCTTCCCCAATTTCTGTGGCCTCATCTAAACTGCCTTTCTTTTGCCCTGCACTGTCTCCCAAGGAAGCAAGGAATACCCTGTGTTCCTCTGTGCTGCTCCTGAGTTAGCCTCTAACTGCCTTCCTTCCTGGTGACAAAGGACCTTCTCCAATTTCTGTGGCCTCATCTAAACTGCCTTTTTTTGCCCAGCACCCTCTCCCAAGGAAGCAAGGAATACCCTGTGTTCCTCTGTGCTTCTCCTGAGTTAGCCTCTAACTGCCTACCTACCTGGTGGCAAAGGACCTTCTCCAATTTATGTGGCCTCATCTAAACTGCCTTTTTTTGCCCAGCACCCTCTCCCAAGGAAGCAAGGAATACCCTGTGTTCCTCTGTGCTGCTCCTGAGTTAGCCTCTAACTGCCTACCTACCTGGTGACAAAGGACCTTCTCCAATTTCTGTGGCCTCATCTAAACTGCCTTTTTTTGCCCAGCCCCCTCTCCCAAGGAAGCAAGGAATACCCTGTGTTCCTCTGTCCTACTCCTGAGTTAGCCTCTAAGTGCCTACCTACCTGGTGACAAAGGACCTTCTCCAATTTCTGTGGCCTCATCTAAACGGCCATTGTTTTTGCCCTGCACCCTCTCCCAAGGAAGCAAGGAATACCCTGTGTTCCTCTGTGCTGCTCCTGAGTTAGCCTCTAACTGCCTACCTACCTGTTGACAAAGGACCTTCCCCAATTTCGGTGGCCTCATCTAAACTGCCTTTTTTCCCCTGCACCCTCTCCCAAGGAAGCAAGGAATACCCTGTGTTCCTCTGTGCTGCTCCTGAGTTAGCCTCTAACTGCCTACCTACCTGGTGACAAATGACCTTCTCCAATTTCTGTGTCCTCATCTGAACTGCATTTTTTTTGCCCTGCACCCTCTACCAAGGAAGCAGGGTATACCCTGTGTTCCTCTGTGCTGCTCCTGAGTTAGCCTCTAAATGCCTACCTACCTGGTGACAAAGGACCTTCTCCCATTTCTGTGGCCTCATCTAAACTGCCTTTTTTTTGCCCTGCACCCTCTCCCAAGGAAGCAAGGAAGTATGTGGTTGACTAAGTCCCGTTTTTATAACTGAAAACTGTCTGCTAATTGCTTCAGGGTTATAAAGTAAGCTACAAGTCTGAACAGCCAGCAGCCTTTACTACCCCCTTCTATCTACCCTGAATCTAACTAACCTCCTCTACTTCATGCACACCCCCCTCTGACCTGCTATTCACTCCACCCCTGGGTCTAAACCAGCCTGCTCCCTACATATCTACCTGCAATACTGGATCTGCCCACTAGGTGGTATCCTCTATCCCTTTACTTCTCTCAAGCTTCAATCGTTCTGTGGTTTTCCTTTGTTTTCACACAAACTACCCCTTAGGTAGTAGACCTGCTACATTTTTATTCCTTTACCCCTTACTTTAACTGCATACTCTTACCTTTTCTTTCTCTAATCTAACAGACTACTGATATGCTTCTGATCTTTCCCACTCCTGTCTCACCTACTTACCTTCGCTTATCAGCATTGCTGATAGTTTTTTCTCCACTCTCTCCTTCACTTGTCTCTGACTTTTTTCTTTAAGCCCTTAACCTCCCCTCTACCTGTCCTCCTCTAGCTCTTGGCTCTTATTCACTTCTTTCTCTCTGCCTCTCCTACATCATTTATCTTTAGTACCTTCTGCATCCCCCCTGTATGAACGATCATTAGTCTCAATAGGTGTGGCTTGTATCCTGCCCCTCCTGCCTCTACCTAATGCATACCTCATCCCCTCCCCTCTCTGCCTCTTATCCATTGGGATATTATTTATACCCATAGTTCTGTGAGGCGCCATCTTTAATCCATTACTCTTCTTGAGTATTCCCTGGCTGCTGTCTGCTCCTGCCCAAGTTCCTTTTGCCTCTGGTAAGTAATTTGTTATTGCAATTTGTTTTTGCAATTTAGTAGCCTTGTCTAATACAGAGGTTTATCTGTTAATTGAATGCTTACTACATGTAACTCATGACTATGTACCTGTATGTTTTCCTTTTTTCTTTATTATTCTCTCATGTGCTTAACTGCTATCTGCTATATCATATTTTAAGCATCTGTGAATTTGAATGCTTTTTTTGGTAGCATTAGAATGCTATCTTTATTATTTCTCTCCCGTGCTTTATTACAGTCTGTGCTATTGTAATTTAAGCAGCTGGTAGCTTAACTGCTTAATTGCTGTCTGCGATATTGTATTTTAAGCAACTGTGAATTGAATGCTTTCTTTTTTTTAGATAGCATTAGAATGTTATCCTTGTTATTATTTCTCTCCTGTGCTTTACTGCAGTCTGCAATATTGTAATTCAAGCAACTGTGAGCTGACTACATTATTCATATAACATTCCGGCTCCTTTTTCTGGGCTATATATCTGAATGTTTACACTTTCTGTAGTGGACCAAGCTATTGTTTGTCTTCATAACTGGCTTCCAAGCCTGTAACGAGTAAAGCAACTACGCCATCCACGTGGACCCTACATATGCTGCCGTTGCTCAACCACCTCCCCACAAGCCTGTATCAGCTGCCTTAAACTGCTATTGCTCCTATTATCCCATTTATGGGTGAAACAGCTGCTATTTATATCTTATTTTATGTGTTATGCTTGGAACGTTCTAGGTAGCAGAATTCCACTCTCGTGGAGCTACATTTCAATGTACTGTCCATTTTAGTCCTGGAATGAACCATTTTTAATCAGTGACTCCTATTTTGAGCCAATCTGGGAGAACATCACATTGTAAAAGTCCATTCTCTGCCTGGAAAGGCGATATATAGCTGCACCACCCACATGGAGCAAGTCTTGGCGCTCTTTCCCACTTTGAACTGATATAGGAGCACTCACATTGTAAAGGTCAATTCTCTGCCTGGAACAGCTCTTACTTAGCTGCGCCACCCACGTGGAGTAAGTCTCGGTGTTCTTATGATATCAGTTGTCCGTATTTAGTAAGGAACGTCTTATTTTGAGTGCCCCACCCTCATAGAGTTAATCTAGGTATACTAATGGTATTATTTCCCCTCCAGCTATTTACTACATATGATTTGATGAACCGAGTGTCTCTTCCTTTATTTATAGCATCTTGGCTTTCAAACTACGCCATACACTTGCCTCCTTTGCCTTAATGGTACTAGTATAAAGCATGTAAGGCTGATCTTTATTGCCCTAGTGAACAGATACACAAATTTGCTTAGGATTGAGTTACTTTTATATCTTTATTTTGCATTCAATGTATGTACTATAACCTAAAGTCAACATATGGATAGCTGTCCTAACAGCACCTTTGCTACTCTATAACTCTTACAGTACTACTGCCTTACAATTGAGTTCTATAACCTCTCTCTGAAATAAGTGAATGCATAGAAGCTAATTTTATTAATTATGCCTTTTTGCAAGCTAATCATTTGTTTATTGCTGTTACTGATTAACATGTGCTAACCTTTTTCTCCTCTACATTTATCTTCTCTTTCTATCCAAAGTACCCTGTGTCCCTGTGTGGTGCTCCTGAGTTAGCCTCTAACTGCCTACCTACCTGGTGACAAAGGACCTTCTCCAATTTCTGTGGCCTCATCTAAACTGCCTTTTATTTTGCCCTGCACCCCCTCCCGAGGAAGCAAGGAAGTATGTGGTTGACTAAGTCCTGTTTCTATAACTGAAAACTGTCTGCTAATTGCTTCAGGGGTTATAAAGTAAGCTACAAGCCTGAACAGCTAGCAGCCTTTACTACCCCCTCCTATCTACCCTGAATCTAACTAACCTACTCTACTTCATGTACAACCCCCTCTGACCTGCTATTCACTCCACCCCTGGGTCTAAACCAGCCTGCTCCCTACAGATCTACCTGCAATACTGGATCTGCCCACTAGGTGGCAGCCTCTATCCCTTTACTTTTTTCAAGCTTCAATCATTCTGTGGTTTTCCTTTGTTTTCACACAAATTACACCTTAGGTAGTAGACCTGCTACATTTTTATTCCCTTACCCCTTACTTTAACTGCATATTCTTACCTGTTCTTTCTCTAATCTAACAGACTACTGATATACCTCTGATCTTTCCCACTCCTGTCTCACCTACTTACCTTCGCTTATCAGCATTGCTGATAGTTTTTTCTCCACTCTCTCCTTCACTTGTCTCTTCCTGCTCCGTTCGCCCTGCGGGCTCACTCCGCTCCCCACCCTACCCTCAATTTCCACACACCCCAGGGGCCCTACACTTATACCAACTAACCACACCCTCTCCCTCTCACACTAATCATATCCCCTCCCATTGCTAATTACCACCTGTTTTTCCTTACTTTCAATTACCTCTACCAATTTCTCCTACCACACCCTTCACCTATTATCCTTCCACACTTAGCATACCTCCAAACCAATATCTACAACCTAACAACTTACCTTCCCAGATGCATTTAGCATCCTACTCAACCCTCTTACGGAGGCTACTCATACTCATACTTCTACCACTCCTAACTTTAGCTTAACTGCTAACCTCCTATGAACACCCAATATATCCACAAACACTCCACCCCAACATATTATCTACCTCTCCTACTTTACCTACTCCCATTAACCATATTAACATAACATTCATTCCTAGCTATCTACCAGCAAAATTCCATAGGATTACCCACATTAAATATGACTCTCCCAAACCAAGAAAATCTCTCTCTATATATATTAAATTCCCAGATCTTAAACTTCTATCTCTACAACTCTTAGTGAAAGATGGTGACATTCATCCCAACCCAGGCCCTATTACTACTACTACTACTACTACTACTCAACTCCATAAACTCAACCTCCATCCTATCCACTCCTTTACTAAACCACTTAACTCACTGCTGTTAGCTCACCTCAACATACGTAGCCTTAACAACAAAGTTACCCAACTCCATGCTCTTCTAGATATCTACTCCTTCGACATTCTTTGTTTAACAGAAACATGGTTAAAACCCTCAACTAAAGACAATGAAATCATTCCACCTGGTTATAATATTTTACGACTTCACCGTAAAACCAAAAAAGGTGGTGGTGTAGCAATCCTTTTTAAATCCAGCCTACAGATTACTACCTACAACTTGTTACCACCTCAAGTCTCCAACGCTGAAATTCTTATTACCAAGCTCCAACTTAACAAAGTCAAATCCATTTTTATTATCTGTACCTATCTCACTCCTAGTAATAATATTGAAACAATAGAAAATATCCTCTGTTACCTATCTCATAATTTACCTCAAGAAACTATCATCCTAGGTGATTTTAACAATGATTGGAAATGTTTTAGCAGTCTAAACCCTACAAGCCATATAAACCTTTTTGTTTTTTCACAAACCATTAATACCACTACCAGGATACACAAGCCTAATAATAAAGAAAGTATCTTAGACTGGATACTCACAAATAGTCATCTCCAGACATATGAATCTGGTACCCTCCCAGATGATGTAAGTGACCACTCACTAACATACATCATCAGGCATAAAACCAACCTACCCAACCATATCTAGAACAATTAGAACCAAGAAAAACTTTAACCCTGACCTGTTCCAAAGGGAACTCAGAACATGCAACTGTCTCCCTTAAAATACCTCCCACTGGAGGAAGCTGTCAATTACTTTAATTCTAACTTCTTATCCATTCTAGACCACCATGCCCCAATGGGCTCTATAAGAATGAGAACTAAATCTGCCCCAAGGCTTTCAAAAGAAACCAGGCAAAAAATCAAACTCAGAAATAAATACTGGAACAAATCAAGATAAACTAAAAACCCAGTCGATCAACAAAACTTCAGACAACTAAGAAATGAAACTAAAAAAGCAGTGCTGACTGACAAAAGAAACTACTACTTACAATTCCAACAGACACACCATAATCAACCACAAAAGTTCTGGGCGAGTATTAATCAATTATTACACCCAGGTCAATACATCACACCACACCCACAAGGCACAGACCAAGAGAATCCTAAACAGACAGCTAATACCTTTAATACCTATTTCACTGAGGCCATACAAAATCTTACTAATTAGCTATCTATTCAGGACGTACCTATATCCAACTATACCACTAACCCACCCCCTCCTTTTCTCTTCCAACCTGTACCAACTACATACATTCTAGCCCTCATCCAAAAGCTCAAACCATGTACCCTTCAGCTGACAAGATTCCCACTGAATACTTACAAAAGGCAGCCAATTCTATTGCATTCCCCATTTCCATTCTTATTAATAGAACTATCACTGATGGACACATCCCAAGCATATGGAAGGTCTCCCATATTATTCCCCTTCATAAGGGAGGTAACTCCATTGAACTCTCCAACTACCGTCCCATCGCCCTTCTGTCTCCCCTAGCCAAAATCATGGAAAAATGTATCCATAAACAATTGCTAGACCACCTAATCCAATATAAATTACTTTCCAACTCACAACATGGTTTCAGACCCTCACACAGCACTACTACTGCCCTTCTTTCCTTCACTCACTGTATCAACAAAACCACAACCTTAATAGGCTTTCATCTGCACTTTTATAGATCTGCCTAAGGCGTTCGATATGGTAAACCACCAAATACTTATAAATATCCTCAAATCCCTGTCACTAGATGCATCTGTAATAAAATGGTTCCAATCCTATCTAGAAAACAGACAACAGGCAGTGCTTTGGCATAATATTTTATCTACCCATCTACCCATTAACATAGGGGTCCCCCAAGGGTCCATATTAGGACCCTTACTATTTTCTATATTTATCAACGACCTTCACCTAGCAATCCCCCAAGCTACATGCATACAATATGCAGATGATTCAACATTTATATGCTCAACCACATCCATACCTGAGCTTTACTCCCTTACCCAAAAGGTCTTTAACACAGTTGAACTATGGTTTACTCAACGCTGTCTCCTACTAAACCCTAAAAAAACTAAACTCCTCCTTTTCACTCTTATTAGTAAGTCCCCCCAATAAACCACACAGTAACATCCAATAACAACACTCATATCCCCAGGCTCAACTACCAAACTACTTGGTATCACCATAGATAACAACCTTAACTTTGACACCCACATTAATAATACCTTAAAATCTGTTAACAGAAAACTGGGCTCTCTACAGAATCAAACCGTTTCTCTCTCCTGCAGCAAGAATCACTATTGCTCACACTCACCTAATTTCTACTCTCCTTTATGCCTCACCCATATACACTAACCTCTCTAAAACCAACCTTAATAAAATGGAAAGTGCCTACAATAGCATAACCAGATTTGCCACAGGAAACCCTTTCTGAACCCACCACTGTATCAACCTAAAGCAACTAAGATGGCTTGAATTACAAAATCAGCTTAAATTCCACCAACTTACCATTGCCCACAAAACCCTCTACCATCCTATGGATACCCTATACTATCCACCATCATTGTCCCATACAACAATCTTAAGACCTTACGTTCATCACAAAGATTTCTGGTAAATATTTGTAAATCTAACAACAGGGCTGGAGACTCTCTCTTCTGTAATACTGTTGGAAAATCCTGGAACCTTCTTCCTACTGAACTATCCTCTGATTCCTCATTATCACTCTTCAAAACAAACAAACTTTTTCTTAGAACACAGTGGTTATGCCCTTGTACCAAACCTGACTGATCTATTACCTTTCCTCCTTGGATCTACCTACTCTCCTCTTTTCTATATTTCCAGTTCCTTTTCTTAGTAACAACTAACTTATTCCTTTCTGGATCATTTCTTATTATCTCCTCATAACTTCTTTAATCAAACCTGTTTTAACGCATATTCTGAATATTGCAGCTCATACTTTTGTTATCCTTCTTCATACCAACACGCCTTCTAATAACGTTTCTACTCAGCTGCGATCTTTACATGTTATAATGCAACTATATCTTGTATTATGTTGTGATTTTTTACTTAGCACTACACTAAGAACAAATGACCAATGAGATTATTCCTTATCTTTTTTCTAGCAATGTTTAACATGAAATTAATCTTGTATATGTTATTATATTTGTGCTTCCTTGGAACTTATCTCCCTGGAACTCTAAGATTTCTCCTCGTCTTTATTTCTAAGAATGTTTAACATGAATTTGTTCTTTGTATATGTGATTTTATTATTTTTGTGCTTCCTCGGAGCTTATCTCCCCGGGCCTCTACTGAAAATGGACATAAATCCAGTTAGACTAGCCTGGTCAACAAATGTAAAATAAAATAAATAAAATAAAATAAAAATGTACAAGCACGACCCTGACCCTACAAGAAATGTTTTCATCAAAGGTCCTTTTAGGAGACTACCCATGTATGTACAAGCACGTCTCTGTCACTACGTGAAATGTTCTCATCAATGACCGTTTTAATAGTCTACACATGTATGTACAAACACGTCCCTGACAACTACGTGAAATGTTTTCATCAATGACCGTTTTAGGAGTCTGCCCATGTATGTACAAGCACATCCCTGACACTACATGAAATGTTTTCATCAATGACTATGTTAGGAGTCTACCCATGTATGTACAAGCACGTCCCTGACACTACGTCAAAGGTTTTCCACAATGACCCTTTTTGGAGTCTACCCATGCATGTACAAGCACGTCGCTGACACTACGTGAAATGTTTTCATCAGTGACACTTTTAGGAGTCTACCCCTGTATGTACATGCACGTCCCTGACACTACGTGAAATGTTTTCATCAGTGACCATTTTTGGAGCCTACCCATGTATATAGAAGCACATCGCTGACACTACGTGAAAGTTTTCATCAATAACCCTTTTAGGAGTCTACCCATGTATGTACAAGCACATTCCTGACACTACGTGAAATGTTTAAATCAATGACCCTTTTAGTAGTCTACCCATGTATGTACAAGCATGTCCCTGACACTCGTGAAAGGTTTTCAACAATGACCCTTTTAGGAGTCTACCCATGCATGGTACAAGCACGTTCCTGACACTACGTAAACTTTTTTCATCAATGACCCTTTTAGGAGTCTAGCCATGTATGTACAAGCACATCCTGACACTACGTGAAATATTTTCATCAATTAACTTTTTAGGACTCTACCCATATATGTACAAGCACGTTTTTTTCCCTTTTTACACCTTTTAAAATTTAAATAAATTTTTTTCCCAATCAATGAAAAAAAAAAAAAAAAAAAAAAAAAAACCCCCCCCCCCCCCCCCCCCCCCCTTTTAAAAAGGAAATTTTTTTTTTTAGGGGGCCAAAGTAAAAAGTTTTCAAAAAACCAAACCCATTCCCCTGACACTACGTGAAATGTTTTAATCAAATTTTGGGACCCTTTTAAAAAGTCCCACCCAAAGGTTTTAAAATTTTTAGATAGCATTAGAATGTTATCCTTGTTATTATTTCTCTCCTGTGCTTTACTGCAGTCTGCAATATTGTAATTCAAGCAACTGTGAGCTGACTACATTATTCATATAACATTCCGGCTCCTTTTTCTGGGCTATATATCTGAATGTTTACACTTTCTGTAGTGGACCAAGCTATTGTTTGTCTTCATAACTGGCTTCCAAGCCTGTAACGAGTAAAGCAACTACGCCATCCACGTGGACCCTACATATGCTGCCGTTGCTCAACCACCTCCCCACAAGCCTGTATCAGCTGCCTTAAACTGCTATTGCTCCTATTATCCCATTTATGGGTGAAACGGTTGCTATTTATATCTTATTTTATGTGTTATGCTTGGAACGTTCTAGGTAGCAGAATTCCACTCTCGTGGAGCTACATTTCAATGTACTGTCCATTTTAGTCCTGGAATGAACCATTTTTAATCAGTGACTCCTATTTTGAGCCAATCTGGGAGAACATCACATTGTAAAAGTCCATTCTCTGCCTGGAAAGGCGATATATAGCTGCACCACCCACATGGAGCAAGTCTTGGCGCTCTTTCCCACTTTGAACTGATATAGGAGCACTCACATTGTAAAGGTCAATTCTCTGCCTGGAACAGCTCTTACTTAGCTGCGCCACCCACGCGGAGTAAGTCTCTGCATTCTTATGATATCAGTTGTCCGTATTTAGTAAGGAACATCTTATTTTGAGTGCCCCACCCTCATAGAGTTAATCTAGGTATACTAATGGTATTATTTCCCCTCCAGCTATTTACTACATATGATTTGATGAACCGAGTGTCTCTTCCATTATTTATAGCATCTCGGCTTTCAAACTACGCCATACACTTGCCTCCTTTGCCTTAATGGTACTAGCATAAAGCATGTAAGGCTGATCTTTATTGCCCCAGTGAACAGATACACAAATTTGCTTAGGATTGAGTTACTTTTATATACTCCAATAACTGCAGTCTATGTATGCACTATACCTTTATTTTGCATTCAATGTATGTACTATAACCTAAAGTCAACATATGGATAGCTGTCCTAACAGCGCCTTTGCTACTCTATAACTCTTACAGTACTACTGACTTACAATTGAGTTCTATAACCTCTCTCTGAAATAAGTGAATGCATAGAAGCTAATTTTATTAATTATGCCTTTTTGCAAGCTAATCATTTGTTTATTGCTGTTACTGATTAACATGTGCTAACCTTTTTCTCCTCTACGTTTATCTTCTCTTTCTATCCAAAGTACCCTGTGTTCCTGTGTGGTGCTCCTGAGTTAGCCTCTAACTGCCTACCTACCTGGTGACAAAGGACCTTCTCCAATTTCTGTGGCCTCATCTAAACTGCCTTTTTTTTTGCCCTGCACCCTCTCCCGAGGAAGCAAGGAAGTATGTGGTTGACTAAGTCCTGTTTTTATAACTGAAAACTGTCTGCTAATTTCTTCAGGGGTTATAAAGTAAGCTACAAGCCCGAAGAGCCAGCAGCCTTTACTACCCCCTCCTATCTACCCTGAATCTAACTAACCTCCTCTACTTCATGTACACCCCCCTCTGACCTGCTATTCACTCCAACCCTGGGTCTAAACCAGCCTGCTCCCTACAGATCTACCTGCAATACTGGATCTGCCCACTAGGTGGCAGCCTCTATCCCTTTACTTCTTTTAAGCTTCAATCATTCTGTGGTTTTCCTTTGTTTTCACACAAATTACACTTTAGGTAGTAGACCTGCTACTTTTTTATTCCCTTACCCCTTACTTTAACTGCATACTCTTACCTGTTCTTTCTCTAATCTAACAGACTACTGATATACCTCTGATCTTTCCCACTCCTGTCTCACCTACTTACCTTCGCTTATCAGCATTGCTGATAGTTTTTCTCCACTCTCTCCTTCACTTGTCTCTTCCCGCTCCATTCGCCCTGTGGGCTCACTCCGCTCCCCACCCTACCCCCAATTTCCACCCACCCCAGGGGCCCTACACTTATACCAACTAACCACACCCTCTCCCTCTCACACTAATCATATCCCCTCCCATTGCTAATTACCACCTGTTTTTCCTTACTTTCAATTACCTCTACCAATTTCTCCTACCACACCCTTCACCTATTATCCTTCCACACTTAGCATACCTCCAAACCAATATCTACAACCTAACAAGTTACCTTCCCAGATGCATTTAGCATCCTACTCAACCCTCTTACGGAGGCTACTCATACTCATACTTCTACCACCCCTAACTTTAGCTTAACTGCTATCCTCCTATGAACACCCAATATATCCACAAACACTCCACCCCAACACATTATCTACCTCTCCTACTTTACCTACTCCCATTAACCATATTAACATAACATCCATTCCTAGCTATCTACCAGCAAAATTCCATAGGATTACCCACATTAAATATGACTCTCCCAAACCAAGAAAATCTCTCTCTATATATACTAAATTCCCAGATCTTAAACTTCTATCTCTACAACTCTTAGTGAAAGATGGTGACATTCATCCCAACCCAGGCCCTATTACTACTACTACTACTACTACTACTACTCAACTCCATAAACTCAACCTCCATCCTATCCACTCCTTTACTAAACCACTTAACTCACTGCTGTTAGCTCACCTCAACATACGTAGCCTTAACAACAAAGTTACCCAACTCCATGCTCTTCTAGATATCTACTCCTTCGACATTCTTTGTTTAACAGAAACATGGTTAAAACCCTCAACTAAAGACAATGAAATCATTCCACCTGGTTATAATATTTTACGACTTCACCGTAAAACCAAAAAAGGTGGCGGTGCAGCAATCCTTTTTAAATCCAGCCTACAGATTACTACCTACAACTTGTTACCAAATCAAGTCTCCAACGCTGAAATTCTTATTACCAAGCTCCAACTTAACAAAGTCAAATCCATTTTTATTATCTGTACCTATCTCACTCCTAGTAATAATATTGAAACAATAGAAAATATCCTCTGTTACCTATCTCATAATTTACCTCAAGAAACTATCATCCTAGGTGATTTTAACAATGATTGGAAATGTTTTAGCAGTCTAAACCCTACAAGCCATATAAACCTTTTTGTTTTTTCACAAACCATTAATACCACTACCAGGATACACAAGCCTAATAATAAAGAAAGTATCTTAGACTGGATACTCACAAATAGTCATCTCCAGACATATGAATCTGGTACCCTCCCAGATGATGTAAGTGACCACTCACTAACATACATCATCAGGCATAAAACCAACCTACCCAACCATATCTAGAACAATTAGAACCAAGAAAAACTTTAACCCTGACCTGTTCCAAAGGGAACTCAGAACATGCAACTGGTCTCCCTTAAAATACCTCCCACTGGAGGAAGCTGTCAATTACTTTAATTCTAACTTCTTATCCATTCTAGACCACCATGCCCCAATGGGCTCTATAAGAATGAGAACTAAATCTGCCCCAAGGCTTTCAAAAGAAACCAGGCAAAAAATCAAACTCAGAAATAAATACTGGAACAAATCAAGATAAACTAAAAACCCAGTCGATCAACAAAACTTCAGACAACTAAGAAATGAAACTAAAAAAGCAGTGCTGACTGACAAAAGAAACTACTACTTACAATTCCAACAGACACACCATAATCAACCACAAAAGTTCTGGGGGAGTATTAATCAATTATTACACCCAGGTCAATACATCACACCACACCCACAAGGCACAGACCAAGAGAATCCTAAACAGACAGCTAATACCTTTAATACCTATTTCACTGAGGCCATACAAAATCTTACTAATTAGCTATCTATTCAGGACGTACCTATATCCAACTATACCACTAACCCACCCCCTCCTTTTCTCTTCCAACCTGTACCAACTACATACATTCTAGCCCTCATCCAAAAGCTCAAACCATGTACCCCTTCAGCTGACAAGATTCCCACTGAATACTTACAAAAGGCAGCCAATTCTATTGCATTCCCCATTTCCATTCTTATTAATAGAACTATCACTGATGGACACATCCCAAGCATATGGAAGGTCTCCCATATTATTCCCCTTCATAAGGGAGGTAACTCCATTGAACTCTCCAACTACCGTCCCATCGCCCTTCTGTCTCCCCTAGCCAAAATCATGGAAAAATGTATCCATAAACAATTGCTAGACCACCTAATCCAATATAACTTACTTTCCAACTCACAACATGGTTTCAGACCCTCACACAGCACTACTACTGCCCTTCTTTCCTTCACTCACTGTATCAACAAAAACCACAACCTTAATAGGCTTTCATCTGCACTTTTTATAGATCTGCCTAAGGCGTTCGATATGGTAAACCACCAAATACTTATAAATATCCTCAAATCCCTGTCACTAGATGCATCTGTAATAAAATGGTTCCAATCCTATCTAGAAAACAGACAACAGGCAGTGCTTTGGCATAATATTTTATCTACCCATCTACCCATTAACATAGGGGTCCCCCAAGGGTCCATATTAGGACCCTTACTATTTTCTATATTTATCAACGACCTTCACCTAGCAATCCCCCAAGCTACATGCATACAATATGCAGATGATTCAACATTTATATGCTCAACCACATCCATACCTGAGCTTTACTCCCTTACCCAAAAGGTCTTTAACACAGTTGAACTATGGTTTACTCAACGCTGTCTCCTACTAAACCCTAAAAAAACTAAACTCCTCCTTTTCACTCTTATTAGTAAGTCCCCCCAATAAACCACACAGTAACATCCAATAACAACACTCATATCCCCAGGCTCAACTACCAAACTACTTGGTATCACCATAGATAACAACCTTAACTTTGACACCCACATTAATAATACCTTAAAATCTGTTAACAGAAAACTGGGCTCTCTCTACAGAATCAAACCGTTTCTCTCTCCTGCAGCAAGAATCACTATTGCTCACACTCACCTAATTTCTACTCTCCTTTATGCCTCACCCATATACACTAACCTCTCTAAAACCAACCTTAATAAAATGGAAAGTGCCTACAATAGCATAACCAGATTTGCCACAGGAAACCCTTTCTGAACCCACCACTGTATCAACCTAAAGCAACTAAGATGGCTTGAATTACAAAATCAGCTTAAATTCCACCAACTTACCATTGCCCACAAAACCCTCTACCATCCTATGGATACCCCTATACTATCCACCATCATTGTCCCATACAACAATCTTAAGACCTTACGTTCATCACAAAGATTTCTGGTAAATATTTGTAAATCTAACAACAGGGCTGGAGACTCTCTCTTCTGTAATACTGTTGGAAAATCCTGGAACCTTCTTCCTACTGAACTATCCTCTGATTCCTCATTATCACTCTTCAAAAACAAACTGAAACTTATTCTTAGAACACAGTGGTTATGCCCTTGTACCAAACCTGACTGATCTATTACCTTTCCTCCTTGGATCTACCTACTCTCCTCTTTTCTATATTTCCAGTTCCTTTTCTTAGTAACAACTAACTTATTCCTTTCTGGATCATTTCTTATTATCTCCTCATAACTTCTTTAATCAAACCTGTTTTTAACACATATTCTGAATATTGCAGCTCATACTTTTGTTATCCTTCTTTATACCAACCCGCCTTCTAATAACGTTTCTACTCAGCTGCTATCTTTTACATGTTATAATGCAACTATATCTTGTATTATGTTGTGATTTTTTACTTAGCACTACACTAAGAACAAATGACCAATGAGATTATTCCTTATCTTTTTTCTAGCAATGTTTAACATGAAATTAATCTTGTATATGTTATTATATTTGTGCTTCCTTGGAACTTATCTCCCTGGAACTCTAAGATTTCTCCTCGTCTTTATTTCTAAGAATGTTTAACATGAATTTGTTCTTTGTATATGTGATTTTATTATCTTTGTGCTTCCTCGGAGCTTATCTCCCCGGGCCTCTACTGAAAATGGACATAAATCCAGTTAGACTAGCCTGGTCAACAAATGTAAAATAAAATAAATAAAATAAAATAAAAATGTACAAGCACGACTCTGACCCTACAAGAAATGTTTTCATCAAAGGCCCTTTTAGGAGACTACCCATGTATGTACAAGCACGTCTCTGTCACTACGTGAAATGTTCTCATCAATGACCGTTTTAATAGTCTACACATGTATGTACAAACACGTCCCTGACAACTACGTGAAATGTTTTCATCAATGACCGTTTTAGGAGTCTGCCCATGTATGTACAAGCACATCCCTGACACTACATGAAATGTTTTCATCAATGACTATGTTAGGAGTCTACCCATGTATGTACAAGCACGTCCCTGACACTACGTCAAAGGTTTTCCACAATGACCCTTTTTGGAGTCTACCCATGCATGTACAAGCACGTCGCTGACACTACGTGAAATGTTTTCATCAGTGACACTTTTAGGAGTCTACCCCTGTATGTACATGCACGTCCCTGACACTACGTGAAATGTTTTCATCAGTGACCATTTTTGGAGCCTACCCATGTATATAGAAGCACATCGCTGACACTACGTGAAAGTTTTCATCAATAACCCTTTTAGGAGTCTACCCATGTATGTACAAGCACATTCCTGACACTACGTGAAATGTTTAAATCAATGACCCTTTTAGTAGTCTACCCATGTATGTACAAGCATGTCCCTGACACTACGTGAAAGGTTTTCAACAATGACCCTTTTAGGAGTCTACCCATGCATGGTACAAGCACGTTCCTGACACTACGTAAACTTTTTTCATCAATGACCCTTTTAGGAGTCTAGCCATGTATGTACAAGCACATCCTGACACTACGTGAAATATTTTCATCAATTAACTTTTTAGGACTCTACCCATATATGTACAAGCACGTCCCTGACACTACGTAAAATATTTTCATCAATGACCCTTTTAGGAGTCTAGCCATGTATGTACAAGCACATCCTGACACTACGTGAAATGTTTTAATCAATGACCCTTTTAGGAGTCTACCCATGTATTTACAAGCACGTCCCTGACACTACGTGAAATGTTTTCATCAATGACGCTTTTAGGAGTCTAACCATGTACGTACAAACAGGTCCCTGACACTATGTAAAATGTTTTCATCAATGACCCTTTTAGGAGTCTACCCATGTATGTACAAGCACGTCCCTGACACTACGTGAAATCTTTTCATCAATTACCCTTTTAGGCGTCTGCCCATGTATGTAGAAGCATGTCCCTAACACTACGTAAAATGTTTTCATCAATGACCCTTTTTGGAGTCTACCCATGTATTTATAAGCATGTCCTTTACACTACGTGAAATGTTTTAATCAATGACCCTTTTAGGAGTCTACCCATGTATGTACAAGCACGTCCCTGACACTACGTGTAATGTTTTCATCAATGGCCCTTTTAAGAGTTTATCCATGTATGTACAAGCACGTCCCTCACACTACATAAAATGTTTTCATCAATGACCCTTTTAGGAGTCTACCCATGTATGTACAAGCACGACACTGACACTACAACAAATGTTTTCATCAAAGACCCTTTTAGGAGACTACCCATGTATGTGCAACCAAGTCTCTGACACTACGTGAAATGTTTTCATCAATGACCATTTTAATAGTCTACACATGTATACAAACACGTCCCTGACACTACGTGAAATTTTTTCATCAATGACCATTTTAGGAGTCTACCCATGTATGTACATGCACATCCTTGACACTACGTGAAAGGTTTTAAACAATGACCCTTTTAGTAGTCTACCCATGCATGTAGAAGCACATCGCTGGCACTAAGTGAAATGTTTTCATCAATGAGCAGGGTCCGACAATGACTTGAATGCCTTGCATACATCTCCCCTAAACAGTCTGTAGGAAACAGAATACAGGGATGGGCCCTTGAGGTGGTCTGCAAAGGACATTTTACTTACATCCTATATTCTTTCAGTGAAGAACTTCTCTGGACATTCCAGTTGCTGAATATGCCTGGTTAGGCACACACCAAATGGGGCATTGAACTCAATGATAGGTCTGATGAATGCTAAATACAGTGGAACAGTAACTTCCTTGGACCTAGATGCCATACCTTTTTTATAAGTTGTGCAACATAGAATGATTTCCTCACCACTGTAGACAAGTGATGGTCAAAGGCTGAATTACTGTCTATGTATGTCCCCAAGTCCCTGACTACTGGGTTAACTCTTAGGGGTGTGTTGTCAATATGATAGTTTTCAGGGTGGATGACTTCCCAAAGCATGCTATTATGCATCTCTTGGCATTTAGTCTTTTCCATGGCTCTGGCACCAGTTGTTTGTCTATGTCAGCCCTTCCTGGAGAATATTTGTGTCAGCGGGTGATTCAGTATACTAATTCTAAGATTGCTCCACCTCTTAAAGGAGGAATACTCCAAGATACCCTAATTTTAAAGTTAGGATATGTATATATACATGCATAATTGTGTGTATGCGTACATCTCTGTCTCTCAGTATACAAATATCTATATCTATCTATTTATCTATCTGTCTATCTGTCTCTATCTATTTATGTATCTATCTATCTATCTATCTATCTATCTATCTATATATCTATCTATCTATCTTCATCTAAATCATATTTAAATTATTCCAAAGACTACATTTAATGTCCTTGAACTGTCTACAGGCCCCTCCCCTTCACAAGGCTTGGGCTAGGTGAAGGATGAAAAAAGTGACATAGGATGGGAAATTTAAAGAAATTGGCTATATTAGTATGACAGACTAGAGAGGCACACTCTCTTTTTCCTTACTCACATATAATGTAACATTTCACCCTTAATGCACAACAACACAGGACATGCTTTAGGATTCAGGATCATTGGATTTCATACTGTTAATATATTTCTTACACTATATGTGGGTATATTAATGTAGCAGGAAGCAAAACTTTTCATAGTGAAAGGATACCTGTTGCATGATAAAAACAGAGGAACCTTTATTGGTCAAGAAAGCTTTCTCAATGCAACTGATAGTCTGAGAATACATCACATAAATGGGCCTTTGTGTGCATTTGCATACATATTTTGGTTTGTTAACTAGCTTAGATCCAGAAAAGTTCAGTTACTGGAAAGAACCTAGAGCAAAAGCATCACAGTTGCTATCTGTTAATGCACTATGATTAGTCAAAGATAAACTTCCTGTAAGGACACTGAGCAGGTATACGTTTTTTAAATGTCAGGTCCTCTTCACATGTCAAAGTCGCAAGACTGCAGTTGAGTAAGTTGCATTTCACACTTACTGTCTGCTATTGCCATTTCTCTGATGGTGTGTGACCCTGGAGTTAGCATAAGTAAAAACACACCTGGGAAATCTTTTCAAAATGGGCAAGGAGGCAAAAACAAGGTTTAAAGTGTACTAACCTGCAACTTCATTAGTTACATTTGTCAATTTGTTTGGCTTATCCAGCACCTTAGCAAGAGTTTAACTTTCAATATTTATAGTGGATCCAAAGCCCAGATAAAAAACTAAGTAGTAATTTGCCGTACGTATCATGGCATGATATGGGAAGACCACAAAACATCTACAAAGATGGTAGGATGAAATTCCAAAACCTGGTACTAAGTCATGTTAGTATTATCCATTGCTAGTGTGAATGCAGTTGGATTCATTTTGTATTGTACTAGTGTGTTATTTATGATGAATATGTTTCTTGATACTCTGTAAAGATGCATATACAGAGTGTCCTCAAGGTGTACTTAGAAAACTTTAATAGAGAGCTATAAAAATAAGACAGTCTCACCAGTGGCGAAATAACAACTTAGAAAAGAAAAAAAACACTGGAAAAAGACGTTGTCAGGAGCCCAAGAACATAATTAGTGTTCAAAGTTTAATATAGCACTTTTATCAAACAAGACTTCATCAGAAACTCAGAAACTTAATAAAGAGCTGCTTCTTACAATACCTGCCTTCATGTGTGACTTTATCTTAGAAACTATCAAGAGAAAATTGTTTTTCTTTAAATCAGGCAGAATTCTATGTCTACACTCTGCTTAAGCAGATGGACATTACTGCTTTCAGTGAATAAAAGATAAGGATCCCTACTCCAAAAACAGGAGGTGTAATAATTCAGCAACTTGCAATGCCAAGAACAATCTTTAGAGTTATCTGTCCTTTTGTTGCTCTTGTTCACTGCCTGATGTATCTTTGCCAGGTTTTAGTTTAACAACTACTAAATATTTTTTTATTCATAGCACTTTCTCATACGCAGTCCACAGAATCTAATCTTATATGCGCTGGAAGGAAAAAACAAAAACAGAAAAAAACAATGAGAAAGAAGAGAGAAAGAGAGAGGGAGAGGCAGTGTTAAGTGTTTGTTTTTGTAACTTTTAAATGCAGCACAAGAACCAAGAAATCTGCAGACAGATTGCTGCTGGTATCTTGAATAATGAATTCATTCTACATCTAGGGGAATGATGTTGTGTTGGAAGAGAATGAAACCTAGTAATTAGTACCACAGTGATCCCACATTAAATCCTTGCTACCAAACATAATTCAATTCCTTTAAAGTAATCTTTTCAAATTAGAAGTTCACATCCATTTCCCCACTAAACAAATACTTCTAGTAGCCTAGTGAACATTTATATCACAGAAATTTGACAAGTAAGTCTGATCCTTAGTGTCTATAAAAGTTTGTTTTTTAATTAATTTACATAAAAAATGTGTTTGTGCCATGAAACTGTCTTAAGCTGAGATATGTTATCCAGTCACTAACTTTTGCAATGAATGTCCATGTCAGAGACTTATTTGTAATATCCTTAGGACTTAATATCACATGGCACTCAGCCAACAATACAACACTTAGGTCCAGCATTTTTGTTTTATTGGTGTGTTAGCTCTTTAATTAAAAAAAAAAAATGGAAGGTGATAAGACATTTCTGAAGCCGATGTAATAAAAGAATAAAGAGAGACTCAGGGTACAGAAAACAGAAATGATTAAAAGGAACACGGGAACAGAATGCACAATAAAGACTGATCAAGTAAGATACAGCAGGAAGAAAATCGGCATTAAGTTACCATTGTATATTTGCTATATGCATTCATTCACAGTAAAAAAATAAAATAACAAATGCACAGTGATTGGGAATGCTGTCTGTACAAGCCACCTTTTACTCACAGACTCTGAGGCTCAAGTAACATGTTGTGCTGTTACTCATATACACATACAGCATCTGGAGGACAGTGACAGAGATATAAATCAGGTAATCATTTAAGCAATAATCCAACTACGTTAGTTATAGTGGGAAATGCACTTACCTGCCTAGACTTGGTGCTAAGGCAAAGCTCACGGGAACAAATGCACAAGACTGGGGAGAGGGGAAGACTTCATCAGCATTTTTCCTGTCATGAATTATTGTATTTTTCCAGGGCTACAATGGTATTGATGTTTCTAGGTGTGATATTCATATTCACTTAATTTATTTTTGAGGTTGTAGGTAGGCACGATTCCACTTCTTTTTTTTTTTTTTTTCCTTCATGGTTTCTCAAGTTCTACAGTACACCATGTACGATACAGTTTTCTGTAATCATTAGCTTTATTTACAGTTATTTATTTATTTAATATTTGCTTCCTATGGTAGAGCACTGATCACAAGTGAATAATTTTACTCTCAACCTGGGAATGCAAAGAAAGTCAGATAACATTTAATAAGAGACAGCAATAGTATAGTGAAAATATATAAACAAACTGAGATCTTCTCCAACAGGGCTAGGAAACACGGACATGAAAACTAGCGCTTTCATTCACTTTTATTAATTGTGAACTTCCTCAGAAACAACACATTCCACCCTTTCACTTAATTTATACTCAAATTGATCACATGGTTGATTACATCATAATTCACTTTTTTAAAAAGATATGTGTTTTAAAACATTGTATGAATGTACATATGTACCCACTTAAAAAAAAAAAAAAAAATATATATATATATATATATATATATATATATATATATGTCATTTAAAAAATAAATAAATACATACATATACATACATATTTTTTGTAAAATAAAAAAGTCAATGTTTCATCATCAAAAAACATTTGATATTAATGGTTTCATTCAAACCGGGCTTAATGTCTGCCCCAAAATGAAGTTGCCGCAAAGATTCTTTGCATTCCAATAAGGTTTTAAGATCCCCTGTATATTGTTGTTGTGTAACGTAGTCTATTACAGAAAAAAACTAATTTCTTAAAAGTAGGACAAACTAATGAATGCCTTGCTAAAGCATTAACTTGTTCTTTTTTCTTTATTGCTAATAAGTGTTCACTAATCCCTTTTCTTAGATTTCTTGTCATCATTCCAATATAATAACTTGGACATGACAGACACTGAGCAACATATACCACCATCTCACTGTTACATATAAAGTAATTATTATACCAATAGGTTTTTTTGTTATGCTTAAAGTAAACAGTTATCAGAACAAAAGCGACCTATGCTTATAATAGTTGCAGGTAATGCAGGTATATTAGCAACTGTTCCTCTGTTTACTTTAAGCATAACAAGAAAAAAAGAACAAGTTAATGCTTTAGGAAGGCAATCATTAGTTTGTCCTACTTTTAAGAAATGTGTTTTTTCTGTAATAGAGATTCAGGAAGCCTCCGTGTAAGAGTTATAACTCTTACACGGAGGCTGCAGTTAAACGGTGTGATGTCAGCATGTCATGCATATGCATGAGGTGCATGAGGCATGCTGAATCACACTGTAACTCTTACACGGTCTGTGTAAGAGAGTAGGGGGCGTGTCCGTAGGCTAAGCCCTGCATGCGGACATGCCCCCGTAAGTGTAGAATGGCTGAATGTAAACAGCCACGAGAGAGGCCATGGAAATGTAAATAAACACACTACACAACACATTCCCCCACAGACCATCAGTGTACAAAGTGAACAGAGGCTATAAAATGAGAATAAAAACTGTTGTATTTTTTTAAAACCCGTAAATGTTTGCTACTGTGTGCGCGGGTGTGCTACTAGTGCAACTGCAGTTAGCAATCAGTGGAAAAGGATATGAGAACTAAATATGCAAAGTAAGCCAAGAAGAAATAGCTTAGCGGTAGAGTTGCCGGCTTACGAGTAGGCAGGCAGGATTCGAGCCCCCACAACAACCTTTTTTTTTTTTTTGTAAATAAGCATTAAAAAGCCCCCTGACAGTATTGTACAAATGTAAAAGTATTCCCTTTTGCAAAATGGAATGAAATGGAGCATATATTTTGAAGTAACACAATAATAAAAATAGTCAGAAATGTACTGATAGCTAAGCTGCTGTGAGACAGACTGCCCGTAGCTGAGTAGTGTTTAAAAAGCTGCAAACTGTGTGCCCGTTGCTAAGCACCGGTTTAACAGGCTGAAACTGTTTGCAACTAGCTGTGCTTAGCTAAACATGTGTGTCACTAGCCAATTAAGGTTTATCCCAGCACACACCGTTTGCGCGCCGCTCCCACAAGCTAACAGCCAGTGCGCATGCGTTATGTCCGCGCAAACGAGTGCAGACCTGCTTTTAAGTGCTTAAAAGTGCTTTTGGCATGTTTGATTGACAGGTCCTCAACTCATTTCTGTCAGGAAAATCAAAAATCAATTGCCAGATTCGAACCCAGGATACCATGCACTAGAGTCAAGGTACTAAACCAGTAAGCCATGACAGCAATACCTAGAAATGCAGAAATAGCATATATATGGGATAAAATCCAGAATGGAGCATGATAAAGCATTTTCAGTGAAGTAGATACAATTCCAAAATGGCCAATCAGAGAAATGTGTGGGAAAAGCGGCATATATAAGCCCCATAGGCGGGAATACACAGCAGAAACGATTGTAGAACAGACCTGCAGTCAGAATGAGTGGAGTAGGTGAGGGACGTTGCTTTTGAGCACAGCGTTGGGGCATTGAGGAGTCCAGATACATGGTCTGGCTCCTTGTCCATCATCACGAGGCCCAACTCATGCAGGACCAGGTCTCATGGGGAGCGTATAGGGCAGAGGCATGGGACCAGTTGGCTCGTGATCTGACCAGTGCTACTGGCATTCCACGCACTGGTGAGCAGGTCCGTCACCACCATGCGGACCTGAAGCGACGCAAGCAAGACCAGTTGACCGAATGGATCCAGGAGGCCCGGGATATGCCCAACGCCCCACTACTGAGTAAGTTACATTTTACTTATGTATGTAAGGATTTCAACTGGCTGATACCATGGAGATGTGTAGTCCAATATTACTTCTTTCGTATTACAGCTGCAGGTGTCCGCTCTGCGAACCGTGAGATGTATGCCCGTAGGCTGGTGCGGCTGCGCCACCATGCAGGTTAGTAACCCCACCCATTACTTGTAAATAAATATTATACTGTAGCATGTATCAGAACACTGCAGTGTATTGATTAAAAGTAATATAATGTGCAAGCAAGAATTGAAAGTCTGCAGGTATGGCTGCAACAAGTTCATCAGTATGCAAGTGTAACTGGAAATATAATTGATAGAATTAAACAGTGCTGTAATACAGATGTCCCACCATTAATTAAATATAGTGTAACCTGCAGTAGTCTCAAGAGTCCAGCTTCAGAATCTGAGGTAGTCATATGTGAGATCTATCCCCTGTTGAAATGCTGAATCATGACAGAAGTGAGGCTGTTGGAAAGTGTTTGAATCACCACCAGTCTAACATGTGAACAAAGCCTAGAAGTACCAACCTGAACTGTGAAGTTGCAGGATGTGTGAGAGTGACAGAAAGGGTCATGTATGAATAAATAAAGTAGTAATAACCCCTGAATATATTAGCCCCAGTGTGTTTCTACAGAACTAAATGCATGTGGGAAGTACAACTTAATATCCCAAACTGATTTCAGTGTGTCAGAATCTGGAATGTCTAGGCCAAATTCTGTATATGGTGATCACAGTAAACAATTTGCAGATAGAATGAATGATTATCTGACAGACTAAACAGCCATAGTTGTCCCCTGTCCTGTCATCAAAGTGTAGCAGGATGTATCTGATCAGATTCAAAATAAGTAGGATAGTGATGTATTTGTAACAGGTGTAGCATGACAATCAAATAAAAATTATTTTGAAACATCAGCCTCAACTTAATTGTGTACCTATTACAAATGTAAATGAATGTGTAACATATGAATGTGTCATCACTTTCTATCTCCACCCAACCCTATAATTCCATATAACAACACCCACTAAATAATGGTATGTGAACATTTCATTAATCATGGACATTTGTCCGTTTCAAAAATATATGCATGTCTGTTCGTGCATGTGCCCTGTTCATACCTGCAAATTTGATGGCCTGTTGCCATTAATCAACCCTGCATGTTGTTTGACTGTGTATTTCTGTTCAAATAATGCATGTGATATTGATATGCCCCTTGTTCAATGGTATTAATATCTGGGTGTTTGTTTGATGGGAATACCAATGCATGCTGTTACAACTAATCTGAATGGAATAAAATGCCACTAACCCAAACTAACATAACTACTCACAAACCTAGAACGCTTGGGAAGGCAGGTCCCAGCGGACCCACCTCTCCCACCTCAGCTGGCGACTGCACCTGGCACTAGTGCCCAGGCTGGACCCCCCTCCGGTGGCCCTGTGCCACCTTCGGGTGGAAGCGCTGCAGGGGATGGGGCCCGTCCCCCCTCTGCAAGTGTGGCCGGAGGGGTTCATCCACTCACCCTCCAAGGTGTCCGGTCTGTGGTGCGAAGGGAGATCCAAGACTCCGTTCTTGGGCCCCTACGCCATCTCGAGGCTCGTGTGGCACAGCTAATGGTCCCGGCCGTTGCCCCGCCTACACAGCCCCCAGCACAGCCCCATCCTGGGCTGTGAAGGAACAGTGGCAACTGCCTATGGGTGGGGATATCAGTCCCACTGTTGCCATCTCTGGGCTCATGCATCTTGGATATCCCAACCTCCGTTCCCGTCAATTGTGTAACCCCCCCTACGTGTGTCATACACCACCCCTGTATGCGTCTTGTCTGTCTTGTCTGTTAACCTACCCAACCTACCTCCCCAGCTATACTGACTTCCTTCACCTGACATACCACTCTCACCTGAAAAAAAAAAAGGGCACTCTGTACCCACAAAAAAATTACGCCCCATACATAGCTGTCCATGTCGCACACATGTCTGCTTGACATTGAAACAGTTAATTACAATTGGCTCTACAACAAATATTAATGTTGTCCTGACACCTCTCTCAGGGGTGAAAGGTTTCCAATGTCTCACCAAAATACATGGAAATGCACAGCTGTTGCTGCCAAAGACATGGGCATCTATGGGCCTTACCTACATCCCTCCTGCAAATCCCACGCTTGTTTCCCTACTGTCTTACCCTCTTTGTGACCCCTTTTTCACCACTGTCCTGTCACCCCTTTTTCTTTTCTTTCAAAGAAAATAGCGCGGGTGTGCGCGTGTGTTAGCGGAGCTCACCGCCAGTGCGCATGCATGAGCTCCGCGCAAATGAGCGCAGACCTGGTTTTAAGTGCTTAAAAGTGCCTTTATGGCACTTTGATTGACAGGTCCTGTACTCAGTTTGAAAGTTTGCAAAGAAAAATAAATTCCCACTGTCAGTCTCGAACCCAGGACCTTGGTAACATTAGTCTGTATGACCTACCACTAAGCCATGCCTGCCTTACAAGAACACAGTGCTAAAATAAATATAACATGTAATAGTAGGAATCAGTATAAAGGCAATGTAGGAGATGTACTATCCAAAGCATGTCAGGTAGAGTTTTAATGGCCAAATTATTGGATTCCCATACTAGTTCAGTGTTAACAGATACAGCCCTGCTACTTGTTAGCTTGTACATAATACTGTAAGGTAATGTACATATATGAAGGTACGTATATCTACACATACATATATATAAATATATATAAATACATATGAAATATAGTTGTAGGTGTCAGTATCCATACACACTCACTACAGGAAACAGTGAACATAAATGCAGCAACCTGAATCTGCAACACAGCCTGGCTCCTGTGAGACCTACTAACCCCTTTAACTGCTTAAAGGTGCCTCCAGCACTTTGATTGATAGGCCCTATACTCAAGTCAAAAGCAGAATATAAGCATACTAGTAGGCCCTACCACAAGACCATTGTAACACTAGTCTGTATGACCTACCACTAAGCCATGACTCTCATACAGGAATATAGTGCTAAATAAGTGGAACATGTAATAGTAGGAATGAAGATAAAGGCAATATAGTATGTCTACTACCCAAAGCATGTCAGGCAGACTTTTATAGTCCCAATTACTGGATTCCCATACTAGTGTAGTGTTAACAGAAACAGCCCTGCTAATTGTTAGCTTGTACCCAATAATGTCAGCTAATGTACATATATGAAAGTATGTATATGTACACAGATATATATATATTTATATAGCAATACATATGACATATAGTTGTAGGTGTCAGTATGCATACACACTCACTACAGGGAACAGGCAAGAGAAATGCAGCAACCTGAATCTACAACACAGCATGAAGCATGGGAGATGTACTAACCTTCACACTCACAGAACACTGTCAACAGCATACCAGCATGGTCCACGCCCTACAATCTGAAAGGGCAACGCCTATCTCACATACCCTTTTATAGCAGTGTCCTGAAATCACAGTGAGACATGCAATCAGTACACACCTGGCTGCATGCAATTAGCAAATGCTGCCTTACAATTGGTGCAGAGGCCATCACATGGACCTATGCAGATACCTACAAAAGCATCGAGTACCCACACTACACTCATGCAATACATTCATTGCACAAAACCTACAGAGAAAGAGAGAGAGAGACAGAGAGAAAAATAAAACAAATATAAGGACAGTCAGCAGCAAAAGCAGCAGCAGAAGCAAACAGCAAGCAGCAAGCAGCAAGCAGAAAGCAGCAAGGAGCAAGCAGCAAGCAGCACACAGGTAATGCAAAGTAGCAGGTTAATCCTGTGTATACTGTGACACCTCCAAATGTATCATAGTTCACTATCTATAGGTATGTCCATGAGATAGGTTGTGTGTACATAGTCCTGAAATATATACATATGTAATATTGCTGTACATGTTGCCCATGCTTAAAACTTCCATAGCTTAGAACACAAGGCCAGTTGTGCATATGATGCAGTAGTTCCCAGGGTCAGTAGAGGTTCCTCCTCATTGGTGTGGGACCACTGTGTATGTATGGCACTGTTCAGGTACATATCCTGTAGTATGGCCAGGGATTAATATCAGTCTGTCATGTGGTGCTATGTCCTCCAGGGGTGAATGTAGCACACATCCAGGGATACCATTTCGTAACAGTGATGATATGTGTTCTGCAATGATGAGGGTGGCTCTCACCTGGACATGTGAGAGGATAGGGAGGTTACAGTCATCTGGGATAACTAATACCACATGTGTAGGAGAATGGCCGCGATACCTGCACCTAAACTGTCTGCAACAATGTTGCCAATATCTGTGCATTTGGTGAATGTGAAGCATCTTAACACTGCTGACCACAGATGCCTTGCTGTCATGTGAATCTGCCCTGTGCTGCAGTAGCCTCCTACTATTGTTATACAATATGCCTGTATCTGTAGTCCACTGGACAGGATTAATAAGTGGTGTGCAGTTGTTCTGGGTTAGATATGTGTGTGCACAGTACATGCAGTATGTGGGATGTCTGTGATAAGCATAAGCAAAGGTGCTGGCGGTGTGTGTTGTGGCTTCCACTGGCCCAATGGGCTGCATGGATAGCTTCACTGTCATAACTAGTGAATAACTGTGTAATTACATGCATACATAGCAAGGTAGTGTACTGTGCTTGTGGTGTTGTTCGGATATGTATATCCAGGCTGAGTAATGTGTGTCCACATCACAGGGTTGGATGGCAACACACATCCAGTATGTAGGGATGAACACCCAGAATGTGTCAGACGTGTCGCCTGTGCAGAAGTATCCGGCCATTACCTGTGCATACCCCACAACACACACACATGCAACATATGGCAGAAGTACTATAGCAGTACACACATGTTCATAGGTTCATACTAGGCTATTTGCCCTAGGGCATTGGTAAGCCTAGTAGAATGTGTTTGTCTTTGCCACCCAATTACAAGTTATGCTGCTATGCCCTTGTCCGACGTTAGTATACTGTGCCTCTGTCTAACAGTGACATAGAAGTGATACCTGGGGTACAACTATGATCTCCATCCACTCATCCAGATTCCTATGGAAGAGAGTCAATGAGGGACTCTGCCTAACCAGTAGTGTGAGCTCATTACAGAGTGAAGGGAGCCTCTCGGTTAGGAATATGCCCCTCCAGCATGTCCATGTATGTCAGTGCTGAGGTCCAGCTCTCCTGAGCATGTGGCTGTATGGGACTCTGATTGCCTGAGGTGCAGCATGTTCATTACTGCTGGGTAGGACATGGCTGTATATGGCACGCACAGATTGCCTCTGAACAGGCAGTATGCCACTGAGTCCAGCTGGATTTACTTTACCTGGGCAGCATATGACATCTGTGTGAGCCATTGCATCCCATTGATGAGGTACTGTTGTCCTGTACCAGTTGCTGTAGGTGTCTGGTTAGGTACATCCCAAAAGGTGCATTGTACGCAATTATAGGCCTGATGATGGATGAGTAAAGAGGCACAATGACCTCCCCTGCCATACATGTGAATCCCTCATGATTAGCTGGGCTATATAACATGTCTTTCAATCCACGTTGGCCATGTGGTTGACAAATGACAGACCGCTACCATGTTTCTTCCCAGGTCCCCAACTACGTCTTCTGTACTCAATGGCCTAACACCTATGTTGTACTGTGCCACCAATGTGGAGGCGTGGGAATCTGCATTGAATACTGATACTCCCCTCCCTTGTTCAAGTGTTGGGGCCGACAAGAATGGTAACAGCTATAACTTGGTAGTACTGGTGTGCTCCTGTGAAACCTGAAACAGGTACATGTTACTGCACAGATATCGATGTCCAGAATGTTAAGTAGGGTTTTGAGTGCGTGCATCCTTAGGTCTAGACTTCCGGTGTTGAGTAGCATCACTCTTACTTCCTCATCCTTTGTGATACAAATGGATGTGGGTTTGCCTTATGAGCCTTGCCTAATACAGGCACTATGGGTGTAGCAAGAGGCTCCGCCAAATTCCAATAGGACAGGGGTGACAGGTGCAAGCTGTCCCTAGCAAAGCATACCACCCCAAGATGGCAGGCATTGGCACACCTGTGAATGACACCAGTATGTCAGTCAATTGTTGGAAGGGATCATCGTGCCTTGATATTGTGGCATCGTTCTAGGTGAGGGTAGGATGCTACTCAAGGTCAGGGTCAAACTGTCTTGGGCTACGTGCTCAGAGAGCTCTGTACTGTCTCATGTCATGTAGTCCAGGGAGGAATGTGTCAGGCCATTCACACCAGCATGGACATTGACTGAGTCATACCTGTACTTGCCTTGGGGTTACCTGAGTGTTTGTGTTATGTGGCAGGTCATAGTGCCCGACAGGCTGCACACCGTGACCCTCACCTCGTTAAGCCTGGTGAACGTGATGTTAGTGTGCCTGATGATAGAGGCACCTAGTACAGGTGTATGAGGTGTGTTGTTTACTGTTAATGGCTGTGAGTGTTCAGCACATTGGCTTTGTGTGATATGTGTTGCACATGTTCGTTTCCGTGGTAGTGGTTGCCTGGATGTCTGCTTAGGAGGTCTCTGCTGCATAGGCAGAGCTGTGGTCCGAGCCTACAAGTATGTTCATGTGTGATCATGTGTTAGGTCCGCTGTTGTGGTAGGTCTATGTGAGACTGGAAGTGTAGTGAGTGGTCTCCTTGCCACCTGACTGGTTATGGCGGTATTGAGTAGACAGAGCCTAGCCTCCAGTTTGGTATATGGTTGCATCACTCACATGAGTTTGAATTTGTTGTTAGGAGGAGGGTTGTCTGTGTACATGCATCTGTTCTAACATTGTCTCTGGAGTACCACACTCACCAGCTGGACTGGGAGGGAACTGACAACTGACCTCTGGACATGCTAGAATACTATTGTGAATTCTGTAATAATTAATGATTGAAAACAAGGTCCAGTGGGGAGTGAGGGTGTACTGACATTACCTACAACTGCTGACTGATATAAAAGCGTCAGTGAGCAAGTGCCAGGTAACCTAAGTGCAATGTGTCACAATTAAGTAAATGCAACAATGAGAAGCAGTCACTTGCTGTCATGTGTAACATGGAAATACGTACAGTAAGCAATGCAGATATCAGTAGTGAGTCACAGACGTGTTGAGAAGCTGTGTACTATGTGGAAGTAGCATACCAGTGAAATAACAAGCTAACAAATAACAAGCATATAAACAAAGGTAGATCCAGGAGGCCTGGATGTAGTGTTTGCTACAGCAAACAAGGTGTAGCAATGTCAGTAAGATACAGCTCAGATATGCAGGCACTATAAACCTGAAACCAGATGTCCCCAGCTATGAATGGCAGAGTACAGCCTATTGTCACACACGAGTGCAGACCACAAACCTTGTTAATGTTAAATAACTGGCCTGAAGGCCAACTGCCCATACCAGAACTAATACACTTGTACACTGGGCCCTCAATCAGCAGTTCCCAACTTCAATGGATGAAAGATATGTGTCCTGCCACCACAGTGCTTGCCACCAACCTCCCTAATGTAAAACAACTGGTCTGAAGGCCAAGTGCTTAGTACAAATGACATAGAATGATAGCTACACTGTAATCAAGTTTTAACCAAGCAGTAATAAGTAGAAGTTAATACTCCCTGTATAGAATGTGTACCATGTATTGTTGAGATACTATGCTGATAACCTGTTTGTGTACCTTTCCAGCTTGACATGGCTCCAAAAAGGAACCCATCATATTCTGCTGCAGAGGATGACGTGATTCACCAGAGCCTGGTGCGTGACTATGCCATCCTGTTCTCACGCACCACCCAGAATCAGCAGGAGAGGTCTGCACTGTGGCAAAACCTCGTTAGCAGGATAAATGATGTTGGCATGCATGATAGGACATATGAGCAGGTGAGACATCACTGCAGTGATTTGATTAGAAATGTCCGCCAGCGTGCTGCAGATATCCGCAGGCAACAGGTTGCCACAGGTGGGGGGGTGGCCACACATCCCCCTCACCAGACAGGAGGGGCTACTGCTAAGTGTTGTGGATCCAGCCCCAGAACAACAACAGCAACACTCATGCATCATGATGGAGGTTGGATCCACACAGCAGCAAGACACCGAGCGTGCAGGTAAGATGCCATATTCATTTATTGTTATTACTTTTACATTTGTTGACCCAGATAGTCTAGCTGGATATATGTCCATTTTCAGTAGAGGCCTGTGGAGAAAAGCTCCACACATAACGTAATAAAGGCAGACAGACAAGTTGTTAATACAGACAGCCAACATAATAGAATTGTACACCAGCCTGTTAATTAAATCAACATACATGTAAGGAACTCAAACAGTTTAGAGTCATACACAATGTACCGTTGGTTTCAAAGCAATCCTACCTAAAGCATAATGGTTATGCAATAAGGCAAAAGCCATATACATAATAGTTAGGGCTCAGAAGGGTAGAGAAGTAGAAGGAGTATGAAAGATACAATGATATGGAAGAGGCAGGAGTCAAGAAGGGAAGTGAGGAAAAGAAGGAAGACAGTCAAGAGGAGGTGGGAGGGATGGGAGAAGTAGGTCAGAGCATAGAAGGACATCAAGGTGAAAGAAACAGGGTAGAAGCTAGTTTCTATGCACAATGAGGGGTTAAAGGTAAAGAGAGGGTAGGGAGAGGGACGTTAGCCTGGACTCCAAGAAGAACAAAGCCAGTGGTTTTGGAAGTACAGTTTGAGTTGTCGTTTGAAGAGAGGTAAGGGTGAGATTAGAGTTAACTCCTGGTATGTACATATGACTGTTCTGTACACTGTTACTTCATGCACGCATAAGGTGTGCATGTGGTATGTATCTGTCATCATGATATATATACAGACATTATGTGCAGCTGATGTGTATAAGGGAACTAGTGTACTACTGTACTGTATCATGTGCAAAACAAATGGCACACATGTGCCCACTGACATTACTCTCTTCACACTTCCAGGTCCCTCCCATCTAGCAACGAGGCAGGCCATACATGCTGGTGAGTCTTTTAACATTATCTGTAAAACAATTTATAAAACTAGGAAGAGTAGTGTAACTCTGTAGTAGACATGCTGGTGACTGTGTTCACAATACCTGTAATACACAGTTGTAGTAAATTGAGTAGTGTAACACGGTACTGATGTGTGTGTTTACTGTGGGGTGTGCATGTGTGCAAGTGTGCCTGTGCCCAAGTGTGCATGTGTGTTAGTGTCCATGAGTGCATGTGTCCATTTCTGAATGTGTGCATTAGTATTGAAGTGCATCTCTGTCAAATATGTATTGAGACTGTAATCTGTGTTCCATGTTTTCCTCCCGTAGGTTCTGGTGCTGCTCTGGTGACCTGCAGCAGGGAACCTGAATCTTGTGCCCCAGGTACTGATGATGATGAAATGTCTGTAATGGTGCAGGAAGGTGTGTCTGGGTCCACCATTGGTCAGCCAATTGACAGTACACAGCTTTCAACCCGGTCAATGCGCACAGTCATCCTGCCGTTACATCCTTTGTCACCATTGTCCCTAGGTGATGGACAGTCTGCAGTGGGCATAGATCAGGGTAATGTGGTACCTGTGGTACATGCATCCCCACAAGGCAGCCATGAGCAGGGGCCTCCAATGGTACCACGCAGACAGTCGCCCATGGGTTCTCGTGGGGGCATCCGTGGCCGTACTGCCTCTGGCCGACGTGCCCAAGGAGGTATGTCAACCTCCACTATGTTTGAACTGTCATGCAGGCACAGGCACGTATGGAAAGGTACACCAGACAGGGTCTGAGGGAGCTGAGAGCATGTCGCACAGCCATGACAGACGGCATGCGTGACGTTGCGAATGCTATCCGTAACTTCACAGATGTCATTGACAGACGTTGTGGGGGCATAGAACAGCTGCTCCACAACCAGATGTCCATGGGCCAGGGCGATGGTGTGCGTTTGCAACGTCGGCGTGGCCGTATGCCAGCAACAGCACCAGCTGGCAGTGGCCGCGGACGACAACAGGCCCACTCGCACCTCAAGTGCCAGCACCAGCCCCAGCAATGCTGGGTCTGTGCTGTCATCAAGACGCCCCAGGAGACCACGTGCACGTGGCTCTGGACAGTCCCAACAGGGAACTGTGTCCAGTCAACACACCCCTGCTTCCGATGACAGTACCCAGTCTGGGTTAGTACGGATACGGCCCGTAGCACCCTGCCAGGCACAGGTACCGTGTCCGTGCCCACAGACACTGATCTGGATGACCTGACAGGTGCAGTCTGTGGCTGTCCACAAAACCCTGTACATGGCAGCCATTATGTGGGACTGTGTGCGTGCTTACACACATGCAGAAACCTAACACCTAGGGCAAACACATACACACACACACTGCACCAACACCGGTCCACCCTGTACTGCTGCCCCTCACAAACACACATACACACACATGTCAATTGGTGTTACCAGTGGCTGGCTTGGGCATACCTAACCCACACCCTGTGCATATGATGACACTGTGCCACCTCCTGCATACTACAACATCGGTGCAGGTAAAGGTAAACACGTTGCTGATGCACAGGGTGACTACATAGATGTGTATAAGTAGTAACATGTTGGTAACTGTTCACTGTTCCAGTATAATTGTGTGTATATCCCAGCAGTCCTGCTGCAGTAACTGTATGAATGTCCTCAATTGTTATCTGCACCCATACTACTTACCAAAGTGTACCAGCTGCACACCATCACATGCTAACATTGACTATGGCAATGCATCTTGTGCTGTTATGTAGATTCAGCTATATGTATCTGTTCTGTCACACATGCATTTATACACACCCTGCTACCCACACACATGCACACGCTCACCTGCCATTCCCATTATTTATCACCCTACATGAGTAGCTGTTGATACATGACAGGTACACATTTGAGAAGTGCACTATGTTGTTTACTACTGGCGTCCCCTTCTCTACCTGTACTCACAGGGTGCAGGCAACCTCATCAGTTGAAAGATGTAATGTGCATCAGGTACTGTAGTACCCTGATTGCCACATCAAACATGTTTCCCATATGGAAATGCACACACAGACACATCCCACATCCACACACTTGCCACATTCAGGCTTCAGAACACTATCTAGGTATATTCGGGTACATGTGCGTGTTACAGTAGCATGTAACACTATACTGAGTACTGGCAGTTGTCTGTTGTCATGTTGTCTGTATAGAATAAAAGAATTGTTTGATTATCCTACTCCGTTTTGTGGACATTACTTGAAGAAGTGTTACCTTACATGTGTTATTGGTACCACCACCTTCTCTTTTGTAGTTTTGTTTGTATAGGGTGCTATCAACATCACTGCTTGTTAAGGGTAATGACCACCCTGCAGTGCATAGCCCCATGTGGCAAAAGCCACATCCCACCCCATCATTGTGCACACACACTAACCCCACCAACAGTAAAACACATACTTTCCATTTGCAAGATTCAAACCCATACCTAACTGTGTTATGACAGTAGAAACAGACACATTAGCAGAGTGTGCTATTTGCAGTAGTTGGAGAAATCCTTACTAATGCTGTACTTAGAGGGTGCTGACATCATCTGTGTGTAGGAGGAGGGATGTGCACCCTGTAGTGTGTTCTCCCAGTTGGCAAAAGGCAGTTAACCCTCCCAGCATTGTGCACACACATAAACCCCACTCATACTAACACACATACATTCCCTTTGCAGGATTCAAACCCCTACCTAACTACGTTATGACACTGGAGAAAGACGCATTAGCAGAGCGCGCTATGCAAATTACTGGAGGACTTTACTACAGGTAATATAGTTATACAGTCCTGACATCATCAGTGTTTCAAAAGGGATCTGCATCCTGTACTGTACTGTCACAGTTGCTAATAGGGACATTTCCCACACACACATCGATGTGTTTGAGGTTTGCATATGTGGGGGATCCAGTACTCCAGTGTGATTAGTATATGGTTTGATTGCAACAATGAGGGATATACTCCCAGTGGTGAGCAGTTTGTACTCATGTTTGTGATGATCAGGTCTAGTATATCTGCCCCTCTTGTGGGAAGGTTGGTTACCTGTTCCATAGCCAAAGAATGTCTGATCTATGGGAACCCTAGAGCTTGGGTATTGTGGCTTGTGTAATGTTCACAGTCTATGTTTGGGTAGCTGACGTCACCCAGTATGATGGTGTTTGCAGAGTAATCTAAACTCTCCTGTGTCAGCATGAAGGCTGTGTGGGAGTCCTGAGTTTGAGAGGGTGCTGTAAGAGCTCCTCTGTGTCTCTTTCCATGTGGTCCAGGGAGGTACGTCTCAGGTTGTTTGCACCAGCATGGACAATGTCTGCCTCATAGCTGTACTTGCTGTGGAGTGACCTGTGTGCCTGTGTTATGTGGCACATTCTATCACCCGACAGGTAGCTAACTGTGACCCTCACCTTGCTCTGTCTGGAGGCGGCACGTCTGTCAACAGCTCATGTCAAGCAAGTTCACACCCCTCATAAATGATGTGGAAACCTTCAAAGGCCCAAGGCCTGTTGAAAATATGGACCAGACTGCAGATACCTGTATAAAGGCATTCTATGGACACATTCAGGAATGCATGGATCATGAAGCCACATATGAAAGCATGACCCAATTCTCCAAAGGCAGATGTCCTGCGTCGCGGACACCAGCCATAAACACACTATACAATAGAAGGATGACGCCACTACATGATACAACAACCTCCCAAAATGTGAAGGCACCACTGATGAGTATTGGAAGACAACTACAGGCACCCATATGATTGTCTAAGGCCATCTTTGAGAGAGGATTCCACAAGCCACTGAGGATAATCACAAGGCTGCCTGTAGTTATGTTAGTAACCTGGGTGGTACTACCCAGATATGCTCAGAGGTAATCCAAGATGTCACACAAAATACAAAACACACAGACATTGCCATCATCCTAGTGGACAGGTTCAATGCTGCCTTCTCCCCCCACCACACCAAAAGGGCAAATATGTCTCGTGGCACAGTGCTGCCCCCCCCTGACATCACAGATGCTCAGGTAAGAGATGCCCTTCCCAAAGCAATAAACACTGCATCAATGGGACCAGACAGTGTCCCAGGCTGTGTCCTACATGAACCACAAGAAGAGCTACACCCAGACATAACACCACTGTTCAATCCCAGCCTTAATACACGATATGTGGCCAGAGAGTGGCATACAGCAACAGTGGTCCCTCAACATTCAGGTGGTGCCTTCACGGATCCTGGACACTACTGCCCCATATGTCTGACTAGCTTTGTCTGCAAAGCTATGGCAAGGATCATCATGAACCTCACATATCTAGATATTGTGGACCTACAGACATGTCACCATACACAGTTTGGCTTTGTCAATGGCAAATCCTGCCTCTCAAACCTGTTTGATTTCTTTGAAACAGTCACCAAGGCCACTGTCAAGGGAAGGAGGTCTACACAGCCTACCTGGACCTTGCATAAGCCTTGGATACAATACCCCACTTGTGCATTCTAGGGAAGCTCACCAGTGTACATATTAACCCCTATGTCACTATGGGTATTGCACAGTGGCTCAAGGGCAGAACACACATGGTAGAATTGCTGGAGCCATGTCAGCCTCCAACCTGGTACAAGTGGTGTCCCACAAGGCACAGCCCTGGGAGCTGTCATGTTCATTATATATTTATCATAGGTACAGGCCAACATGGAAGTACTGTGGCTCAGCAAGTCGCAGGTGACTGCAAACCGACACCATAATCAACTCACCAGCTAACACACGCATCCTCCAAAGGGACTCTTGCAAACACACGACTTGTGCCACAGCCATGGCCTCAACGTGAATGACAGAAAGCGTATAGTCATCCCTTTGTCAAACACAAAGTGACCACAACGTACCACATATGTGTTAATCCATTAAGTGCAGATGAAGGAATTATGGACCTTGGGGTACACAGGTTGATAGCATTCTACCATTTGACAACAACATGGACAAAGTGGTTAGGTAAGCATGTTATATGGGCCACATCATCATGGGATCCACATGTAGATCAGGGGAGGACATTGTGCCCCTTTACTCATCCCTCATCATGCCCATAATTGACTATGATGAACCTGTCGGCATGCACCTTACCAGACACCTGCAGCAACTGGAGATACCACATATGTACCTCGACAAGGGGATCAAAGGGCTCAAACAGATGCCACATACTGACTGGTTAAAGTAACAGCAGCTCTACTCAGTGACATACTGCCTCTTCATAGGCAATCTGTGCCTGACATAGAAGGCCAGGTCATACCCTCACTTAATGGCCATGCTGCATCTCAGAATATCCAGATCCCACCAGGATACACGCTGGAAATACTTGAACCTCAGGAGTGATATACATAGGACATGCTGGAGGGCACATTCACAACTCAGAGGCTCCCTTCATTCCTGAATATTATCCCAATAGAGGTTAGGCAGACTGACTCAGTGACTATCTTCAAGAGTGATATTAATGACTGGATGTGACATTGTAGGGTTACCCTGGGTATCACTTATGTGTCACTGTGAGACAGAGGCACAGTATACTAACCTTGGAAAAGGGCATAGCAAGACAGATTCACAATGCATGTTGAAAGGCACACACATTCTGGCTAGGTGGATACATGCCCTGGGCAGACATCCCTGTACGAACCTATGGACCTATGTATCTTTTTCACCATTGGCCCTATGTGCTGTTAATCACCAATGTAATCTCAATACTATGGTAGCATGTGCAAAGGTCAGTTGTCAGTCACCTCTATGGTACAGTTGTGGAATATGTGTGTCATGTAGTAATGTCACAGCTGCCACATGTACACAGTCAACCCTATCCCCTACCCATGGATGTACATCACATGTATGAGATGGAAACACATGGCCAAACTGTGGACTAAGCACTCTGAACCCAGTACTGGCATAACCTGTCTGGTGGCATGAAATACTACAGTGACAGCAATACCAATCTGATGTGGACCTACACGGACAGCAATACAAGCATGGAAACACAACAGGTCAGTTGTGAAGCCTAAGGATAGCATCCTGCATGACTGGCAGACATCTCTGCAGCTGGCACACAGGCATACATTAGGCCTGCACACAGCACGCATAACACATAGCACACAAATCCTGTGTGTCAAACAAGCACAGTCTGTACAGCTATACAACACTACTGCCGCAGTTGTGTTAGGTACTTTTATTGTCCAGTACAGTGAGACAATGCTCACCAGGCTGGAAAAGGTGTAGGTCACAGTGATATGCTCATGGGGCACTATGGTTCACCACATAACACAAACATACAAGTCAGTCAGATGCATGGACACATATGACTCAGTCATTGTCCATGCCACCACAGCTGATGTGGGATGTCCCTCACTGGGATACATGATAGGGAACATGGAAGGGATCACTGAGCAAGTGACACAGGCTGGTAGACCCTGACCTTGGTTGGCATCAGACCCTCACCAGGGATTCTGACAAATTACTGAATGCTAATGAATTAGTGTAGCTACAACACCCTAGCTGAATGGTTCTTAGCATGCAGTCACTGCATTGCTATGGAATACTGTCTTACCACTCCCACAACAGGTGAAAACATGCAGCTCCTGTACATCAACAACATGTAGACTATATGCCCCAGACCAGGTGTGCATCCCTCACTACTAGGCTGATAGCATCTACATCTCACACTGTATATACACATCCCACATGCAGCACCTGCACAGAAGACCACGGTCATAATGTTACCCTGTGCAAATACCATGTATTCACATGTGGCAGGCATCACACATGGTAACTATTGAAGGTCACAGGTACATATGTGTATTTGGCACACACATACATCATGTGTGCATTGCCATAACTGGTTTAATCAATGTCATGCATTATTGTGAGTGACAACCCACACACATGGGCATTCTGTGTGTGCAAAACACACGTGGCATGTCTGTAATCAAAAGCCATACATAATTGTGATATCGTTTAGAAAGGGGTATGTGCATCCTGTAGTGTGTTTTCCCAGTTGCCAAAAGGGATATATCAATCATACACACTTACCCCCCCCTTCGCACACACTTGCTGGATTCAAGCCCCTACCTAACTATGTTATGACACTAGAGACGGACGCATTAGCACAGCACGCTATTCGCATTACTGGGAGATTTCCTTTCCCCTGATATACTTATAGGGTGCTGACATCATCAGAGTTTAGAAAGTGGAATGATCATCCTGTGGTGTGTTTTCCCAGTTGCCAAAAGGGATGTTTCTTTCATACACACTTACCCCCTTCACACACACTTGCCACCTGCTGGATTCAAACCCCTACCTAACTATGTTATGACACTAGAGATGGACGCATTAGCACAGCGCTATTCGCATTACTGGGAGATTTCCTTTCCCCTGATATACTTATAGGGTGCTGACATCATCAGAGTTTAGAAAGTGGAATGATCATCCTGTGGTGTGTTTTCCCAGTTGCCAAAAGGGATGTTTCTTTCATACACACTTACACCCCTTCACACACACTTGCCACCTGCTGGATTCAAACCCCTACCTAACTATGTTATGACACTAGAGATGGACGCATTAGCACAGCGCGCTATTCGCATTACTGGGAGATTTCCTTTCCCCTGATATACTTATAGGGTGCTGACATCATCAGAGTTTAGAAAGTGGAATGATCATCCTGTGGTGTGTTTTCCCAGTTGCCAAAAGGGATGTTTCTTTCATACATACACACACACTTACCCCCCTTCACACACACTTGCCACCTGCTGGATTCAAACCCCTACCTAACTATGTTATGACACTAGAGACGGACGCATTAGCACAGCGCGCTATTCGCATTACTGGGAGATTTCCTTTCCCCTGATATACTTATAGGGTGCTGACATCATCAGAGTTTAGAAAGTGGAATGATCATCCTGTGGTGTGTTTTCCCAGTTGCCAAAAGGGATGTTTCTTTCATACACACTTACACACACTTACCCCCTTCACACACACTTGCCACCTGCTGGATTCAAACCCCTACCTAACTATGTTATGACACTAGAGATGGATGCATTAGCAGAGTGCGCTATTCGGATTACTGAGAGATTCCTTTTCTCCGATATACTTATAGGGTGCTTACATGATCAGTGTCTAGAAAGGGGAATGAGCATCCTCTGGTGTGTTTTCACAGTTGCTAGGAGTAACATTTGGACCAAGTGTGTGAGCATGCCCAGTTCAGCCTTCCCATGGCATGTTGTGTGAAAGATGTCTCATTTATCTAAGTGTGTGAGCATGCCCAGTGTGGGCTTTACATATGTTGAACTCTGCAGCCCATCACATTTGTGGATGAGTGTGACCTTCAACAAATACCTCCAGTTTATGGTTGTGTGTTCTGTGCCATGTTGTGTAGTTACTGTCCAAATGCTTTTGTGTGAACAAAACAGGGAGTATACTGTGCCTGCAGGTTTTGCATGGGATACTTTGCACACAATTGTCAACATCCGTTCATACTGACCTAACACTATAGCACTGTATAGTGTAGTGTTTCAGTACTTTCACTGTGGTGGTCAGTATCCTGGGCTTTAGTCCTATCACCGCTTTACATTTCCATAGTGTGCACAACAGCCTGGTTAGGGTCCAGTTGTGCACATCTGCACAAAGGCGGTGCCTCTACAGACCCTGGTAATTACTGCCCCATAAGCTTAACAAGTGTAGTCTGCAAATCTATGGAGAGGATCATAATTGAGCTCATAAACAAAGATATAGGGGACATGCAGACATTGTACCCATCCCATTTTGGCTTGGTCAAGGGCAGATCATGCCTTTTGTACTGGGTTGACATCTTCAAAACGGTCACTTAGGCCATTGTTGGGGAAAGGCAGTCCATACAGCCTACCTTGGCCTTGCAAACACTTTCAACACAATACCCCACTCAGGTATTGTGGAAAACCCTAACAACTGAAATGTAAACCCATATGTCACAAGATGGGTTGCAAACTGGCTTAAGGACGGGACCCACAGGGTTAGAGTTGCTGGCACTATGTTAGACTCCAGGCTGGTCACAGGTGGTGTCACACAGGGCTCAGTCCTTGGCCCCATTGTTTGTCATGTACTTCCCAGAAGTACAGGCCAACATGGGAGGACTTTGGATGACAATGTTTGCAGATGACTGCACACTGGGCGCCATAGTGGACAGTGCATCAGACACGGATATCCTTCAGAAGGGACTCACAGTAACTGATAGCTGGTGCCAGGGCCATGGCCTGAAGTCAAAGTGCACAACATGTGTAGACATACCCTTCAGGAAAAGCAAGGTAACCCCAAGCTACCATATAGGTGGCAATCCTCTAAGCACAGAGGAGGTTATCATGGACCTGGGGACCCAGGTTGACAGTCGCCGTTCTTCTGAGACTCACGTTGCTAAAGTGGCTAGAAAGACCTTCTACATTGCCCACCTGATCAGGATGGGATTCACATCCAGATCTAGTGGGTCATTGTTCCCCTGTACTCTTCACTTATCAGACCGGTGATCGAGTAGAATGCCCTATTCTGGCTGTATCTCACCCAACATCTGCAGCAATTGGAGACACCCTGAATGTCCCCCACCTAAAGGATCAAGGAACCCCAACAGCTGTCATATGCTGCCAGATTGAAGACACTCCCACTCTATTCACTCACATACCGTCTGCTTAGAGGTGACATGTGCCTGACATGCGAGGCCATGTCCAAACAGGGATTAATGGACATGCTCCACCTCAGAATCGGCAGATCCACCTGAACCACTAGTGCAGGTGACTTACACCTTAGCAGGGATGTACGTTGGACATGTTGGAGGGATGGAGTTATCATCCGGAGACTCCTATGCTGTGGAATACAATCCCGGTCCATGTGAGGCAGAGCACCTTGCTGGCTGTGTTCAAGAGGTATCTTGACCTGTGGATGGAAGGTCATACGTTTAACCCGGGGATCGTCACTGTGTCACTGCTGGAGAGAGGCATGACAAAATAATGGGCACAGTACTGTTTCCATATAAGTGGTGGTGTATGCCAATGAACTCTGTGCTAGGCTTATACCTGCCTTAGGGAAGATAGCCTAGTATAAACCTATGTACCTATGAACCTATCTGACCATGTTGCATTATGTTCAGATGTGAACTACTTACAACAGCCTCATCCAACATCAGTAGTGTATTCCACAACATGGGTGTACATTGGCAAACACTACCGATGTGCCCTAGGCCATTTCTAATGCTAGTCGGAGAGTGTGTTTGTCCATCAACACATTGTAAGTGTAGTTTGCCATGACATATGTCTTGTTTAGTATACTGTGCCTCTGTCTACCTGTGACATAACATTGATACCCAGGGTAAACCTCCCATCTCCCATCCACTCATTAGGATTCCTGTTGAGGGACTCAACGAGTGTCTCTACGGACAACCTGTACTGGTAGTTTACTCATGCGTGGGGTGGCTTCTGTGTTTTGGATAATGCAGTACAGCCTGTCCTAAATATGTCAGTGCTGGGGTTCAGGTCCCTCATGTGCATAGCTCCCTGCCATTCAGATTGTACAAGGTGCAGCATGTGCATTGATTCCAGCTTGGACATGGCTTTCTACATCAGGCACAGCTTGCATCTGGGTGGACAGCATGGCAGTGTGTGGAGCTGCACTCTGTTTAATCAGGCTACACATTACATGTGTTCCAGCTCTGTCATACTCCTGGTGAGGTACTGTTGTGGACTTTACAGGTGCTGGATGTGTCTGCATGAGGTACTCCCACAGGGGCTGTTGTGGTCATTTCTAATGCTGATGAAAGATAACTGCAGAACCACAATGACCTCCCTTAGCTAGATGTCAGACAGCATGGACCATGCAATCACAAATAAAAACAGGACCCTCTCCACAAAGGGAAAGTGTCCTGTCTGGTGGACCCCAGCCATAAACAAACTGTATGACAGATGAGGGTTACTAATGCAAGACAGAGCTACATCTCCAAAGGGAAGGAAGACAGCTGTGATCAGCACTAGTAGAAAGCTACATTATCTCATAAAGACATGCAAGGTCAACTTGGGGACATAAATCACCAAAGACAATGAAGGTAACCACACTGCTTTCTTCAGTTATGTCAGACACCTGGTTGTGAACCCTCAGATATGCTCAGAGTTGGTACACAACAACATATATTCCAGTGACCTGACAGATATTGGCAACATTCTGGCGGACAGCTTCAGTGCAATTTACCCCCTCCCTCACCCCCAAAAGAAGATAGTTATCACTGCTGTATGTAACCTCACTGTCATCTTGGATGTCCATGTGAGAGCCGCACTCAGCAAAGACAAGTACACAGCATCCATGGGACCTGCTGGTATCTCCGGTTGCATGCTATGTGAACTCCAGAAGGGGCTGGACCCGTATATACAACTGCTATTTAACCTTAGTCTTGCTACAGGATATGTACCTGAACACTGGCATACGGCAACAGTGGTCCCACTCCACAAAGGAGATGCCTCCACAGACCATGGCAACTACCACCACACAAGCTTAACCAGCCTTGTCTGCAAAGATATGGGAAGAGTCATTATGGAGCTCTTACACAGACACATTACTGACCTATGGACCCTTGTTCCCACCTAGTTCAGCTTTGTACAGGGCAGATCCTGCCTTTTGCACCTAGTTGACTACTATGAAACTGTCAGTAGGGCCATCGATGAGGGCTACGCAGTCCACACAGCCTACCTGCACTTGGCTAAGGCCTGTGACACAATACCACACTCAGGCATCATAGCCAAGCTCAACAGCTGACATATAACAGCATATGTCGCAGGATAGGTTGCAAAATGGCTAAGAAACAGAACCCATAAAGTCAACATTGCAGGTGCCTTGTCAGATTCGAAGCCAGTCACAGGTGGTGTCCCACAAGGATGTGTCCTGGGACCCCTCTTAATTGGTATTTACTTTTCAGATGTGAAAGCAAACATAGGGGGGTTGTGGCTGACAAAGTTTGCAGATGACTGCAACCTAGGCACCATAGTGAATACATCAGCCGGCACACACATACTACAGAATGCCGTCACAAAGGCGGATAGCTGGTGCCAGACGCATGGCCTGAAACTGAATGCAACTGATGTGTATTCATCCCTTTGGGAGGAACAAAGTACCCACAGATCAATACATAGACAGCAACCCACTGAGCACAGACAACAAATCAGACACCTGGGGACACATGTAGATAGTGACATCTCTTTTGACACCCCTGTTGCCAAAGTGGTTAGGAAGACTTTCTATCTTGCCCACCTTATCATGGAGGGTTTTCCATCAAGATCATAGGAGGTCATTGTTCCACTATCCTTCTCCCTTATCAGGCCCATGATTGAATACAAAGCCCCATATGGTATGTACCTCGCCCAGCAATTGCAACAGCTGGAGACACCCCAAAAGTACCTACCATGAAGATCAGGGTTCTTCAACACATGTCATATGCTTCCAGAATAGAGGAAATCCAGCTTTGTTCAGTGTCATACCGCATACTTACAGGTGACCTATGCCTGACATACAAGACCATGTCCAATCAGGATTTGGTGGACATGCTCCACTGCAAGCAATCCAAATCCACCAGAGCCATGAGAGCTGAGGATTTGAACCTCAGCACATACATGTATAGGACATGCTGGAGGGACAGAGTCATAACTCAGAGGCATCTCACACTCTAGCAGAGTATCCCAGTTCATGTTTGACAGAGTCCCTCACTGACTCTCTTCAGGAGACATCTGGACAACTGCATATGAGACGGAGGCACAGACTAGACAGAGGCACAGTCATGTTATTCAATTACGTAAGGGGTCATAATGTGTCACTACTAAGTCAGAGGCACAATATTCAGAATCTATTCTGTACACTTATTACCACTATAAGGGGTGGCAATAGCCACATCACTATGGCTAGGCTTATACATGCACTAGGGCAGATAGCCTAGTAGTAGACTATGACACTATGAAACACCGGTGTATGTGTAGGTATTGTCAATCAAACACTATGATGTGGTTTGGGGGGCTTGATATCTCCCTGTATTCCAACATTGTTTTGTCTATTCCTTCTAGCATGTCTAGGGATCAGTTGCTAGTGTCCTCTCCTGCTCAGCTGGTGAACCTGGGAATATTGAGGCAATGTTACACTTGCCTCATGTACACTGACAACCCTCTCCTTCTCCCATAAAACACACATACATGTGAGAGATGCAACTATATAGCCAAAGTGGAGGCTGAGCTCTCTCAACATAGGACTAGCAAGACCAGAGAGAAGGTGAAGGTAACCACACACATCACAAATCCAGTCTCACATGGCACTATCACAACTTAAGATCATACACATAGACACACAGAGACATACTCGGAGGCTCTGATCAGAATTCTACCAAAACGGCAGTGGCCACCACAGCAGACACTCACACAACTGCCTCCACAGGGCACAGCACATGCAACACATTGACCACAGAGTCGGTGTGCCAAACAGTCACAGCCCTTAAGGCCAAACACAATGCCAGACACACTTGTCATAGGTGACTCCATAGTCAGACACACTGACATCCCACTCACCAGATCGGGTACGGAGGAGGTCACAGTAAGCTGCCTATCGGGCACTGGAATCCACCACATAATGCAAGCACTCAGGTCACTCAACTGCAAGTACAAGTCTGACCCAGTCATTATCCATGCTGGTGTGAACGACCTGAGATGTACCTCCCTGGACTACATGGAAAGAGACATAGAGGATCCCTCTGATTATGTAGGCCAGGCAGGTGTGACCCTGACCTTCAGCAGTATCCTACCTTCACCAAGTATGATGCCACATAAACAGAGACAAGATGATCAGCTGTAATATTTTGCTTAAACTATGGTGTCATTCAAAGGGGGTCCAATGTCTGTCTGCCTGGGATGACATGCTGGACAGGCCACGGTGATTTGCAAGGGACGGCTTGCACCTGTCATCCCTGGGCTTCCGGATTTTGGATGATGCTCTTGCCACCCCCATTGTGCCTTTTTATGCAAGATTCAGATTCTACACCTACCACCCTAGAACACAGTAAAGGAAAGACACTAAGGGTAATGCTGCTCAATGCCAGAGGTCTCAACCTCAAGCTGCACACACTCTATGCCCTTCTCAGTATGTAGCACATTGATGTCTGTGCTGTGCCTGAAACCTGGTTCACAGCTTCTGACAGCACCCTGGCACTATCGGGTGTTACCTCATATCATGCGTTCCAGCACCAGAATCCGGACAACACCAAGAAGGATGGTGGGTGTCCATATTCATCAAGGACACCCTCACCTCATGGTTGGTGGCAACACACGATGCATCGGAGACCATCCAGGTGCCAGTGACCGTAGGCAAGACTGCTCTGCAGTTTGTAGCATGTTACATGCCACCCTCTCAAACTCAGGTACCTCACACAGCTATCCTGCAAACACTGAAGGGGATAAATGTATCTCCAAACACCATCCTACTGGGTGATTCCAACTATCCACATATAGACTGGGATCACTAATCAAGCCACAACACTCTAACACAAAGGTTCCAAGAGTTCATACACTCAAATGCCATGGAACAACTGGTCCCAATCCCCACAAGTGGAGGCAACATACTAGAACTCATCATCACGAACATGGGGTCACACTGTTCAACACCAGAAGTATACCCATCATTGGTGAGATCAGATCATGGACTACTCTCAGTGGGAGTCCACATCCCACCCACACCCCAGATAGAAAAACAAACAGTGAAGACCTTCTCAAATGCCGACTTCACATTTCTAAGGACTGGTGTGGTCTCTTTCAAGGCCCCAAGCCAGCGGACACCATTACCCAAGCCACTGTATCACTTAGAAATGCCTTCTACCAGCACCTCCAGGACTGCATGGATCAGGCAATCCCAAACAAAACAAAGACTCTTTGTACCACAGGCAAGCATCCAGTCTGGTGGACCCTAGCCATAAACAAGCTCTACAACACAAGGAAGGAGCTACTACGAGATAGAGCGTAATCCGTAGGAGGGAAGACACCCCTGCTCATTGTGAGTAAAACACTGGGTTCCCCCATACAATCATCCGAGGCAAGTTTTGAGAGTAAACCCACTCAGGACTCAAGGGACAATCATGAGGCCTTTTTACCTATGTTTGAAACCTGGGAGGGAACTCCCAGATATGCTCAGAATTAGTTCGGAATGATGTAGATATCACTGCACCTACAGACATTGCCAACATACTGGCTGACAGGTTCAGTGCAGATTTCTCACCCCCCTCCCCCCAACTGGAGTATCTACACCAGAGGATTGTAGCCCCCCAAACATCTCCAATGCTGGGGTGGGAACTGCTCTATCCAAGGCAGAAAACACTTTATCCATGGGACCAGATGGTGTCCCCAGTTGTGTGCTCCATGAACTCAATGAGTAATTACACCCGCAGTTAGGGCAGCTGTTTAATCTTAGCCTCACCTCAGGATATGTGCCCAAGGAGTGGCATACGGCAATGGTGGACCCACTTCACAAAGGAGGTGCCTCCACCAATCCCGGAAACTACCATCTCATCAGCTTGACAAGCCTGTTCTGCTAAGCTATGGAGAGGATCATAATGGGAATTATAAATGAAGACATAGGGGACTTGCAGACATTGGATCCAATCCAGTTTGGCTTTGTCAAGGGCAGATCATGCCTTTTAAACTTGGTTGACTTTTTCAAGACAGTCACCCAGGCCATTGACGTGGGCAAGGCAGTCCACACAGCCTACCTTGACCTGGCAAAGGCTTTCGACACAATACCCCACTCAGGTATCATTGAAAACATCACCAGCTTATTTGTGAACCCATACATCACAGCATGGGTTGCAAACTGGCTAAGTGACGGAACACACAGGGTCAAAGTTGCTGGTGCCATGTCACACTCCAGAGCTGTCACAAGTGGTGTCCCACAGGGCTCAGTCCTGGGCCCACATTTGTTCAGCATCTACGTTTCAGAAGTACAAGCAAACACAGGAGGATTATGGCTGACAAAGTTTGAAGATGACTGCAAACTGGGAAGCATAGTTGGAAACCCATCTGACACAGACATCCTTCAGAAGGGTCTCATAGACACGGATAACTGGTGCCAGAGCCATGGCCTTACATTAAACACTAACAATGCATAGCCATACCCTTCAGGAAGAACAAGGTTACCACTAGTTCCCATCTAGGTGGCAATCCTCTAAGCACAGAGGAGGTTATCATGGACCTGGGCACCCAGGTTGACAGTAACCATTTGTTTGACACTCACATTGCCAGGGTGGTTTGGAAGACCTTCTACATGCATGTTTATACTTCTGGCATTGGGTAGCATTACATCTAGGTTCCTATCCCTTGTGGTACCCATGAGGTGGGTTTGTGTTTTTGTGGTTTATGATTGTTGAGGGTGGATGTTAGTTGGGGTCCTCAGGTGTGCATATGGTACATGATATTACATTACTTAACACATGGCATTCATGCCTCAGGTGGTGCTGCAGGGCCGCCTCTGTCGGATGCACATACTACACTCCCTGTACATGTTTGGAAGCAGGTTGTGTCATGTTAGGCATCCCTGTTACTGTATGAGTGAGTCAGAGCGGGTATCAGTCCCAGTGTTCCTACTGACCAAGTGTATGTGCTATGCGTTGCCTCTTTGCCAAGGCCAGGGCATACTGGGCATGCCTCCTTCTGCCTACTGGGATGAGGTCTGGTTGTTCCTCCTCTGAGTCACCCCTGCCTGTGGTGGCCTTGGCAATGGTGGGGGGATGTTTGGCCCAGCCCTGTGCTGGTCCTGCTGCAGCTGTTTCCGCAGGATCATATTATGTAGCATAGCACATATCATGATCATTTGGGTGCATGTAGTTGGTGTGTACTGCAAGGCTCCACCAGATGTGTCCAGACACCGGAACCGTGACTTGAGCAGCCCAAACACACGCTCCATGACATTACGTGTTTGTGCGTGTGCCTCATTATGGCGTTCCTGTTCAGGTGTGTGTGCATTTCTGATGGGTGTCATCAGCCACGGCTCAAGTGCATAACCTGCATCCCCCACTAGGTGTACATGTGGGAAGTCCCCATTGGCAAATGATTGGTACAGCTGCGTCAGATGCCAGATATGGGAATCGTGGTAGCTCCCAGGGCAGCCAGCACACACATTCATTATTATGCCCTGGGCATCACACATGACCTGGCAGTTGATGGAGGGGTATCCCTTGCGGTTAATGTAGGCTCTACCCGCTCACCGGCTGGTGCTTTGATGCGTATAATGCGTGCAGTCTATTGCACCCAGCACCTCAGGGTATCCCGCTATTTGCTGGAAGAGACGCATATTGCTGGCCACAACCTCACGGTCATTAGGGACATATATATGATCACTGACATGTGCTGACATGGCATCCAGGAACTGGTGCAGTACTCTGGAGGCTGATGCCTGTGATATCCCCATCATATCACCAGTTGGTCTCTGGAAGTTACCTGTTGCTAGTATTCTTAGGCCAACACATACCTTGGTTTCCACTGGGATGGGTTCCCCTCTGTTGGTTCTGTGTGTGAGATGTGGCCTGCACAGCTCAACAATCTGCTGCAGAAGGTCTCTGTCCACTCTGTAGCGCTCTACTATCTCCAGCTCATGTAACCCATGGTAGGTGACCCTGGGCCTGTATACTCTTCTCCTTCTCCTCACTCTGGGTTGCCTGTCGGCATCTGCATTGACACCACCCTCAGCAATTCGCCTTTGCCTGATTATAACAGCTATGGCAGCCCCTAGCATTTCTGCTCTGAGTTCAGCTTTTTCAGTTTTCAATTCTGATAGCTTACTTTCTTGCAGTATCTCTTGTGAGAAACACCCTGCACTGCTCTTTGGAGTGTTTTAGGTGCTGGGTTGGGCTTCTAGTCTGCCTGCATAATTGCCTGCTTCCAATTGTTTCAAACAATTAACTGCAGCAGTATCCTCTGGCAGTTTCCCTGTAATTTAGTTGTTTCCTGTTTCCTCTCTGTTTCCTGAGGGGAAGCAATGTGCACACCAGCTTAAACACGCTCACAGTCACTTAAACGCGCGCACACATCCCTACACGGTGTTACACGTGCTCACACATCCTTACACGGTATGCACTAGGCTGATTCATGTTAAAACGTGTGCACACTGCCTTAAACACGTGCACGCTCGCGCAAACTGTTGTAAACGGTTTGCAACACGCTCCCATATGTTGAGCCTGCCTTACACGCGCGCATGCACGTATATCAAGAAACTTTGAGTGTAGGGATAGCGTAAGCCTTCAGTTTCTTGATTTTCCTAGTGTTCTGTTGGGACACACCTCCCTCCCTGAAGTCTGTCTGTCATCTTTCACCTTACATTGCCCTCCAATCTGGTACATTTGAATCTATCCTTCCCCCCCGTGATGTCACCTACCTCTTACTCTGTTCCTCCCCTTCTCTAACTCTTACACTACTCAGAAAGTGCTCATTACCTATGTGGCAGTGTGATTCAGTATTGTAACCCTCATTTACATAGGATTGCCTAGTAATGACTAGTTACATGTCTTACACGGAGCTTCCCCCCCTTGACAACCACTAAACGGAGGCCATATTGTTTTTGGTCTGCAAGTCCCTCCATTGACATTACATGTGATACATAAATCCCACAATTGTGGGCTTATAAGCCGGTTTTCAGTTTTAGGTAGCGCACCCGTTTGCGGGTGTGCGCTGCAGTTAAACCTCAAAATCCCGTGAAAAAAAAAAGTTATATTACACATTTTTGCAACACTTTTTCATGCCAATGGCCACATATTTGGCCATTGGCATGCTTAATGACACAAATGCACCCTTTATTTGGAGCTGACATAGCTCCGTTTTTAATTTTGCAGAAATGTACTCAGTTGTCAGCTGAGTACATTTCTGCAGCTAACACGTCCATTACACAGACTGGTTTTTGCTTCGTGGATCGCTCAGATACCTCATTTTCATATCTTTCAGCTGCAAATGAGGTATTGAGCATTTCCACACCCAGTCCATGTAAGAGACATGTTAGCTGTCTCTTACACGGAGATTTGGGCTGTTCTTGAATCGGGAGGCTTACACGGAGGCTTACACTACTCTTGAACTCCGTGTAAGCCTTCCTGAATCCGGCCCAATGTTAGACAATAACCATATAAAGGAGATCTTAAAACCTTATTGGAATGCAAACAATCTTTGTGGCAACTTCAATTTGGGGAAGACACTAAGCCCGATTTGAATGAAACCATTAATATCAAATGTTTTTTGATGATGAAACATTGACTTTTTTATTTTACAAAAAATATGTATGTATATGTATGTTTTTATTTTTTTTTTAAGAAATGACATATATATATATATATATATATATATATATATATATATATATATATATCTTTTTGGTAGGTACATATGTACATTCATACAATGTTTTAAAACACATATCTTTTTAAAAAAGTGAACTATGATGTAATCAACCATGTGATCAATTTGAGTATAAATTAAGTGAAAGGGTGGAGTGCGCTGTTTCTGAGGAAGTTCACAATTAATAAAAGTGAATGAAAGCACTAGTTTTCATGTCCGTGTTTCCTAGCACTGTTGGAGAAGATCACAGTTTGTTTGTAGGTTTCTTTGTTTTCCGTTTGAAGTTTTTAATAATGAAAATATATGTCTTTAAAATAACATATTCGCGAACAGAAATGTAGAGTATACACATTTGTAATGCACTGCATTTACAACAAATCGAGATAAGCAAGCCCTGTTTGTAACGTGACTTCTCTGTGTGATAATTATTGCTGTGTTTTGCCTAAGTGGGAATAATAGGACAGTTGTGTGAAGTGAAGGATGTTAGATCATTCATGAATAGTTGGAAGGAAATGTTATGTTAAGCAAAAGATTATGAGAGCAAGAACTGTAGATCGGTGCAATAGCACATGCCTTATGAGGCACAGCAAGAGTGTTATGAATAGGAGAAAGATAGTGATAAAGTTCAGAATAGGTGACATGTTTGGATGATGAGAGGAGGTGAGCCTTTAGCTGAGTCTTAAACTTAGAGTAAGATAAGGTGCCTTTTATTTGTGGAGGAACACCTTCCCAGAGTTTTAGATCAACTATAAAGAAGCAATGATCAGTACAATGAAATTTAGTTTTGGTGCTTGCACTGCAGAAGTAGGATGTTTAATGGCTTCTGAGAGTGTAAGTTGAAGGTTGTGTAATTTGTTTAGCTACTTGCAAAAAAAGGGACTGGTTGACTAAAAGGTTCAATAGATGGGATCCTCAGAGAAGGACAAATCTTTGGCAAACAGACATTTTGCTTTTTTCAGTATTTTGCAGTGGTGATCATTTTATGGTACTGGATAATAAATTTATAAATTGTATTGGTTATTGTGTATATGTATGTGGAGTTTGTTTTTGATGATGCGACTATGAATGGTAGGCCGATTCTAGTTGGGAGAGCAGAATGCCTGTGCCTATGGCTATTTTGGTTGTTTAGGAGGAAAGAAGGAGATTGTCTTGGCCCAAAATAGGACAAAGTTAATATTTCTTATTGGGTAGCCAGGGTTGTAGGAGAAATTACAAGAGAGGTCAAACCAAGCACCAAGTATCTAAAAAAGATATTATTTTCTATGGGGATATTGCTGTGGACATAGATGTACAAAGAGTTTTGTGTTTTTAAAGTTTCTGTTAGGTGCCAGAAGACATTGCTTTGATCTGTTGGAGACAAGAAGTATTTTTTTGTTGGAAATCCCATAAAATTAGAGCTAGAAAACAGGGGTTCATGTAGGTTAGGTACTCAGAAGTGAAATATTATCATGTCACTGACAAAGAGTATGAATGGGGTTATGAGGTAAGTCAGGAGTAAGTTTATGTATAAAGATTTAGCAATTATGTAATTGTGGTATTCCTTTTTGAAGGCTAATAGATTGGGAAATTAAGGTATGAATTTTGATATAGAAGTGGCAATTGGTAAAGTGGTTTTGAAACTAAGGTAGGAAATTAGGACTTCTGCCTAGTTATACTATATAAAGGAAGTGGATGATGTGGTCAACAAGGCTGAAGGCTTTTAAAAGAACATTAAAAATGGATCCAATGCGCTGGTCTGTGTTTATAGTTAGTAGTATTTCATCAGTTGTGGTCAATAGGGCTTTGAGCGTGATCTAACCAGACAAGTAGCCATTTTGTTTACTGGAGCATCACACTTATGGTGCTGTAAGGTGAGCTCTCTCTGGCCATTTGGCACATATGGTATATGTCTTACTTCAGGCATATCCATATTCAAATCAGGCCTCCAATGTATCTTAAATTTCAAGGTTATGTTTTTAGATGTATTCCATTAACTTCAAGGATATCCTTGGCAGAAATGCATGATTTTTTCCCACATATAGGTTAAACTGTTTATAGTGAGTTCTACTGCTGTTTGTAACAAAATATTTTCTGTCCTATTTTTTGTCAGCCTAATGGAAGTTTCACTTTAGTTTAACTAATATAATCAATGGTAAAATTAATAGTACCAGCATCAGGTTAAATGAGTAGCTGTTAATTAATTTGTAGTAGAAATTTAGATAACTTTTCAAATTCACTTGTGTTATTTAAGTTTGGTATTATTGTCTTTGAATCACTGATCATTCTTGGACCAATGCCTCAGTCTTCTACAGTACTGTCATGCAACCTCAATGCATTACTTAAAGGTGCTTATTTACAGACAAAAATACATTTTCATTTCTTTTAAATAATACTGGATTCAAACTCTTGCACAAAAATAAACACACTATACTGGATGGGAGCTGTCTACCTCCTTAATCAGCTTGTCTTAGTCCAAGCCCCTTCACTGTGTGTGCTAGTCACCTGTTGGGGACAAAATCATATAGTACTTCTAAAGTCAAAGAACACTGCATCAAGCCAATTTTATTTTTCAAGGTCCAGAGTAACCCAGTTATAAAACCAAATCAAGCTGGACTAACATGACCTAATTAATATAAAGCCATGTCTGTACATATCTTGCAGTTTTATGTTCTAGAAGATGCACTTGAGAGCTACTTTTACAATGCTTTTACATTAAGAACTTTCAGGATCATCCATCTTGTGGCAGAAGGTGTTGATCTGGTCTCTCTGAGTTGGGAAGCAGTCCAGGGAGTTCAAATTGTACAGTAAAATCTCAGTTAACTGGAACTCAAGCAACCAGCAACAGTAACATTTTTATGTGTTGCACTTTCCGTTTTAACCCCACAGAAACATACCTTAAGTTTTTAGAATTTTAAAAAGGAAGATAGGAATAAATTCCATCTCTCCCCAACCCGAGAACAAGTCAAATCAAACTAATTGTATAGGGTACAGTATTAGTCAGGCCTTTTTTTAATAGTTAACTCTCCAGCAACCAGATACTAAAGTAATCCAGCGTCTACCAATTTCCATGGGTGCCAGTTAACAAGAGTTTACTGTAGTCATTTAATGGCCAGAGGGCACAGGAGTTATTTTTCAGCTTTCATTTTCTGTTTGCTATAGATTAGGCATGCTTCAGTGGAGCTGTTCACCGGTACCCTATATAGTAATGAACCTATGAAGCTATCACTTAGAACTTTAACCTGTAACACAAAGGATTTGCATGGAGCTAAGCTTAGGACAGCTAGTTAGCACATCAAAAAGCACTAACATCAGATCATATCATTAGCTAACATCTAGCCTTTACGCTAGACACCATTCAGGTTATCCCTATTAAACCAGCTCCCTAAACCGTAATAGCCCAAACCTTATACATGGATTTGCAATATCCTAATGTCACTGCAGCTATCTTGTTAGATATGGCCATCCCAAGATAATGTGACAATTGTCTCATGTACTCAGCAACCTTTTAATCCTTAAAGAAATTATATATATCTATATATATATATATATATATATATATATATATATATGGATTCACTTCAGAAGATCGAATTTCTGAAATCTCGAACTACAAATAACCGAAACCAAAAGCTCGAGTTTCAGAAACTCAAACTTCTGAAGGGAAACCATTAAAACAAAAAAAAAACACAAGCTTCACTTTTGCAGCCCCCCATGTGGGGGGTTGTGCCCCCCACACCCCCCTACTTAAATATACCAACTCCAAGATCGCGCTACAGTGGGGAGATGGGAAATCTCCCATCTTGCGCTATATGCGGAAGCGCAAAACGGGAGATTTCTTTACTTCCTGCCAACACCACGAAACAAAAAATACATTATGTACACACAAGGCATGCAACAATACTTGCCTCTGTGTGCATGTAATGTATTCAGGTAAGTAAAGTGTTATTTCGGAACACTACACACATTCGATTTATTAAAATCTCGATCATATGGTCTCGACCATATGCAAATCGAGATTTTAATAATTCGATTATGTGAAGTGTTCCCATAAATATATATATATATATATATATATATATATATATATATATATATATACATACACACACACACACACACACACACACACACACACACACACACACACACACACACACACACACACACACACACACACACACCTTTCTTGAGGGCAAAAATCTCACTTACAAACAAGGTTGTCAAAAACATACACAAAGACACACAACATCTTTCACACATACTGCTCACCACACACATAGACCTTCTTATCCTGAAGCACTTAAAAATGACCTCTCCAAACCTCAAAGACCTAAGCCAACAAACACAACACCTAACACCACACAAAATCCTGGACCCGATGATCCACCGAGAACAAAGTTCATAAGGCAAGCAGACACTTTACATAGTACTCTTGTCGCAGGGAATTCCATTGAATTACCCACAGATGCCTCTCTCACCAGAGGACAAAGAGAAAATAACAGTTAGTTGCCTATCTGGAGTTAAGATCCACAATATCAGGCATGCACTCAAGTCACTGTACCACATGTACCAGTATGACTCTATCATTGCCCATGTGGGTGTAAATGACATGAGATGTATCTCACTGGACTATATGAATAAAGACATAATGGATGTTTCTGAATATGTATTACAGACAGGTATGTGCCTTTTACTAAGCAACATTCTACCTTCACCAAGGATAATGCCACAGTACGAACAGAAAATGATTGATGTTAATAATCAGCTTTGTTTCTAGACATGGTAAACATAGCATATTGCTTTGTCAAGGATGGTCTTCACCTCTCTCCCCTGGGCTTTTTGATATTGGATAAAACTTTACCTACCGTATGCACCATAGTAGAATCTCTTTTTAGGCAATGTCAAAATGACAACTATATTAACATATCAAAAAAAAAAAAAAAAAAAACTCAAAGCAACTCAATGCTAGGAGTATAAAGAAAAAACTTCACACCATGCAAGCTCTCATCATTCTGGAGAATGTAGACATCTGCGTTGTTATCAAGACTTACAGAAAGTACTCTTGCAGTGCAAAGCTGCAGGGCCTTCCTCATATTTACAGACAGGGGCTAAAGACAATGTTTTCTCAATCTACATCAGCAACAATACAACTCAAGGCTGATAAAATAAGATAATGCCCAGAAGTGCACCCACGTCCATGTCTCCATAGACAAGGTTCCTTGCCATGTTCTGACCAACTACAGATCAACATCAATGACCCATATAGCTCACATCTCCTAGCTAGACCTATTGTAGGTGCTCATGATCAAACCGAATACCCTATTCATGGAAGATTTTAACTACCTGTCTGTAGAGTGGGAAATATACACTACCTCTAACTCAAAGGCACAGTGTTTTCCTGGATTTCATCAACACAAATAGTCTGGACCAGATTGTGCTCACTCCAACCAGAGGATCAAACAAATTGTACCTAGTACTGACCCACACTGGAGAGCACTGTAACCATTCCATGGAATGTCCTCATTGGTACGGTTGGACCACAAAGCTGTTTCTCTTGAAATAAAACTCAATTTGGAAAATCCAATTAAACCCATAATGACAACTATTCTAAAACAAACTAAGCAAGCCACATCCAATTAAGCAAGACTTTGTTAAAATTCTTGGCTCCCCCAACCCCCTGAACACAGCTACCTATGCAGAATTATTTACAGAAACCCTGTACAAACATGTAAATGGCTGCAATGAGGCTGCTGTACTTATCAGAAGTAAGCCCAGATCTAACACCACAGCAAAACCCAGTGATGAAGTCCGTACTTTAATAGGGTACAAGAAAAGAAAAAGCCATGGCCGAAATCAGAAAGAACAACTCTCAGAGGCAAAAGCTCTCGGATTCAAATAAATAAGAACCTAAAAGTTATAATAAAGTCCAGCAAGGCCCTTTTCAAAGTCAGGATATCCTCTCAGTCTAAGTTCAATCACAAGTCCTTCATCAGCTATGTCAGAAACCTTCAAGGTTCCTACAGTGTGCAGAACTGGTGACAAATGGCACAACCTTCACTAACAGGGTTACATAGTGAAATTATTGGATGAAAAATTTTGCTTCAACCCCAACTTCCCCCACAACTCCCTTTGAAATCCCTTCTAGAATATCCATGCCAACTATTAACAGACAGCAAGTCCTGGTGGCACTCACTAAGGACAAAATTACTGCTTCCATGGGCCCCCAAAATATCCCTGGCTCTCTTCTAAATAGCCTACAACATGCCCTTGTGGGACCACTTGAGGTAATTTTCCACTACAGCCTCAAAACATTCTATATGCCAGATGAATGGAGGGTAGCAATAGTCATCCCTCTCTATCAGGGTGAAACATCAACCTACCCTGGGATCTACAGACATGTCCCTGAAAGAATCTGATATTTGTGCAGTCACAGAAACCTGGTTAAAAGCTGCAGAGAGCACCCCAGCCATACCAGGTTACTAATCCTATCATTCATTCAGACCCCAAACCGTCGGCAGTTCATAGATAGATTTAGGTTCATAGATTAGTACTAGGCTAAGTGCCCTTGTGGGCCATTTTTAAGCATAGCCAATTACCCCATGTCAGAATCAAACCCTGCACCTTGTGATTATGCCAACATCCTACCCCTATATATATATATATATATATATATATATATATATATATATATATATATATATATTCCACTTATCTGGACCTCTTTGAATCTATCAAGATTCACCCCTTTACCTTGATCCCGGGCAACTTTAGCTATCCAACCATAAATTGGAAGAAATACTCATGCCAAAACACATATGCCCAGATTCCTTGATTTTGTCAATGCCTTGGACCAGTTGGTTGACACCCCCACAAGAGGTAAAAATATCTTGGACTTGGTAGTAACCAACATGAATAATCACTGGAGCATCCCTACAGTGTCATCATCCCTGGTGAGATCCGACCACAAAGCAGTCACATTCGAAGTCACCCCCCCAGCTAGGGTTAAACAAAAAAACTTCTCTAAAGCTGATTACAACCTCCTGTGGGAAGGTTTAAACAGTTTCACAGCCCCCTCCCCTCCACAGGAACTGGCACATATGTCCAAACCTACACCAAAGTACTATATGAGCATTTATATAGCTGCATGGAATCAGGAATACCAGACAGGAAGAAATCATCCTCCTCAAGGAAGAGCAAACCTGTCTGGTGGACATCTACAATAAATAAACTCTATAATAACAGGAAACAATTTCTGTCCAGGACCAAGAAGGAGCAGGTGTCTAATTGGAAGGAATCTCTCCTTGGCTTGAACAAGCAAATAAGAGCACTATTGAAATCCTCCAAAGCAAACTTCAAGTCCAAACTGGCCACATCAACTAAAGAGAGTCATAAGGCTTTCTTCACATATGTCTGCAATCTCAAAGGCAGCACCCAGATCTGCTCAGAACTGGTGGTCAAGGACACTGCATACACAAACCATGTCATTTTGTCAAGGGGAGGCCATGCCTGTTAAATTTGGTCACCTTCTTTGAGATAGTCACCAAGGCCATAGACGAGGGGAAGACAGTGCAAACTACCTACCTTGACTTGGCCAAGGACTTTGATACTATTCCCCACTCAGGTGTAATAGATAAACTCTCTCAACTAGGCATCAATCCATATGTTACCAGATGGGTAGCAAACTGGCTCACTGACAGAACTACCTAGTCAAAATAGGGAAAGCCACCTCAAGTAGTAGACCCATAACAAGTGGTGTACCCCAGGGATCGGTCTTGGGACCTCTGTTGTTTGGGATATACTTCTCAGAGGTGCAGGCCAAATCTAGTGGGCTATGGCTGACCAAGTCTGCAGATGACTGCAAGCTGGGTGCTGTCATCAATTCCCCTAGTTATGTGGACATCCTCCAAGAGGGTCTCATCCAAACCATTGACTGGTGCCAGAAACATGGTCTCAATCTGAATGCCAAATAATTCATCATAATCCCTTTTGGGGAGAATGACATCCCCACAAATGATCACATTGATAATAAGGCATTAACCATGCAATCAATCATGAGGGACTTAGGCACCCAGGTTGATAGCAAACTGACTTTTGACCACCGTATTGCATCCATTGTGCAGAAAGTTTTCTACATGGCCCACCTCATTAGTAAGGGTATCTCACCCAGGGCCAAGGTGGTCATAACATCCCATTATTGAGTACAATGCCACTTTCGGCATGTACCTGACAAAGCACATGCAACAGCTGGAGCGACAACAGAGGTTCCTCACCCAGAGAATCCATGGCCTAAAATATCTACCCTACACAGATAGGCTAAAAGCCCTGTCTCTCTATTCAGTTTCCTACAGACTCCACAGAGGTGACTTCTGTCTGGCAAACAAAGCAATCTCAGACCCCACCCTGATGGGGCTGCTGCATATCAGCAAGTCAAGCTCCACTCGAGTAACCCAGACACGTGACCTCAACCTCATTTTATTTATTTATTTTATTTTACATTTGTTGACCAGGCTAGTCCAGCTGGGTATATGTCCATTTTCAGTGGAGGCCCGGGGAGAAAAGCTCCACAGAGCTGTGACATCAACAGGACTTGGAGGGATTTGTGTCTCAGAGACTCCCCTTTTGTGGAATTGACTCCCTTTCCACGTAAAGCAGAGTACCTCATTAAACCTTTTTAAGCTCAACCTGGATAACTGGATGGGGAACAGAAAATGTACCCCTAGGATTCCACCTGTGTCCCTTCTTGACAGTGGCATAGGGTGCTGACTTGTTGGAACATGGGATAAATTCTGGGCTAGGCTTTTAAGGGCCTCAGAGCCAATAGCCTAGTAACTTCTATGATCCTATAATGCTATGGTCATTCTGAGAAGTCTAATATCAAAAGCCATGGAATTAATTATCATGAAAATGATCATCAAGGACATAGGAAACCTACAGACACTGGACCCATCTCAGATTAGCTTTGTTAAGGGAAGATATTGCCTACTCAACCTGGTAGACTTCTTCAAGAGGGCCAGTACAGCTATGGATGAGAGGAAAATAGTACATTCCACCTACCTTGATCTGGTCAAGGTGTTTGATGCCATAAACCACTCATGTACAATCAAAATACTCTCAGAACTAGGCATAAATTTCTATATTATTTATTTATAGGATGCAAAAAATCTGTATCTGTGAGATCACCTCCACCAGGAGACTGGTCACCAGCAGAGTACCCCGGGGCTCTATGTTGGGTATGCTCCTGTTTGGCATCTTATTCGCAAAAGTCAAGTGTAATGTCAGTGGCCTCTGGCTCACCAAGTTGATGATAACTGTAAACTGGGAGCTATTATAGATCCTCCTATAACACGAACATCCTACAAGAGGGTCTAATATAAACAAATAACTGACATCAAAGCCACGGATAAAAACTCAAAATGAAGAAATGCATTATAGTGCCATTTGGAAAATCATCCAGCCAAGATAAGTACTCCATTCATAAAAGACCACTAAGAGTTGAATATGTAGACAGTAATCTGGCCTGTCACTAACTTATAGCCAAGATAGTAAGAAAATCATACTATGTCACCCAAATTATAGATAAGAGCATGACCTCCAGGTTCAAGGAAGTTATAGTAACACTCTACTTGGCCCTTATCGGACCTATTATAGGTTCATAGGTGTGTACTAGGCTAATGGCCCTGGAGCCTTTAAAAGCCTAGCCCATAGGACTACCCTGGCATCATGCCACCTGACCTTAGTTCCCAGTGCCTCTGTTGAGTAGAGCCACTGGAGTGATCCCCAGGATGAATTTTCTATTTCCCATCCACTCATCAAGATTTCTCTTGAAGAGCACCAGTGAGGTGCTCTGCCTAACATGTATGGAAAGTCTATTCCATAACATGTGCAGCCTCTGGGTTATGAACCTGTCTCTCCAGCATGTGCTGTTGATTGTGGTAATGAGGTTGAGGTCTCTGGAGCGTGTGGTGTGGAGGGATTGAGATTTCTTTATATGTAACATTTCTAACAGAGCTGGGTCAGACATGGCTTTGTAAGTCAAGCAGAGATCGCCCCTAAGTAGGTGATATGAGACAGAGAATAGTTGGAGTTTTTTGAGTCTGTCCATATAGGACAAGTGTTTAAGGCCTAGGATCCTCTTTGTGAGGTACTTTTGCGGCATCTCCACTTGTTGCAGGTGTCTAGTGAGGTACATGCCAAATGGGGCATTCTACTCAATGATTGGCCTAATGAGGGAAGAGTAGATGGACACAATCACCTTTTTCTTCCTGGATGCAAAACCCTTAGCAATGAGATGTGCCACGTAGAATGACTTTCTGACCACAGTGGCAATGTGGTGGTCAAATGAGTGGTTTCTGTCAACAAGTGTTCCCAGATCTCTTATAATGCCTTCTGTGTTCATTGGACTACCATTAACGTGGTAATTCAAGGGAACCGGGTTTTTCCCAAGGGAGATGACAACACATTTTTTGGCAATGAGCTTAAGGCCATGGTTCTGACACCAGTCATTTGTCTCAGTGAGGCCTTTCTGTAGGATGTCAATATCACTTGGGGAGTTAATAATAGCTCCCAGCTTGCAATCGTCTGCAAACTTTGTCAGCCAGAGTCCCTTCATATTGGCCTGGACTTCAGAGAAGTAGATACCAAACGGGTTGGACCCAGAACCAAATCATGTGGGACTCCACTCATGACTGGTCGGCAGTCTGACTTGGAGTCAGCTACTTTCACATTGTGGGTTCTATCTGTGAGCCAGTTTGCAACCCACCTAGTGATATAGTGGTTGATGCCTAACTTAGTGAGTTTTTCTATGATTCCTAAGTGGGGAATGGTATCAGACTAGGTCTTGGCTAGATCAAAGCAGATTGTATGAACCACCTTGCCTTCATCCACAGCTCTGTTGACTGATTCAAAGAAGTTGACTAAGTTGAGCAGGCATGATCTGCCCTTCACAAAATCAAACTGTGTAGGATCCAGAGTTTAGAGATTCCCTATATCCTTGTTTATTAGGTCCATGATGATGCATTCCATAGTTTTGCATAGCAGACTCATCAGGCCAATGGGACAATAGTTCCCAGGCTCTGTAGTCACTCCTCCTTTGTGGAGAGGGATGACTGTAGCAGTGCACCATTTGATAGGGACAAAGCCAGAGGTGAGGCTGTGATTGAACAGGGCACACAGATGAGGTGCCAGTTCACTCTGTAGTTCATGTAGAACACAGTCAGGGATATTTTCATGTCCCATAAAAGCTGTATTCTTGGCCTTGGACAGTGCTGATTTAACCTGTGCAGCAGTTAATACTGAGTGCCTGGCTATCTACTGGTATTGTGATTGGTCCTTTGGCGGGGGTAAGGTTGGCTTTGAATCTGTCGGCTAGTATATTGGCAATATCTGTTGGCTTAGTATAGGAGGTACCATTGTGCAGTAGCTCAGAGCAAAACTGGGTATTTCTATGGAGATTATTTACATAACTATAGAAGGCCTTGTGGTTGTCTTTACTATCTGCTGCAATTCTGTTTTCATAGGTAGCTTTGGATGATTTGATGAGGGATCTCAACTTTTTGTGGGAGTTTTTCCATTCTTGGGACTTTACCTTATTCCACATCAGTTTCCTCCTTCTGTTGTAGAGTTTGTTTATGCCAGGGGACCACCAAATTGACTTCATTTTTTTGGAGGAGAGCGTCTTCATTGAGGACAATGCCTCATTTGACATGTACTAAACCAATCACTTACAACAGTTGGAATGCCTACAAAGGTTTTTCACCAGGAGAATTCAGGTATGAATACCCAGTCGCATATAGATTGTCTAAAAGCCCTCTCTCTGTACTTAATCTCCTACTGGTTACTGAGAAGTGATCTGTCTGGCATTTTACACCATACCTCTCAACCTCTTAGATCAAGAAATCTGGACATAGCCATAAATAATGAGGGGACAAAGGCCCCAAAATAGGGACAATTTTTAAATATTGCTCTTACAAATTTAGAAAGTATATAGAATAACAGGTCATGCATTAGCATGAATTTTCCGAAGAGCATGAAATCTGAAACTTAAATGTCTGTCGTGATTTTTCTGACTTAAATATTCAATGATTTACCAATGATTTGCTAGCAAACCACAATTTTATGAAATATAGACCAAAAATATGAGGCAAAAATCTGGACATTCTGTGAAAATCTGTACAGTTCAGAAGTATTAGACATCCTCTGATCCAGCTCTGATGGATTTCTTGCATATCTACAAAATATACATCACCAGAAATACTAGCTCCAAGGACCTAATCTTTGCCAGCAACATTAACAGAACATGCTGGAGACACATATGCGTGTCTCAAAGGATCCTTAGACTATTGAATAAGCTCCACAGCTATGTGAAGCAGAGCTCATCCCTGACGCTGTTCAAATGAAACCTTGATATTTCGATGGGAAATGTCAAATTTGCTCCTGGCCTGGCCCCCAAGTCTATGATGGACAGAGGTAGACTGCAAGTAAATGAATCCCCAACTGACATAGCCCCCCCTCACACATAACCCTTAGCAACCCCCTTACTTGCATATCCCATGATATAGGCATTGAAATAACTTGGGGACAAAACTGTGTCTGGTTGCATTGCTAGGCTTGTAAAGACCCTGGTGGCTATTAGCGTAGTATAAACCAATGAAACTAAAATAACTAAACTTTTCCTTAGTATTTCTATAATATTTCCCTGACAGTGCAGTCAATTCCGAAGGTCTGTTCTAGTTAGTTGCTTGTTACCCCACACTGAGCAAATCCTTCCTTGCTTCTACCCCCAGCATACTTCTTACTAATTCCTTTTTTTCTTAGATAAAGGAAAATATAATTTTGCGTAGGCTATGTTATCTAGTCATCTCTGTTCCAATGAGTGTACTTAGTGTGTTTAATGTCATCTATATGAACTGCAACTTACAAATACTTTATCTATTGACAGTGTTCTTTCTCAGCTTGTTATATTTATCTAAACACTTGCAGAACATATGTATAGGTTCACATTTGTGCACTGAAGTTGAATTGTTTTACTTAGTTGATATGTTTTTTTTTCTGGTATTAAATTTGAAATAAGTTAATTTAACCATGGTCATACTATGTCGATATGGGGCTTTCTTTCTGTTGGCCTCTGCTGAAAATGGAATATTACTGTGGTCAGACTTTCCTGGTAAACAAATATCAAATAAATAAATAAATGGAAAAAAAAATTGTGGAGTGATAGAAAATGGAGTTCATTTGCTAGTACTAGTTATACCCTTGTGGTGTGGCATCCTTGTGGGTTTCTTCCAGTTTTCTGGAAGTTGACATCTGCTGAGTAACCAAGAAAAGAGTTTCATGGGGATCTTTACTGTAAGTAGATATATGAAAGTCTTTCAGAAGACTTTTTTTTTTTGGCTTTCTATCTGTCTTGCACTTTCTTTCATTGTGAAGATAAAAGTGAAGAACTGCTCATCCTGCACTGTACTCCCTCCCCTCTTTAATCAGGGACTGCAGATCTGACCTGATTGCCCTCAACTGTCTGATATAAGTGGAAAGTTATTTTTTTTATTCTGTTTGAAAAATCTTTCCCTAAATTTCCTTTTGCCTTTTTATTTATTATTTATTATTTATTTATTTTTATTTTTCATTTGTTTACCGGGCTTGTCTTTTTACTGCACTTGTGGTAATTTCTCTGTCATCCTCATTCTCCTGACTACCTACATATATACATAAATAAATGAGTATGATGTCTTCTGTTTCCTTTTACTTTATTCCTTACTGTTCATGCTGAACACTACTAAACCTATTATCTCTTCCTTTGGATTCTCTCCCTTGTATCATTCTTTTTCCTGAATATTAATGTCTTCCCCTCAAGACAAGCTTCTTTTTCCTGTCCCAAGACATGATCCATTCTGTATTTGTTCATCATCCTTTCTTTCAGCATTGAAGGTTGAGATATTGCATATTACTTCTCTCAAACGTTCGTTTTCACTAGAATTTGAATGTTAGCCTGCTATCTCTTTGTGAACTTAGAGTTACTCTGTCACTGATTTGTTCCTGTATTATTAACTAGCTCATGATGTGTGCTCTGCTTACGGTTGACATGTTAGCCTGCTATCTCTTTGTGAACTTAGAGTTACTCTGTCACTGATTTGTTCCTGTATTATTAACTAGCTCATGATGTGGCCCTGCTTAATGTTGACATGTTAGCCTGCTATCTCTTTGTGAACTTAGAGTTACTCTGCGCCCTGATTTGTTCCTGTATTATTAACTAGCTCATGATGTGGCCCTGCTTACGGTTGACATGTTAGCCTGCTATCTCTTTGTGAACTTAGAGTTACTCTGCGCCCTGATTTGTTCCTGTATTATTAACTAGCTCATGATGTGTGCTCTGCTTACGGTTGACATGTTAGCCTGCTATCTCTTTGTGAACTTAGAGTTACTCTGTCACTGATTTGTTCCTGTATTATTAACTAGCTCATGATGTGGCCCTGCTTACGGTTGACATGCTAGCCTGCTATCTCTTTGTGAACTTAGAGTTGCTGTGTTCACTGATTTGTTCCTGTATTATTAACTAGCTCATGATGTGTGCTCTGCTTACGGTTGACATGCTAGCCTGCTATCTCTTTGTGAACTTAGAGTTACTCTGTGCCCTGATTTGTTCCTGTATTATTAACTATCTCATGATGTGTGCTCTGCTTACGGTTGACATGCTAGCCTGCTATCTCTTTGTGAACTTAGAGTTACTCTCTTCACTGATTTGTTCCTGTATTATTAACTAGCTCATGATGTGGCCCTGCTTAATGTTGACATGTTAGCCTGCTATCTCTTTGTGAACTTAGAGTTACTCTCTTCACTGATTTGTTCCTGTATTATTAACTAGCTCATGATGTGGCCCTGCTTAATGTTGACATGTTAGCCTGCTATCTCTTTGTGAACTTAGAGTTACTCTGCGCCCTGATTTGTTCCTGTATTATTAACTAGCTCATGATGTGGCCCTGCTTAATGTTGACATGTTAGCCTGCTATCTCTTTGTGAACTTAGAGTTACTCTGCGCCCTGATTTGTTCCTGTATTATTAACTAGCTCATGATGTGGCCCTGCTTACGGTTGACATGTTAGCCTGCTATCTCTTTGTGAACTTAGAGTTACTCTGTGCCCTGATTTGTTCCTGTATTATTAACTAGCTCATGATGTGGCCCTGCTTACGGTTGACATGCTAGCCTGCTATCTCTTTGTGAACTTAGAGTTACTCTGTGCCCTGATTTGTTCCTGTATTATTAACTATCTCATAATGTGTGCTCTGCTTACGGTTGACATGTTAGCCTGCTTTCTCTTTGTGAACTTAGAGTTACTCTGTGCCCTGATTTGTTCCTGTATTATTAACTAGCTCATGATGTGTACTCTGCTTACGGTTGACATGTTAGCCTGCTATCTCTTTGTGAACTTAGAGTTACTCTGTGCCCTGATTTGTTCCTGTATTATTAACTATATCATAATGTGTGCTCTGCTTACGGTTGACTGCTACACCTTCCCATTGCCATGCATTTTGTTGCAGCTCAACAAGTGACATTCTGGGATCTCAATATCTGAGTCCCTTTAATCATCCGTCAATGTTTTGTCACTACTGCTATGAATTTCCTTTTTTCTGTCATTGCCTGAAACTCCATTTTCTTATCTACAGTCTTGCTATTGTTCAACATAAACATTAACCATATTTCTGACATCTGTTCTGTTTTTTATGACTATTTTCACTTAATACCCTGTATTTGTTTTTGTTTGGTTGCTTGCATCAACCCCTACTTTTAATTCTATTCCTAGCACTTGTTGCCTTCTGCTTTCAGTCAGAAGTTCCTGTATCTTCCTGCCTGCAGACTGGCTGCTTGATTACATGAGCCCTCGTATTATCTGGTCTCCATTCTAATAGCACAAAAATGTAACATGATAGACTTTCTACTAGATATTAGCAAATCTGCCCCATGCAAAGAGAGGTCATTTCCATCAAATAATAAAGGTTTTGTCTTTAACATGCTGCCTCCCCTTACTTACATACCTGCTAGTCTAAACCCTGGCTATTCAAGCTACTTTCTGTGCGAGACACTGGAGTAATAAAACATATCCTCATCTGCTATGCTAACTTTTGACAACAGTTCCACTACAAAATCTCTATCCAAGTTTAGGCCACTTGCTATGTCCTGTCTAATTCCAATTCTGTAGTTCCACCTGCCAAGTTATTGATGTCTATATGTGTTATGACATGTTCACATATCTTTTCATCCTGGACAAGTGTTCTTACCTACTTGACTGTCTTGTCTAATTTCAACACCTCAAAAGAGTTCTTAGAGCAAACTTTCCACTCCGTTCTCACTTTTCTCTGCAAATCCAGAAGTCATGCTTTACTTGCCATATTGGCTGCACCTTTTCATAGATTGCCTGTCCCGTTCTAACTCTCCTCCTTTTCTGTTCTATGTGATTCCTCTGGCATGTAGCCATGCCTTCTCCTTCTGCTTATCCCTTCTAAGCTGCCTATAAATCTGACTACCTTCTGCTTCCTTTACAGTCCTGCTCATTCTTCCTACATTGCCACAAGAATACACTATACTTTCTGTTACTTACGTTCTATTGTTATTTACTTTTTTATGATATATGTCTTTCTCTCTCTTCTTTTAATGCATGTGACACATTTGCTGCATGTTTCCTCCACTTCCCCACACTCAGTCTCAAGGTATACCTGTTGCTCCACCTCCCCCCATTATTATATTCTGTCTTTTATCAGTTGTGTTCCAGCTGTGCTTCCCTACCTACTCTCTCTCTTCTCCCTCAGTTCTTCTCAGACTAAAGACACCCAAGCTCTATTGTCTCTTATCTGCCTGCATGTAGCAAACACAGGCTCTAAACTGCCAGGTACCTACAACAGGAAAACTACCTCAGCCTCTAACATCACAATCCTCTTGCAGACCATACCTTCTCCTCCAATCAGAGGTCCTTAAGTCACTTTGGCATATCAGATCTTCAGAACATGACCCATCCCAGACCTACTGCTGTTGTTACTTGATATGGTACCATGGGCAATTCCCTATAATGATGCTTCCTCATCCCAAAGTTAAAGACCCCAAAAATGTCCATGTTCTTCTGAATTATAGCAAAGAGTGTTACCTAACTACTTGCTACAGTTACAGAGACACTAGCTACCAACTCTCTCACACACACACACACACACAAACACACACGCGCACACACGCGCACACACACACACACACACACACACACACACACACACACACACACACACACACACACACACATCAATTTAAATAGCTGAGCAGCTGCAGATGTTTATATGAATGAATGCCAATGTTGCACTAGGGTCATCTGCCTCCATCCATCTCTTGCTATTGGACTCTCACCCCTACCCAACATGTTTTCATTGTTCCATTTTTTTTTTTTTTTTTTTTTTGCTGTTATGTTTTAGTTCATTATTCTTTTAGCTTTGTGACTACACCCTGTATTAAACGATTCCTGCTACTGAATAACTTAATCTTGGGTCTTTTTCTGCTGACTGTCTAACAACTTCCTCATGGTGTACTCCATGTACCAGAATGTTAATTATAACCTACTCACATGCCAGATTATTGTCAGTGACAAGGTGATACTATCACATAATTTGATTGGACGTTTCACTACCAGGAAAAACAGAAAAGTAATGCATGCCTCTGATATGCTGAATGTTATAAAGCCAAACAACAAATGCAAACTTCTTTGTACAAAATGTCACATTTGAGCACTGGATAATGTTCTTAACAATATTTGCAACAACAGCAACAAAAAAGGATTATGTTGATTGAATGTTGAGTTGCGCATAGATTAGAACTTGATGACTGAGTGTGCATTGCATCTGGACCACTTCAGTTGTTCATTTAAAATGATGTAGGCAATGGCAACAGAAAACTATTTTATGTTGTTTCCACTTATTAAAGTTTGATTAGTGAAATGAAAAGTTGTAATCAGCACATATGTAGAATGCTTTTTATGCTCCACTAAAACGCAAAATATTTAATGGCCTGATACTGAATTACAGCTTTGTCTTAACAGTCACACATAGTCTTATCAAAGCTGCTCCCATACCTAATTACGTGCTCTGTCATGCTCTGTCAAACAGTAAAGGACTGCTCATTAAGAAGACTGCATAGGCATCATATTTAGAATATTGCATTTGTCATCTGTTTCCAACATTGTTTGTAGTTAAAAAGCAAAGGTAATTAAAAACACACTGCTATTCGACATTCAAAATGTTTTCAAAGTCAATTCATGCCACAAAAAAATAAATACAACTGAGATATTACTGATGATTTCAGTATTTCCATACTGCAGAATCATTTGCAGTTTATTTTAAATCAACAGTGGATGGTGTCTTGATATATTTTTCATTTCTTTTATTACTGTCTTCCTTTTTTCTATGTCACTGCTCTCTCTTTGTGACTCTGAAAGCAAGTAATTAAATCAAAGTTTGCTAAACTGTCTTACGTTCAGTGATAGGTTCTTGAGGATTCAGCAACTGTCCTTCTATTTCTTTTTGTATAAATCTGCTTCATGAATATATCCTATGAATAGTTATGAAAAGATAATAGTGAACAGAATAAAAAAATATGTATTAGGGCATAGCTAAACAGAGACCAAGCCAGGACTTTTTTTTTTGCCTGGTAAAAATGCAAATGTTATTCAAGCATGTATCATACTGAAAAGAAATGCAACTTCTTAAGAATATCCTGTAAAGCTTTTTCTAAGCAGGTAGCTGAGAAAAATAAATCTCAGGTATTACTGGATCATCCAAAATGATTCATAGAATGAATGTACAAGTCTGCTGTACATGAAAAAGTAAAAAGTAGATCTGCTTAAATTATTCATAATTTGTCATAGTTCTGAGCATGTGAATGCTATTCAGTGATTTATAAGAAATGAAATTTGGTAGCTTCAGCACATAACCTAAAGTATTCATACTAAGAGGATGCTTTGAATAATTCTATTTCACTACAAAAGCAGATTCGGATGCAGTTTTCCTTTGGTATAACAAGTGGAAATTCACTTTCATTAGTACCAACCTCTGTCTTCTTAGATACAAACAGAAATTCATCTCTTGGCCAGGATGTGCATGAAAAGAGTCTGTAGGCCATTGCACTGAACAAGTCAACCGATGTATAAATAAGAACCTTTCCATAATAGTCCCCACCATCATCACTACACGTCTATATTACAAGATCGAATGCTTAGGTGATTGAACACCTAAACATTGAACTTGTAACATTGAACCCAAAAACATTGAACGGCGCAGGAAAACAAGTCAGTTGGCTACGTAAAAAAATAATAACTTTACACCCAAACTAAGTGAGGGGCTAAACCCCACACACACACCGGCATGGGGGGCTATGCTCCCCACACCCCCCCAACTAAATATACCAACTCCAAGCTTGCTATACAGTAGACAAAACAGTGAAATCAGGCGAACGACCAAGGGAAGTCTTTCCCTGCGTTGAATCGTCCGTTTGCTGTTTTTTTGCTTTCGATATTACAAGTTCAATGTTTAGGTCTTCGATCACCTAAGCATTCAATCTTGTAATATAGACCCCATTACTACAGCAGACAGGTAGCAACTAAATACCTGAACTGCTGGGATAAGTCAGATCAGGATGCTCAGCTGTACAAGTGCACACAATCCATCAAACCTGCAAGGCTTTCTTCCTTTTTTTTTTTTTTCTTTCTTTTTTTTTTTTACAGAGAAGGGGAGGCAGTTGTGATATTTGCTTCTCTGCTACACAGTGCGAGCCTGTTATGCACAGCTTTGCATATACCAAGGATACTGTCTTTTCAGTTCTTCCACAAGTTTCAATGTTTTGTGGCCTCCTATGATGAGCAATAATGATAGAAGATACAGAGGAATGTGTGTATAAACAGCGGTAGACTCATGTTTCAACAGTTGAAATCATGTGACATCCTGCATGCAAGGTACTATGGGCACTAAATAAACAATGCTCTGTAGTACCTACCTATGAACCTATACTGGATGGGAAATAGGAAATTCACCTCGGGGATCACCTCTGTGGCTCTGCTCCACAGTGGCACAGGAAAATAATTTTCGTGGGTGGCAAAAGCCAGGGTACCTTTTTGGCTGGACTTGTATAGGCCCCAGGGCTGATAGCATAGTACCTACCTATGAACCTACCTACCTATGAACCTATCCAGTGCATCCCTCCTCTTAAGATGCTTGCAAGGGAAGCAACCAGGCATGTCTACTGGTTGGTGGGCCCTTTACAACCAGAATATGGGTCACTATGGCAAGCCAAAACTAGCAGTATATCAAATAATAATTTTGGACACATAGAACCTCAAGGGCATATCAAGGAATAAATGACATGTTACAGAGTTTGAATACACAAAACTGACAAATGTACATAAGTAAGCAAGGTATATTATATCAGTCAGTATGACATTTTATTTATTTTATTTATTTATTTCACATTCGTTAACCAGGTAGGTCTGACTGGGCAAAACCCTTTTTCAGCAGGGACCCAGGGAGAAAAGCTCCAGTATTAGATTGCATAAATATTAATTATCATAGACATTTGTTACAAGAAAAGAAAAAAAAAAGAAGTAAAAAATGAATTAAAAATTTAATTAATAAAATGAATAACTATGGTAAACTGTACATAATAAATTTAGCTTTTACATAAGAAAATGCGTTCTGTAGAAAATGAGAAAGGTACTAGCAACTTGGAGATTTATCATCAGGGACAAACCATGATAAATGTTTGATGATACGAATGTACGATCAGTTATAAGAACATTTAGGAAGTGATCTTGTAGTAAGGAAACAGGTATATAGGGAAAAGTTAAGAAAGTTGAAAAAGTACCAAGATATACAAGGTTGATGCTAGTAAAGAGTAACAGCGAAACAGAAGAAGAGTATGTAGAGTAGAAGCTCGAAAGAACAGAGAGCAGACAGGGGGGTCTGGAATAGGATCAGTATGGTCGTAGCTGAGAGGGCAGCAGTCTGTGGTAGTGGCAGGTAGCTTATGTTGGGTCAAGGCAGAGGCATGTCCATGATTTGTGGAAGTAGTCTTTAATTGCTATTTTAAAGTTGTTTGGCTCAGTGATGCATCTGACATTGTGGGGTAGTTTATTCCAGGCATTAGTAATGGAATAGCTATAAAGTACTTCTTCAATATTTTAGTTGGGCATGTATACTTGCAATAGCTTCTGTTGTGAGCTGTGGAGAGAGCATTTGGGAGTATAGGGCTGGATGAGAGTGGAGAGGGAGGCACTGGAAGAAGGCTGATGTAGAAATGAATGAGCCAAGAGAAGCTGTGCTATTAGGATTTGGTAATGAAATTCAAGCCGCTGCATATTTCTTAGTGCAATGCAATGGTGGGTGCGCTAAGATAGGCTGGAGGCAAATTGAGCTATTTTGTTATAGGTAAGTTTGAGTTTATTGAGAATATTTGATTGGAGGTGTGTGAGAATAGGGGCCACATAGTGCAGAGTGGGGAGTAGAAAGGCTTGTGCAAGGGAAAATCTGGAGGCATTTGTAAGGTATTTATTATGCCTATAAAGCAGACCTAGTTTTTGATGGGTCTTTTTAATGCACTGTTGAGTGTGTAGGTTGAATCTGAGATTATCATCAATTCTAACACCTAAGAGTTTGGTGTGGGTTCAGATGAGATGGTAGTATTATTCAGGGAGGAGACAGACAAGGAAGATTTATGAAGCTGAAAGGAGGTAGGGAGAAACAAGAGGAGTTTAGTTTTCTAAGAGTTTAGTAGAAGTTGGTGGGAAGTAAGCCATCTTTCAACGGAGTGGAGGGATTCTTGGGTGAAGGTATGAAGGTGTATGATGCTGTCAGAGCAGGAGATAATTGTAGAGTCGTCAGCATATTGAATAACGGTAGAGAGAAGATAGGATGATTGGAGGTCATTAATAAAGATGTTGAAAAGTAGGGGACGAAGGATGGAGCTTTGGGGCACCCTGGTTTGTACAGGAAGAAAGGAAGAATAGTTAGAGTGCCATCTCACAGCCTGAAATCTATGAGAGTTAGCTGGAGAACCATGATAGAGTAGACCTTGAGAGGTTAAGCAAGGCAGGTTTGGATAGTAGTAGTCTATGACAAACAGTATCAAAAGCTTTGGATAGATCTACAAACAAGCAGGAGACATTTGTAGTTTAATCCTTTGCAGCTGAGTTGAAATAACTGGCAAGGTTTTAATAAGCCAGTTTTTGAATAGGGTTGATAACTCTAATAATGCAGTCTTTGCTGTCATAGCATCATGTATAAATATTCCACTTAGCAGATGTTTTAATTAACCGGCCATATCTGGTCATATCACAGTTACTATGAGGCAAGGCAGTTGCCACTGCAGGTTCTGAAGTAGGTAGTCATCAGTGGAACCATCATCAACAGACTGTCAACTGGTACATCAACTGTAATACAGTCTCTGTGGAAAAAATTCTGATCAAACTGTAACCTGGAACAGACTTAGGAGACAAACTCTGCAATAGTTTTAGAGTAACACTGTCTCATATTGTTATCTTCTCCAGCATCCACTGTTTTGCAGTCTTTATCTGCATGAAACCTATGCCTCCCATGTATATAAACACCTTCCTTTAATTGAGACTTTCGCATATTAGACATTCTGACAACTTTTCTTTGCTCCACATGTTTGTCATTTGAGTTCTAGATAGTGACGATTTCACCAAGATTCATTACAGGCAATGCCTTAACTTATCACTCCTAATAAGACTTTCTGCTTTTATTGTGTAGATTTTCATGTGAAATAAACACTGGAAATTTGTTCTGGCTGAGCAGAGATAAAAAAATCCAGCTGATAGAAGAATTTTATTTCTACAGTCATGAAATGTGATTTAACTATTTTTAATTAATACAGCTTTCTCTCCTACAGCCACCTTTATTTTAGTTTATTGTACACTTCTTCCCTCAACCTACTCTACCTCTTAGAGCACTGTCTCCTTCTCCCACCTTTATTTTAACTTATACTAGGCTCCTTCCCTCAACTTACTTTACCTCCTTACCTACACATCCAAATGGCCCCAACACACAAGTCTATATACACAAACCTGCTACACGTAACTACAATTCTAGCTTATCTTACTCTGCCACACACACTAACCTTCTTTGAACATTTTTCCCTTCCTGAACACCATCACCCCTACCAGCAAACTCTACCAGTATCTCACGTAAACTCCCTCAACCACATTAATATAACCTCCACTTCTATCTATATACTTCCAAAGTACCATAGATCTACCCATGTTACTTACTTCCATGACAAGAAAACCCTAAACAACTACTACAAAATCCTAAAGTTAATACACTATCCTCAACAACACCCCCTATTAGATGGTGATATTCATCCAAACCCTGGCCCCAATACAGGTATTCCCAGTAACTCACACAACCTAACATCTCATGCTACCATTACCCCAAAAAGACAATCCAACTCCCTCCTGATAGCTCACCTTAACATCCGTAGTGTTAACAATAAAATTACCCACCTACATGCACTCTTAGAAGTGCACACATTCAATATTCTCTGTATTGCAGAGACATGGCTAAAGCCCTCAACTCAGGACCAGGAAATTACCCATCCTGGATATAATATCCTGAGATGTGACCGCAAAACCAAAAAGAGTGGAGGTGTAGCCATTTTGTACGAATCAGAAGTCCAAGTTTCACCCTTCAATGTGCTCCTACCCTCATATACTAATGCAGAAATCCTTACTGCTAAACTTCAAATCAACAACTCCAAATCTATCTAATTTGTTCCTATCTCCCCCTGGAAACAATATCAATACTCTTGAAAACATTCTTAGTTGCCTCTCTACCCACCTACCTCAAGAAACCATTGTGCTAGGTGACTTTAATAGAGACTGGGCAACCTGTAGCTCCCCTAATCCTATCAATCACACAAATCTTTACGGATTCTCACAAATAATAACCACTCCTACTACAATCCATAAACCAAGCAGTAAGGAAACCACCCTAGACTGTATCCTTCTAAAGAGCCATCTTGATACTTATAAACCAGGAACCCTTCCAGACGATATCAGTGACCATGCTCTAACCTATATTATTAAACAAAGAATTCATAGCCCTAATACTAATATTTTTAAAACCTCCCATTCTAAAAAACACTTTCATCCAGAGATCTTCCAAAATGAACTGAAAGCATGTGACTGGTCACCAATGTATCATCTTCAACTTGATGAAGCAGTGACCTACTTTAATACTAGATTCCTACAAATCCTAGATTACCATGCCCCCTATCGCTCTTCCCAAATAAGGACCAAAATTGCCCCTTGGCTCACAAAACAAATTAGGCAAAAGATCCTCCTAAGAAACAAAATTTGGGCCAAATGGAGAGCCTCTAAAAGTCCATCAGATCACCTTTACTTTAAACAGTTAAGAAATGCCACCAAAAAAAAAAAACATTCTGTGAGACAAAAACAACTATTGCCTTCACCTCCAACAAACCCACCAACAAAAACCACAAAGGTTCTGGTCAGACATTAACAAACTACTTCAGCCAGGACACTCTAAAACTCCTGCCCCATCAGGAGTCAACCATAATAACTCTAACCAAATTCCTGATGCCTTTAATAACTGTTTTACTGAAGCCATTCAAACCCTAGCAAATACATTACCACCTATTACCACTTCCTCATTAAATACCACTAATAGTCCAGCTCCGACCTTTCATATACAACCTGTACCTACATCCTACATTTGCAGCCTCCTTCAAAAACTCAAACCATGCACCCCTTCTGCAGACTGTCTTCCAGCTGAATACCTGCAAATTGCAGCTAAAGCCATTGCCTATCCCATTTACATCCTTATAAATAGAACCATTTTAGAAAGCACAATCCCTTCCATATGTAAAGTCTCCCACATCATCCCTCTACATAAAGGTGGGAGATCTACTGAGCTTTCCAACTTTCGGCCAATCGCCTTACTCTCTCCAATAGCTAAAATAATGGAAAAATGCATCCACAGACAACTACTTGACTACCTTCTCCATAATAATTTAATGGCCAACTGCCAGCATGGCTTTAGACCATTCCATAGCACAGCAACTGCTCTGCTATCCTTTTCTGACTGTATAAACAAAAATCATAACAATAACTCTCTTTCCTCTGCACTATTTATTGGCTTTTCAAAAGCCTTTGATATGGTTAACCATCACATGCTTATTGATGTACTAAAAGTCCAATCACTTGAACCACAAGCATTATGCTGGTTTAAATCTTATTTAGAAAACAGACAGCAAGCAGTGCTTTGGGATAATAATCTTTCTACCCCCCTCCCTGTGAACATTGGAGTACCACAAGGCTCTATTTTAGGCCCTCTTCTCTTTTCATTGTTTATTAATGATCTGCATGCCAAAATTCCTCAAGCCTGTTCTATGCTTCTGCAGTATGTACCAATCTATCTAAAAACAACCTTACCAAACTTTCAACCAATTACAGTAACATAGCCAGATTTGCCACTGGCACCCCTTTTAGAACTTACCACTGTCACAACCTCAAACAACTGGGATGGTTAGAACTGCAGAACCAACTACTTTGTCAACAACTTGTTATCACCCAAAAGATCCTTTACCACCCTAATAATACCCCTATCCTCACTAATCTGATTACGCCCTATAAAAATCTTGCAACACTATGCTCAGCTAATAAGCTTCTAGTTTCCACTATTAAATCCAACAACAAAGCTGGGGACTCACTTTTCACCAACACAGTGGGAAAAACCTGGAACCAGTTTCCTAGTGAACTTTTCACCCTTGCTTCCACACTGCTTTTTAAAAAAACATCTTAAAGAATATCATAAAACTCACTGGCTTTGTCCCTGCTCTAACCCTGACTGATATGTCATTTCCCCTTCCTGTTCTCCCTGTACTTCTCTACCCCACTGTCCTATGTTCCTACCTGTAATAAAGATTTCCTTCTTAGTACTAAAAAAAAGGATTCTCCATATATTTTTATCTCTCAGATGTTGTTTGTTCTCTGTATTTGATCTTAGCTTAAACCTACTAAAGGACTCTGTATACGTTTATCTTACCTACAATTTAAACAATGTACTGTAACTCATTTTACTATTCGTATATATTGTATGCTTTGTCACTGCCGATGCTTGGAGCTTTTCTCCCCGGGCCTCTACTGAAAATGGACATATATCCAGTTAGATTAGCTCGGTCAACAAATGTAAAATAAAATAAAAATAAAATAAAATAAATAAATTGGAATGACTATACATTTTTTAATATATATTTTTTTACTGATGAAACCATTCTATCATCTTGTCCATTTCACTGTGGCTATCTTGAGAGAACATTTGAACATTGGCTCATAGATATAACTGTCAATAACAAATAATTCTGAAATACCATATCATGAAGAAATAGCTTCAGCAGTGTTAACACAGTAGCCAATGAACAATACTATATAGTAACCAACTTCCACAAAACACAACAACTATGCCAAAAAAAGGATTTAATGCTACAAAGCTTTTGGGCTAACCACCCTTCATCAGTACATTAAAACAAAACATTTTCTTCTCTATTTAAATAGGAGTTAATTAAAAAACACATGATCCAGCCAGCCTATCAACATTCACATAACATTTAAAGCATTTAAAAGACAAATAAAAGACAAATAAAACATATAGGGTGGTTAACCCAAAAGCTTTGCAGCTTTAAATCCCTTTTTTGGCATAGTTGTCATGTTTCAGCAGTGTTAACACAGTTTGCAATGACATATATTTCAGTTTTATCACTTCAGGGTAATTGGAATAATAGGTAACTGACTGTTTCTAAAGTAGAACAGCTACTTTTACTTCAGTGTGATGTAAAATTTCTTGAAGAATCATACTATCTTTGGAGCTGCTTTTCTGATAGTCGTTATGAATGTAGTAGTTCAATAACTTTTTACCTGCTTTACTGAAATAAGATACCCTGTTCCATGTCCCCTGCACTTGGCTATTTCCAAATGTGCTTCATGTATTGTATCTGTCATGAATTTTCTAACTCAAAGTGGAACAATCACTTTATTAAACTTCAAAATCAAACCTTGTGACTCAAAATTCCATCAAAAGTGTTATGCATTTTAACTAATAATGGAACCTTTGGCTTCTGGTCATTACAAGAAAATCATGTTCTTCAGACACTAAATCATTTTAGGTATGCTGATGAAATTGTTAAGTTGTCAGCTGTAAGCATTGCATTACACAAGCTTACCTGAGCAAGTCCTTATTGTACTTTGTTTCCTAATCACTGCGCAATGTATTCTTTGCTGACACTTACTTTTGTTTACTGCACAAATGTATACATTTTTGCCATTGTGAATACGTAAATTATTTACTCTTTTACTCTATAAAATTAGCATATTGTAACTGCACACTATACTGTATATGCAACAGGGCTAGTACTCCCCATAGTATTCTGCTCAATCACTTATACGTTATACATTTCCTGAGTTATGTCCTTTATTTTATGCACACACCTTCCAAAATGTTATGTCACTGAACTGATAGAAATTGAAAGGTTAGACCAGTGTGGGTGTATGTACCTTTAAGAAGCTATCCAAGGGCTTGCACAAGTGTATAAATACTGAGCATGTGCAAGCTAGACTGACATTTTGTCATAAGCTGTTGAGATGTAAGCATGTATGTATGTAAGATCTGTCTGTTAACTAGTTCGATTGTATTTTATGATGCTGCTATCCATCCTGACATGTTTCTATGTATTAAAGCATCTAAATGAAATACCCCCACCTGTTTGTCATCTATGTTAGAGAGAGACAAGCAACAGACTGTATTGTTGTTTTTTTAAAAACACCACACAGCAGTATCTGACCCTGTGGCTTGTGTTTATGCTCAGAATAGGTCACAATAAAGAAGCTTAAGATCAAAATAATGAACTAATCTGGACCAGCTAATTGAATGTGCTTTCAGTGATCATATCACACTCAATACCTATAAAGATAGTTTGACTCCATCCATGAAGTGAGTGATATTTTGCCTAAGTTAATTTGTTGCTCCTTTATTTATTTGTTATTCCTTTTTCAGGGGAAGTGCACAAAATCTGGAAGGCTGACGGAATAGCGTATTGTCATCATCGCTTGCCAAATGCAGAGATGTAGTAACTTGAGCATCTTTGTTCTTTTCATACAGGCTCAATACAGTGTTGTAGAGGTTGATCATCTATGTCCATGGTTTTCAAGTTTGTGCCAAATTTCTTTGAAGAATCAATGCTGCTGGTAATAGTGACAGATGAACTGCTGAGCCCATGAGAAACCTTCAACTGACACATGAAGGAAGTTTTTGTTTTATAGTGCAAGAATTTTATTAACAAAACATAGGGTTCCTATTACATGAGTGAACACTAGAAATAGCGAATGCTCATTTGTCAAACCCAAATGCACAAAACCACAGAATATCAAAGGAACGGATCAGCAATTTTTTTCCCTGGGAAAAAAATTGCTGGGCCATTCTCTGGACTTTGCTGTTTTCTTCACTGTGGTCTCAGAGTTGGTATATTTAAGTTGGGGGGTGTGGGGGGCATAGCTCCCCACATTGGGGGGTGTGGGGGTAAAGTCCCCCACTTTATTTTGCCTGTACATTTTTTTTTTGGATCAGCAAATTTTTTCCCTGGGAAAAATCTGCGGATCTATTCCCTCAAAATGTTGTGATTTTGTGCATTTGGGTTCGATAATAGATTGTTCGCTATTTCTAGCGTTCAATCATATAATATAAACTCCAGAACATAGGCATTAACATTAAAGAACAAGTAAATAAAAGTACAACCATATAACAGCAACAACCACTAAGATCCTTATTAAGCTATACAAAAGCCTCTTACTCCAGGCTTTCTTAGTTTTTTCCTAGTGCTTAAAAATGACACCTGATTTTGCCACCAAAACTCTTCTAATACAAATAAAGACAGAGTACTGAACTCTAGACTCAGTGTTTTGTAATCCAAGTAACCAGATGGCTTTATCAATTCTCTCAGAGATAGTGGCTTGTCACACCTATGTTACTCTATGGTAACATTTGCTCCAAACATACTATACATCAATACATTTCCAATTTAAGTGACAATAAACTGCATTCTCAGTCCCACATCTCCAACAGCATGAGGTGCTTTAAACATTCTGGGAAACAATGACAAATATTTAACATTTTAATACACATAATGATATACAAGGAGGGGTACAGAGTTGTACAGCTTTAATAATTTCACACCACTCCTCATTGTAAGGAAGCGTACCAATCTAGTCAGAAAAAAATTTGTATTAGACAGCAGTGTAACCCAGCTAATTTAACTGGTTTGAAGAAAAAAAAAACTAAATCTGTCATAGTCTTCTGAAATATATTGTAAAGAAGCATTACAACGGGTATCTAATTTGGCTATCTTAGATGAAAGCTGTAAGTATTGTCAGCAAAATAATCCTCCTGACCTATCAAGCTGAGAAAAATCCTTCTACCCGACCTGATCCATGTAAATAATGTTCTATTTAATCCAATTCTGCCAGAAAAAAAAAATGGGGGTGACCTAAATTATATTCTTGCCCAGCAGCCCTCCAACCCACTGGAATTCCAGACTCTATTCATCTCATGTCTAGCATTCATATAAAGCTAAGAGTAAATTTCTTCCAATTCCACCCAGAACCATATTAGCCAACTATATGACCTGAACATTAAAAATTGTCAGATCACAGCTGCAATCCCATAAAGTATTACGTTAGGGATTCTTAAACTGCAATACTGTTTAGGTAGCATATATTTAGTCAATATTTTCAATAGCCATATATTAGTTTGCTTGACACAGGTTATCTGCTTCTGCAGTGCATCTAGCTACATGCATTACATATTGTACTCTTTAATATTTTTGTAAATGCATTTCAATATGTGTTTGTATCTGTTGTGAAGATTTTCTCCCCTTCTGTATAATTACTTTGTTACTTATGAGCCACTGTTAAATGTTTTTATGTGTGTTTTTTGTTGATCCATTCTCCCCAATGTACTGTATATATTTAATTTGTTGCAGGGCACTGTCCCCTTGTATATAGTTATTTAACTAGTGTTTAAATGTTTTTGAACCTGTTGTGCAGCTTTCTCCCTGGGACTCTACTGAAAATGGCCCATTGGATCAGTTGGACATTCTCGGTTATCAGAGGACTAATAAAACTAAATAAAATAAATAAATAAATAAACTATCTGATGTACATTCATTTGAGATTTTGTCAACATCATCTCATCAATCTCAGAGATTAGATGAACATGCAGTTCAGAAACAGTTCTCACGTCCACAGTGAATTCATATGTTGGGGCATTCATTCCTTTAGTACAGATTATTTGGTTGTCACCAGTGATGCAGTTAATTGTATACATTGACTCTTTGTCTGTATATATAATATACATATACATACATACATACATATATATATATATATATATATATATATATATATATATATATATATATATATATAACCTGTTTACATACTCAGTGATCTAGGAGGTTGTTCTGCTGAGCAGAAGGATACAAAGTAACTAAGTAAAAAAACTGGCCAGATATTTAAAATTAATTTGCTTTTCTGCTTGAAATTTTGCTCTCTTTCCCCACATAGACAGCAGTCTTCATGGAGCTGCTTCACCTCACCATGTGCTTCTATAATGAACAGTGCGAAGGACTCCATGAGCATCAGTCCTACATACTGTAGTATGATTTATGCACTATCCACTTGTCTGTAGGAATTGCTATAGATAAGTCATTTAATACATTTATGCTTATGCGGTTTAGAAAATATGAACTGCACCTAATTAGTGAACCCCTCATTCTCTATCTATCCATCTACATATTTGCAGATTACTATAAACTTGGTCCCATCATGAACTTTTCAGTGGACACCAACATGCTCCAAGTGTAATAAGCATTGACTAAACTATATACCAAAACATGTATAATTATCTCCTTTGGTGACTATGACATGCCCTGTAACTGTCATATTGTGAACACACCACTGAATACCGCTCTGGTAGTTAGGGACCTGGGAAACTGTGTGGACAACAAACCATGTATCCGCTTTGTACATAATTCCTTTCTCAGTGTACAGTTTATTAATAAGGTTATGCTTGGCACTTATTAGGCTGTTTTTTGAGTATAATGTGTGTCCCATTTGGTATGTACCTGTCCAAATACTTAAAAGTTGAATGACCACAATGCTTTCTAAACTGCACTCACCATCTCAAGGCTGTGTCCCTCTTCTAAATATCATACAGGCTATTCAGGGGCAATTTCTGCCTTGTGTTCTGAGTCTCAGCAAGCCCTGTACTATCAGAGCTACTGCACACTGCCAAGTCCAATGGTGGCATAAACACCTACTCAAGAAATCTTAATCTGTTCTACAACATAAATAGAACATGAAGGAGGGCTAGATATGTACCACTTATTTGGATTTGCCTTCTTTTCCACATAAATAAAAGTACTTGCCTTATTCTTTTCATATACAGTCAGAACAGATAGATGTGAAACTACAAATAAGCCTTTGGTTTAGCACTCTTGTCACTTATGGATAGTGGTAACAAGTAAGCATTCTACCAGCTCTGGGCTATTCATACGTAAATTACAAGGGATATAAATTTCATGGAAATGCAGGGCTAGGTCTCTAATGATCCACATTAATCAATGGCGTAGTAAGTACTTATGGACCTACGGACAAGGTGCAGAGCTAGGTTTCTAATGATCCACATGAATCAATGGTATAGTAAATACTTATGGACCTATGGACAAGGTGCAGGGCTAGGTCTCTAATGATTCACATGAATCAGTGGTGTAGTAAGTACTTATGGACCTGTGGACTAGGTGCAGGGCTAGGCCTCTTATGATCACTATAGATCAATGGCCTAGTAAGTACTTACAAACCTATGGACAAGGCGCTGGTGCATATCACAAAGCACACTAACTCACACATTACATACATGATTCCAGACAATTTGGAGAATCCCATTTCACTACTGTATGTCTTTTAAGGCTAGATGACTCTGGAACATCTGGAGAAAACATACACAGGTGTGAGGAGTACGTGAAAGCTCTGACAACAGAACCACAAAATCTTTTGCCATTTGTTGTGAGGTTGATCAGTATGTCCTGTATGTCTTTTAAGGCTAGATGACTCTGGAACATCTGGGGAAAACATACACAGGTGTAGGGAGTACGTGAAAGCTCTGACAACAGAACTACAAAATCATTTTCCATTTGTTGTGAGGTTGATCAATATGTCACTACATTAGTATGTGCTGTGTGTACAAACATTAGTACATAAAAGTATAGGTACACACAGGCACACGCATGTACGCATAGCAATGTGTGCAAACAGAAACACACACAACGCATGCATACATAGCATAGCAATGTGTACACACACACACACACACACAGACACAAAAACACACACACACACACACACACATGTACACACGCACACACATGCACACATGCACATAAATGCATGTATACATTGTATAGCAATATGTTTGCATACACACACTCACAAAATACATAATGAACAATGTGTAACACACACATGCACATACATACATATGCACATGAGCACACACAAGATCATATCTGTATATGAATAAATATGGCATAACTATTGCCAAGAAGTGTGAGCATGTTAGTGTTCTACACTGTGTGTTTTTTTTTGCCTGACATAACTGCATCAAATTAATTCTTTCCCAGTGTTAATGTTTTCATTGTCTTTATTTTATTGTATGGGTATCATACCACATTGGTTAGTAATGCTGCCATAGTTTACCTGTTAACTAAAATGTGCTCCCTTTTAATGTGATACTGACTTGCTTCCCTCCCATCAGTTACAGTCCAGCACAGCTGTCTTTAGAATACACTGATTCCACTTTGCATGAATGAACTTCAGGTGACAGATGTTGTCTCGATTTGGAAACATCTGCAGGACTCATCACCCCTCACTCATTATTTTTCCTCATAAATGACAGCAGGACCTGACAAGGAAAACAAAATTTGGTGCTCAGAGAGGAAATGCAGCATATGGGAATTCTGTTTTGTTTCAGTCTAATAGCCAACGAACTCAAGATGGCACGACAGCCGTTTGACATAATTTCTAGTGGACAGCAGTACACTGAATTCTCTGAGCAACAGAAGTGGTTCTTCTGGCCTCCAGAATGTGAGGTGCCCAGCCATTTTACCATACATTTTGGAGCCACTAATATTTAAAGAAAAACTCATTTATTGAAGGGTTTTTGTCTTTTGATTGATAGCAATGCAAAGCATACAGCAGAAAGGTTCCCCTGCTTGCTGCAGCCTCTCCTCAGCTGGAATCTATTCAAAACCACCGAAAACAGTAGAGCAGATGAAAGTGGCAGCTTGTGTTACAGCTTAGAATAGATAGCAACATTAGGAACCATGCACCCCTCTCTACAGCTGACTGTGCAGTTAAATGCTCACGTTTAGGCTCCATTGGAAAGGAGAAGAGGTTTGCATCCTAATAGTGTCTCATAGCATTTATTCATTAATTGCCTGCTGGGAGCCTGATAAAAAGCAACAGCTATATGTTGTTTTCTGTCTGCAATGCATTTTAAAGTCTTCCCCTTTTTTGTTAACACAGAGCATTTTTTTGTGCTTTTCTACTATTTAAAAAAATCAATATAAAACAAAACATTACAGTTGTGTGAAAGCTCTAAAAACAAATGGCACCAATTTGTTTTTTTTTTTTTTTTTGGTGGGGGAAATGTATACATCTGTGCATACAAACAAAATCCAACCTCAGCGAATGCACTGGAGGAAAAGAAAACATGATTGAAAGTGCGATATAACTCATCTGTATTTAAGAATGGGACTGTAAAGTGCGATATAACTCATCTGTATTTAAGAATGGAACTGTTTTGTCATAAACAAACTTACCAAATAGCAGAGTTTGTGGAGTTGCTGACTTCCCTGTACTTGTGCATTAATCATATTAATACATGTAAGTAATGGGGTTGTGTGTGTGTGAAGAGCTGGATGTACTACTTATCTTTGCATTATTTTATATAGATATATATATTTGAGAGCAGTATGCTTGGTTGCTTGTTCCTTTGGTCGACATGTAGAAGTACAGGGGTGTTCTAACATCTGGTTTATAGTATAGCTGTTTTATCGGATGTATGCTTTGTTGTAACAGGTAAGCGGGATGTACATTAGCTGTGAGTCTGTGTGTATGGCTGCTTACTCAAATGTTTGCAGGTTAGGATGAGAGTAAGTGTTGGGGAAAAATAGATTTAGTGTATATGCAACTGTGTATACTTTAGGGAGACAATAAAGGTTAGGAAAAAGTGCAGTTTTAGTTCAATATGTATGCATATATGTATGTGATGGTGCTCGTGTGCATGTCTGAGGCTTTGTTTTGTGGTAGTGTTACAGAAATGGATTTTTTTAAGTTAAACCATAAGGTTAGGGCTAGTGGTAGGGTTAGACTTAGTATGCATTTGGTGTTGCAGTGGCTCGATTTGAGGACGTATTATGTTCAGGTTTTAGTGTAAAGATAACAAAAGTAATGTGCTTTCTTTTTCTGATCTTTAGTAGCTCCAATGTCATGTGGTAGTTAGAAATATCATGCCATCTGTTATACATTTGAGTTAATGATATACACACACACACACACACACACACATATATATCATCATCATCATCAACCCCTTTTTCCCCATTTTTCTTCAAGGGGGTGGTGTGTCAAATCAACTGTCAGCATCTCTTCCTCTCTATATTCAATGGCTGACTATGGCCGGTCTTCTCTTACACAATCCATCCGCCTCTTTGCTGGACCCCCTCATGTCGTCTTGCCTTCTTCCTGTCTGATATATATGCCATGCATTAGCTGATACAGAGCTAATGTGATCTAATGATGCTTATGCCTTAATCACTGCAAGCAAATGCAGCGTGCATTAAAGTACCGCAGCTGCACAAAATGGGGTTTACAAATTAAGATTGTTAATATTTGAAGATTGCCAAGTGTAGTGCTGTAGCAAGATTTCTGTGTCATTACTTCTCCAGTGTGCAAAACCTGCAGAATTAGTCTTTCATTAAATAGATCTGACTTCTAGTAAGGGTATGTCTTTCCAAATAATGATGACAGTTGAGGGATTTTGTATTGCTGAAAGATTGCAAACAAAGGATTGCAAGCCTAAAAGATAAGATAATAAAGGAAAATAAAAGTGGGTTCTCTGCTGTCTTAGGTCTACCTCTTCAACTGCAAGAGCCTTGGGGTATTTATATATTATTAAATACAAGTTGCATCCCGGGGTATTTATATATTAATAAATATAAGTAGCACCCCTTGGTATTTATATATTAATAAATACAAGTAGCATCACATGGCACTTTTATATTAATAAATATAAGTTGCATCCTGGGATATTTATATATTAATAAATATAAGTTGCATACCGGGGTATTTATATATTAATAAATACAAGTTGCATCCTTCCCCTACTTTTGAAAATGCAGGGTTTTTTTCTTGTTTCTGGAGTCTTGAAGGATTTAACATATAAACATGAACTTTCTACAATCCTTGAAGATGTTGCACATAAATTATGCAAGAGGGATGGAGGGAAAAGTATAAGCTCAGCATGGCAGAGACAATATAAAGTACCAGATGTGTCTTCCGTTTAGTTATTAGTCCTCAAACGTTGACTGAAAGTGTGATAAAATTAATTTTTGATTTACAGATGCACCAGAGCAAAGAACTGCTTTCTAGTTATTTCAGATTCTGAATGAAGTTGCTTTTAGTGCTCCTGGTACAATGCCATTTCTTTTTACTGTGGATATAGTTGCATTGCATTCCCAAGGGTTTTCTCTAACAAACAAGCTGAATGTAAAATATTAATAAAGTTAGGAGTATGCAACAGAAAAAGGAGTCTGGATTTAATGAGATATTGTATGTATCATTTGTTTCACATAAGGGATAAATACCTCTGGGATCATATTTTCAAAACATTTTGAAAGGCAATTTAGTTGCTTCCTTTTACAGATTTCTTGGCAACAAACTGCAGTCGACAAAAATACATCTGAAGGTCTTCATAATTTAGATAGGATAAGCTTTATACAGAAAAAGGTTTATATAATTTTCTGAGTGGCACAGAATGAATAAATATAAGTTCTTAGCTCCAGGGTGCAGAATTAGCTATTCTAACCTACTCATTACTGTATCAGATTACTTGGGCTTAAAACTACCCATGTCTACTCCTTGTAATTTGTATTATTCTGTTCCATTTGAACTTCAGAATGTTTTTTTTAATTGTGTTCTAATTTGCTGTGACTACTTCATTTTGTCACCCAGGTTGTATCTGCAAATGGTCACTCTTGACTGGAACACGAATTCAGTTTCCAAATTTAAATAAATAAATGCAGGTTGTGGTGCTTCTTAATAAGTATAATTAAGCTGAAGGGTTTGTCATACAAATATATTGGTTGCATGTTATTTGACAGGCAGCACTATTATTAACTGCTGAATGACTAAAGAGAAATTATTGAAATAACTTTTGGCAAAAGTGAAGCTTTCTTTTGTTTCTCCACTGTTATGCTACTTTGCAATAAGTATATTAAAAATCAAGGGGTGTGGGTTTTGTTCCTCACATGGGGGTGTAAAAATTATTTTTGAGGTTTGGAGAAAGTAGTTTCACGTGTTATTTTTTTGATAATTCAGCACTCGATAATGGTGTTGTCAAGCATGTATCCAAATATACTCATATACAGATTTGGCCTTGGATGTTTTTATGAGAGAACGTAGCTTTCTACTAGTGCTGATCAGAGATGCCTTCCCTTTATGGAATTTTGCTCTGTCTTGCATTAGCTTCCTTCTTTTGTTATACAATTTGTTTATGGCTGGGGTCCACCAGACAGGACGCTTTCCCTTGGTGGAGAGGGTCTTGGTTTTATTTGGGATTGCACGATACATGCATTCTTGGAGATGTCCGTAGAAAGCATTTGTGTAGGATTCAGCATTGTGGGATGTGGTTTCCATTGGCCCAGTGGGCTTAAATGATACCATCTCAGTCTTAAGAAGTGTAAAGTCGGCTTTTGAGAAGTTTTTCACTGTAGTCTTTTGAGCTGGGGGTGAAGGTGGAATATGTATAAACAGGGTGATTAGTTTGTGGTCAGATCTCACTAGTGAGGGGAATATTTCCGGTGTGGAGCATTTTGTCCCTATGTTTGTGATGATCAGGTCTAGTATATTATCCCCCCTTGTGGGAGAGGTGACTAGTTGTTCCATTGCATTTGAGTTTATGAATTCCAGGAACCTTTGGGCTAGGGTGTTAGGGCTAGAATAGTGCACCCAGTCTATGTTAGGGTAGTTGAAGTCTCCCAATATGATGGTATTTGGTGAGACATTCATATCTTCCAATGTCTTCAGGAAGGCTGAATAGGGTTCTTGAGATTGGGAGGGTGGTCTGTAACATGCAACCAGTTGTATAGCAGTTTTGCCTACGGTTAGTTGCACCTGGATGGTCTCCGATGCTTCATGAGTTGCCACTAACCTGGAGGTGTGGGTATCCTTGATGAATATGGACACTCCCCCTCCCTTTGTGGTTCGGCCCGGGTTTTGGGGTCGAAAAGCATGATACGAGGTAAAGCCTGGTAGCGCTGGGGTGCTCTCAGGAGCCTTGAACCAGGTTTCAGTTACTGCACAGACATCAATGTCCTCCATACTGAGGAGTGCTTCGAGAGCCTGCATCTTGAGATTTAGACTTCTGGCGTTGAGCAGCATTACCCTTAGTTTTTTTCCATTTTTGTTTTCTAAGGAGCTGGGTTCGTCTTTTGAGCCTTGCCTAAAAAAGGCACTATGGGGGTGGCAAGGGCCTTAGCCAATATCCGGAAGCCCAGTGGTGACAGGTGCAAGCCGTCCCTTGTGAAGCAGCGTGGCTTGTCCAGCATGTCATCACAAGCAGACAGACATTGGATCCCCCTAGAATGACACCAGTAATTGAGCCAATTATTAAAGCTGATCATCTTGTCTTTGTATTGTGGCATCATTCTTTGTGAGGGCAAGATGCTGCTCAGGGTCAGGGTCATACCAGCCTGGGCTACATAATCAGAGAGCTCCTCTATGTCTCTTTTCATGTAGTCCAGGGAGGTACATCTCAGGTCATTCATGCCGGCATGGACAATGACGGAGTCATATTTGTACGTGCTTTTGAGTGACCTGAGTGCGTGTGTTATATGGCAGATCCCAGCCCCCAATAGGCAGCTTACGTTACCCTCTCCTTGTTCAGCCTGGTAAGTGGAACGTCAGTGTGTCTAACTATAGAGTCACCAATCACTAGTAGAAAGCTACGTGCTCTCATAAAAACATCCAAGGCCAACTTTGAGAGTAAAATCGCCAAGGACACTAAAGATAACCACAAGGCATTCTTCAGTTATGTTAGAAACCTAGGCGGAAACCCTTAGATATGCTCAGAGTTAGTACACAATGACAAAAAATTTACCGAACCCACAGATATTGCCAACATTCTGGCAGACAGGTTCAGTGCAAATTTCTCCCCTCCCTCACCCCCAAAAGAAGAAGTACTTATCCCAGCTGAATGCAACCTCCCTGTCATATAAGATGTCCAGGTGAGAGCCGCCCTCAGCAAAGCAAAAAACACAGCATCAATGGGACCTGATGGTATCCCCAGCTGCGTGATACGTGAACTCCAAGAGGAGCTAAACCCGCATATAAAAATGCTATTTAACCTTAGCCTTACTACAGGATATGTACCTGAACACTGGCGTACAGCAACAGTGGTCCCACTCCACAAAGGAGGCTCCGCTACAGACCCTGGGAACTACCGCCCCATAAGCTTAACCAGCCTGGTCTGCAAAGCTATGGAAAGAATCATTATGGAACTCATAAACAACGATATAGGGGACCTACAGACACTTGATCCCACCCAGTTCGGCTTTGTAAAGGGCAGATCCTGCCTTTTGAACCTGGTTGACTTTTTCAAAACAGTCACTAGAGCCATTAATGAGGGCAAAGCAGTCCATACAGCCTACCTGGACTTGGCAAAAGCCTTCGACACAATACCCCACTCAGGCATCATAGACAAGCTAAACAGCTTAAATGTAAACCCATATGTCACAAGATGGGTTGCAAACTGGCTAAAGAACAGAACCCATAAAGTCAAAATTGCAGGAGCCATGTCAGACTCAAAGCCAGTCACAAGTGGTGTCCCACAGGGCTCTGTCCTGGGACCCCTCTTGTTCGGCATTTACTTCTCAGATGTGAAAGCAAACATGGGAGGGTTGTGGCTGACAAAGTTCGCAGATGACTGCAAACTAGGCGCCATAGTCGATACACCAGCTGACACATACATCCTACAGAAAGGCCTCACCAAAACAGACAACTGGTGCCGGAATCATGGCCTTAAACTGAATGCCAAGAAATGTATTGTCATCCCCTTTGGGAAAAACAAAGTACCCACAAATTATCACATAGACAGTAACCCACTGAGTACAGAAAAAGTAATCAGAGACCTGGGGACCCAAGTCGATAGTAACCTCTCATTTGACACCCACGTTGCCAAAGTGGTTAGAAAGACTTTCTACCTTGCCCACCTTATCATGAAGGGGTTCACATCCAGATCAAAGGAGGTCATTGTACCTCCTTACTCCTCCCTTATCAGGCCCATGATTGAGTGCAATGCCCCATTTGGTATGTACCTCACTCGGCACTTACAACAGCTGGAGAAACCCCAGAAGTACCTCACCAAGAGGATCAAGGGTCTCCAACATATGTCATATGCTGCCAGGCTAAAGAAACTCCAGCTCTATTCAGTAGCATACCGCCTGCTCAGAGGTGATCTGTGCCTGATGTACAAGGCCATGTCCAACCAGGAATTGATGAACATGCTCCACCTCAAAAAAAAAAACAAATCCATTAGAACCACGAGAGCTAAAGATTTAAACCTCAGCACAAATATGAATAGAACATGCTGGAGGGACAGATTCATAACTCAGAGACTTCCCACACTCTGGAACAGAATCCCAGTTCATTTTAGGCAGAGCCCCTCACTGACTCTCTTCAAGAGAAATCTTGACGAGTGGATGGGAGATCGTAGGTTTACCCCAGGGGTCATCCCTGTGTCACTACTAGACAGAGGCACAGTAAACTAATTTTAATAAGTAAGGGGGTCTTCAATGTGTCACTACTAGACAAAGGCACAGTATTCTAAATTTATTCTGTACACTTTAGTACCACTACATGGGGTGGCGAAAGCCACATCACTAGGGCTAGGCTTACAAATGCCCCAGGGCAGATAGCCTAGTACTAAACTATGAAACTATGAAACTAATACTATATCACAGTCAGGATAGTGATACATAACATAAAACCACTTGCATTTCAAAGCTTTATGAATGACTGACATCACCATGAGTCACATGACTTGCTAACTTTTATAGCTAAGGCTTCTTAAAGTTATAACTCATTGTTGATACACTCTGTATGTGATGCCTCCATTTCACCGAAGACAATTCCTCTGCAACAACTTATATACAACTATTGACATTCCTTTATATCACATTTATTGCATTATAGTATCGATGTCCACACAAATATTGTGAGAAGTAAACACAACAGTAACTTCTGAATTTTAGATGTCTAATTATGTGCAGTCTTGATACTGAGTGGCTGATTAAGCAGTTGACTGTCTCAGTCACTTCTCCTCAGATCAGAAGCATTTTGTTAAGAGGACTGGGGCAACATATGCTGAGAAGTTGAGGATATAACAGAAGATTCAGGATTAGACGCATACACAAAAGAGTCTACAGCAGACATTGACAAATCAAGCTTATTTGGCATACTGATGTTAAAGATAAAATAAACCCTCTACCAAAGCCAATTTCACAGGCATATAGTAGACCATTACGGTACATTTAACTGATGGCATTATGATTACAAAATAATTGCCAGGCCACCCACCCCCTTGCTCTCCTAATGAGAGGGCTTTGCACACAACACATTATCTCAAAATGCATTCCTTCTGAAACTACATCAACTCTGTGAAAAGGAAATGCCTTTTTCTCTGAGTTCATTTGAAGTTAGAGGTAATGTATTTAGACATCATTGGTATAGAGGTAGTACAGGGAGGAGTACAAGGATCACTGCAAAATTGGGTTTTAAAGTAATGTTTTGCTGTGGTAGGGTATGATAGTAGTCTAGTTTGATCAGTAAGTTAAGAGTCTGTCAGCCTGATGAAGGAGGACTATGGAAGGCCTAACAAGTCCCTTTCAGCATTCTGGTCTATGTGCCCAGATATAACTGGTCAGCTGGTAGTTCCTGTAGATTCCTTTGGGTTATGTGGTACATGTACACATCAATACTTCATGCAATATATGAAATATGTGAATCATAATTTCCAGTTTTGTAATTGGCACTGGAAAGTAATTAGCAGAACCAACTTTACCAGTGGAATCTATATTTATTATGACTCCTTCCTATTCTTTTATCATAGAAAGATTTCTTATAGATTTATGTTAGAAAAATAAATATTTTTTGTAGCCTAGCTTGTACCATTTCTGTAACAGTTTACTGTACAGTGTCAGTAGGGGAAATGACAAAGGAAATAATGATTTGAGTTTTCACTCTTTAATTAACTACAGTGATCTTAGACCTGAGGACTATATTGGAATGGTTCTGTATCTGTTAGATTATGGATATCTTGGATTTGATGCAATATGAGTTAATTCCTATTGATCAGCAAAATCTGCACTAGTCAATTAAGACCCATTGTCAGATACAACTTGCTCCAGAATTTCATAGCTTGAGAAGACAAACTACAGGAAATGTATCATTGGGCAACTACAGGTATCTGTCCAATGCACCATTTCATGAAATTAAAAAAAAGCTGCACTCATAACAGAAATGTATTAGAATAAGACTTCTTAATTTCAGCTATGGCAATGAAGCAATTTCATGCATTATGAGCTCTTTCTTCTGGCTTTGATGTTCAAACCTTTTACACATCTCATAGTTTACTATTAATTACTTTATCTGTATACTCATCAAAGCCACAGGAAAGGTGTGGAGAAGTGGAACCTGCCCAGGTATAAGCTGTTATGGGAGCAGTAGAGGTGCTGACTGGTCTCTGCAAGCAGCATTACCAATCATTTAAACAGATGATTTATATTGCTGATGCAATATAAATAACAAATAAATAGCAATCAGGCAGTGTTTGTTTGTTAGGAACTGTAGCAAGGAGTTAGCATTGCCTTTTGGAACTCTTTAGCAAAAGTGTTTGGAATAATTTAGGAATCAACATTTATTTTTATTTTTATAACTTAACTGAAGGTCAGTAAACTGTAGCAATAAGCTGCCATTATATATTTTCACTTCAGTTTAGCAAATGTATTTGATATACCAAAGAGCTATTATGTAGATACACAGTAACTTTTTTCTTAGCATGCAGTATTATAATGAAAAAATCACCTTATAGCATGAAACCATATCATGATCTCATAAAAACATAACTTCCATTTTGTGAAGACTTGTCATAAGTGCAAAGACTGATATTCAAAATCAGCAGAGTAACCTTCTGAAGTAATTTTTCTTTCCGTAATAAAGTTTTGATAACATGTTCCTAGTTGATGCTGTAGGAATGATTGTTTTTTGCTTTTGGATATCAGCCCTTCTGGGAATGTGATAGGTATTTGACTGACATTTTTGCAAGCTCACTTTTACTGCAAATATATTATGATAAGAGCTACTGTGATATTTATAGTCATGTAAGTGAACCTGTAAAGGTTATCTACACTCAGTAGCATCACTAGGGTAGGGTGAGAGGGGCAATAGCCCCAGGTACAAAATGTTGGGAGGCACAATCAGTCAAACCTAATCACTCTTTAATGTAATATTGGCATATCGGCTTTTGAAAGCCAGTATTGCATTTGCCTTCAAAGCTGAGTGCTGTAGTTCTCTTCATATAGTCTAAACTGTAGCAACTGCTTACTACATTGTAACAATATTTTAAAGGAGGTTTTGGGGCAGGGCACAGAAATGGGAACTAATGTCTGGGACTGGAAAGGGGAGGAGTGCCATGCATCTGGTCATCTGATTGGTATGCCTGTAGCAGGAATGTCTGTTTTTCCTTCTGTTTTGCTGGGGAAGGTGTGTACATTTAACTATAATAATCTTATGGCTTATTACAGTGAAGTGCTTTTTTGTTTTGCTCTTTACTTGAAGAGTGTGGACGTGGGGTACTGCTTCACAGTGCTGAAAGAGGGTGCTAATTGAACCAGCTATGCTTCTATCCACATTGTCCGTGCATTTCACAGCAAAGATGTGATTCATAGAGGCCATTTACACCAATGTGCAATGGACATGAATAGACTCTAATATATTATAGTAATAATCAATGACATAGGTATGGTGTATTAAGGATTTACCCATGGCTGGTGTGGTTTAATTACAAAAGCTGCCATATGCATGCTTTTGCCTAAGGACATAATAATATTAAAATCATGAAAAGCACACTCAGAATACAAGCCAGATACAACATAACTAGGCCACAAGCCTTATGTCAGGAAACTGCATTTACAAACCCATTCCAGAAAGAGGTAAACTTACCCATTGAAAATCCCCTTTGATAGCAAGACAGATAGGACTACTGAGACTCCCAAGCACATTGAAGAACGCTGCTGGTCAACTAGCAGGTAGTCGTAATGTCATCCAGTCTGCACACATGCCAGTAGGTAGGAATAATGCAAGTGGCATTCCAACCTTCCTCCATTCTTATACAACAGCCTAAGTACTGAATAATTCTTCACTACTCAGCCTATATTTTAACACCTTATAAGAGCTACATTTAAAACCAGATTTCATTTCATGCACTTGCTTTTATTTTTTTTGTCTTATTTCACTAAAGCTTCTTGATGCTCTGCTTAACCATTTGTGATTGCTTGCTACATGCTGCAATGCATGTAAGATTTCATAATGGTAATTTTTCTGTGAACTGATATTGTACCTCAAGGAAAAAAAACAGAACATGATTGTTAATTTATCTACAAGTTTGTTTTAGTGATCATTCTTTCTTTAAGAAGCGCAGACTTTGGAGAAGCAACAATAAAGTAAGAGAAGAGGTCAAAACCTCCAACATAACGATGCAAGGCAACCTTCTGTTAGCAGGACTTGTGTATTTGTATAAAAGTACAGTACTATTTTCTCCTTAGGTATCTCTGCTTTCAAGATTTATGTACTTACTCAAACAGTATATAGTCATGGTCAAAGAGTTATGTTTTGAATGTCTGGCACTGATTGAATCATATTACAACCCTTATAACAACAACATATTTGTAGAGAAAACTCATTAGCTATGAAGTGAAATGTGTAAGGCACTATGACATAAGAACACGGAGTGTTACAACTCCAATCTGTGATGTTTAGTCCAACAGACAGATGCTGAAAGACAGAGTCTGCTGAAAGTGTATCAATAAATATGTAGTTGTTCATGCTTATATGCAGTAAACTGAAAGAAAAGTATGTGTAGATATCAAGGCACATTTATCTATGATTAAAAAAGCATTAGAAATGCTTTAACATCTAACATTTGTCTATGGCATGTGCAACTTAATATGTCATAATTTAGTTAAAGGTGTTAACAGTTTCTGATTTGGACACAAAGACAATGAGAACAGTTTGTTCATCTTTCAAATTATGTGCCAGTGAAGCCAGTGTTTCATAGTAGGTCCATTAAAGTCTTCGGTCTATGCACAGAAGCTGTTAAATCCATAGATACTTGTGTAAGTAGTTATGTCCACAGATATATGCCTAAAAGCTATTAAACTCACAGATTGTTTACTTATTTTATTTATTTATTTATTCATTCACAGTTGTTTTCACTGATGATGCAGGAGTACTGCCTGATGAAGTGGCTTGATCAGAATCATATAACAGGCAAACAATGGTGGATGCAATTAAATCCTGTACCGTTAACCTGGGCATAAGAAGCAGCTAATTAAAAGCTCAGGTCTTTAGTTCTCTGTGCTACCTAACAGTTGTATAGCAGTTGTTAAATCCATAGTTCCATGCAAAGATGCTGTTAAGACCATCAGTATGTGCAGTGAAACACTTAAAGCTACTTATCCATAAAGAATCTTTATATCCTGTGAAATATTTATAAGCTGTGAAATCCAAGATCTGTGCATATAAACTATTAAATCCATAGAAGCTTTTCTAATATGCTGCACTTTTCAGCTCTGATAGCAGCAAGTTCACTTTTAAAAGAGCTTGTGATGTCCTGCTCTTTTTAACATTTTAGCTCATAGCAACTGTTGATGTCATGGCATTTTTTTTATTTGTTTTTGTCTTTGACTATGTGTAGGTTCAGAATTTTTTTTTCAAAGAAATTACTTAGCTCTCTATGCTGTTGCCATTATAGAGAAACAACTGTCTGAGGATAATTGTCTTATTGCTATTTATACTGATTTTGAGAGAATATATCTCTGGTGTGATTTCATGACTTTTTCAGAATAATGTTGGCCTATTTAAGTTTAAGTTCTACGTAGTACATGCTATGAATTATGATCCCACTTCATAAAAAATACAACTTTGTTGCGCACCTTTCTGCCCTAAGCAAGGTAGTTAAACACCTGTTAGTGCTGTTAAGAGCCGTTCTTGTGCTACACCATAGGCAGCAGCCACTAGAGAACAACTTGGGAAAGGTAAAACAGCTTTAAAAGTTTTAACAGACTTTGGAGTGATCCACTTACTTTTTTGTTGCTGTTGTAACACTGGCAAATTGTGGTACAACTTTTAAAGCTGTTACTGAATCATGCAGTTTGCTACTAGTGGCTGCCTCTATACAATGCAAACTGTTTTACAGTTTTCAAAATGGCAGAAAAGTTTCTAGTCCCAGCATTTTTCCTCTTTTTTTATTTTTCTTGTAATGTTCTGGAACAGCTAATGCTCCATGTGTCGCAAAGAATCATGAACAAATCTCTCTCATCGTGACCATTTGCACAAATCAATGCCTACATTTACCTTTTGAATTTTGCTTCACTCTGATCTTGTAGCGAACTTCTTCACATGCATTTCTTAGAAATATGGCTAGCTGGCTATGTTCATACACACAGTCACAAATCTCCATACAGAAAGAAGGAATTCTTGAATGTGGATGATGCTTTTTTTAGGTCACAGCTAAAAGACAATATTACAAAAGTTTCTTACAAGGCACACACATGTTACACCATGTGGTGGGTCTCATCCTTAATCGAGAGGGTGGCCTAATGGTTAAGGTGTTTGCTTTACAAACACAAGGTACAGGGTTTGATTCTCACAGGGGATAAATGGCTAGGCTTAAAATGGCTCGCAGGGGCAGTTAACCTAGTACTAATCTATGAACCTATGAACCTATGGTCTTCTTCAGGCTGAGGTGGGTTCATGGGTAAATGGACGTGTTCTGTCAGAGGTTAAGACTCTTTGTGACACTAAGTCTTGGTCCCAAACTTCCATGAACTTTTGTAAGTAGATATAGCACAGTTGGTTATACATTGTTGGTATATGAGAGGATAGCGCAATCATCAAAATTCTGGACAGCAACAGCTGTTGCCTCAGAAATGTTTGACTTTAAGAAGACATGAGCATGAGCACTGACTTCATATCCATTTAGAATTCAACATCAGTTCTCATGGAAAAGCAACATTCTACACAAGGACAGGGGTATTACTTTCAGAATAAAAAAATACTGCTGGAGTGAAAATACACCCTTGCTTGACCTACGGTTTGAATAATACATAGAGCTTTCTCCTGTCATATAAAATACTGGCAGTCATGTACTCATGTGAATCTTCAAGATATGACAGGAAAATATAGTCACATTCTTCTACAAGACTTTGTGAATGTTGAAGGCAATGACTTTTGATCTTATCTGGTAAAATCGGATGCATGTTCTAATAATGCTCATAACATATCTCATGGGTCTTCAAGACAACAGCAATCATGTTACTTGTTACAACAAACAGAACAGACTGGTACTGATATGGAATGGCATTTAAGTGAAATACAAATTGACATAATGCAGTTAGTAGTTTACCCGAGGTGGGGAAACAAGGCAAATATCTCAGTTCATCTCCACACTTTTTTTTCATTTTTTAACTTGACAGCAATCAGGATGGCATTCCTTTTGTTGTCTACAGCCACAGCATATTTCCATATGGAACACAAGCAGTGACTGAGGCATTAACGTTGTAACATTTTAGTGCCATTTCTTATATTCAGAGGATCATTGGATATGCAAGACAATCAGACAAGAAACCATGTGAATCTATCCTCTACTGGTTCTCTCACAACATACCCTATGAAACGGTCATCTTAGGAGATGTTAACATAGACTGGGCCAAATTTGCCACTAACTCCCCACAGCTCTCCATCAACCTCTACGGATTCCACCAACTAATAACATCCCCTACTTACCTACAAAATAACAACTCTTCCACTTCAACCATAGACTGGATTCTCACAAACTCTTCCAACCTGTACCACAATCCAACTACCTTACCTAATTCTTTGAGTGACCATCATGCTACAAGAATACTACGCCACTCTTCACAAGCACTCAAATCTCACTCCTATAGAGACTGCCGTAACTTACTTAACTTTAATACTACCCAATTCAACTCTATCCTTTCCTCTGTTGACTGGTCCATCCTTAAACAACTGCCCCTAAATGATGCTGTTCACAAATTTAATAGCATATTCATTGATATTCTCAACTCCTAGCCCCTACAAGACGTATCAGAATCAAATCTAACTCTGCCCCTGGCTTTCTAAAGAAACTAAATCACTCAGGAAATACCGTGACAACACTTGGAAAGCCTGGACTAAGTATAAACAACCTACCCTACTTCACAAATATAAAGAACTTCGGAATCTTGTCAAAAGGCATATCTGTAAGGACAAAAAATCATACTACAACTCTGCCCAACATAACTGTAAAACAAATCCACAAAAATTCTGGTCTACCATAAAGAAAATTCTCAATCCTGGGTCCAACTCAAACCCTTCCCCTTACCCAAATAATAGCCCTCTAGAAACTGCTACCCTTCTAAACAGACACTTCATCGAATCTGTTCAGAAACTTACTCCCTCAAACCACAACTCAAATAACTCCTATAACCCCCAAGCCTCAAAACGGTAATCATTTCTCCTTCAAACCAGTTCAAACATCATATATAAAGTCCCTCCTTCTAAAGCTTAAACCTTGCTCTCCCTCCTCTGACAACCTCCCTCCTTCCTTCCTCAAATTAGCTGCTGAATCCATAGCATACCCAGTATCTGTCTTAACAAATAGATCTATCCAGGAATCTACAGTACCAATCATTTGGAAATCCTTCTTCACTACCCCCTTGCATAAAGGCGGAAACTCAACTGACCCATCTAAATTTCGTCCAATTGCCATCCTCTCTCCTCTCTCCAAACTCTTAGAAAAATGTGTACACTCTCAACTCCTAAACTATCGCCTAGAACATAACCTCCTCACACATTCCCAACATTGCTTCCTCCCTAATCACAGCACCTCTACAGCCTTCCTGTCTTTCACACATCCAATAGCTGAAGCTCAAGACAAAGACCTCCTAGGATCCAGCATTTTCCTCGACCTCTCAAAAGCCTTCAACCCTGTCTCTCACCCCCTGCTTCTAACTAAACTTTCTAACCTCTATCCAGCTCCCACCTCCCACCTCCCTAACATTTTTCTCTAGTTATTTCTCTGACAGACAGCAATCTGTTTGTTGGCTCTCCTCCTGCTCACCCTACCTCACAGTAACCACTGGGGTGCCTCAAGGTTCCATCCTTGGACCCCTCCTATTCAACATCTTTACAAATGATCTATATACCTCCTGCAAACAATCTATACTAGTCCAATATGCAGACGATTCAACTCTCATCTGCACATCCAACAATATCTCTGACCTTCATATACTCACCCAGTACACCTTTCTTTCTGTAGAAAAATGGCTTGCTGAAAATCTTCTTATCCTAATCCCCAAGAAAACCAAACTTCTGCTATTCTTCCCCTGGACTCTCTCTCACCTAAAGTCTAACTTTCTTATCTCATCCACTGATAACAGCACCATTCTACCTGACCCCCCTCATCCTCTAATAACACCACCATTCTACTTGACTCCCCCTCATCCTCTAATAACACCACCATTCTACCTGACTCCCCTCATCCTCTGATAACACCACCATTCTACCTGACTCCCCTCATCCTCTGATAACACCACCATTCTACCTGACTCCCCCTCATCCTCTAATAACACCATCATTCTACCTGACCCCCCCTCATCCTCTGATAACGCCACCATTCTACCTGACCCCCCTCATCCTCTGATAACAGCACCATTCTACCTGACTCCCCCTCATCCTCTAATAACACCACCATTCTACCTGACTCCCCCTCATCCTCTAATAATACCACCATTCTACCTGACTCCCCTCATCCTCTAATAACAGCACCATTCTACCTGACCCCCCTCATCCTCTAATAACAGCACCATTCTACCTGACCCCCCTCATCCTCTGATAGCAGCACCATTCTACCTGACTCCCCTCATCCTCTGATAACAGCACCATTCTACCTGACCCCCCTCATCCTCTGATAACACCACCATTCTACCTGACTCCCCCTCATCCTCTAATAACACCACCATTATACCTGACTCCCCTCATCCTCTGATAACACCACCATTCTACCTGACCCCACTCATCCTCTGATAACAGCACCATTCTACCTGACTCCCCCTCATCCTCTAATAACACCACCATTCTACCTGACTCCCCTCATCCTCTAACAGCACCATTCTACCTGACTCCCCCTCATCCTCTAATAACAGCACCATTCTACCTGACCCCCTCATCCTCTGATAACAGCACCATTCTACCTGACTCCCCTCATCCTCTGATAACACCACCATTCTACCTGACTCCCCCTCATCCTCTAATAACAGCACCATTCTACCTGACCCCCTCATCCTCTAATAACAGCACCATTCTACCTGACCCCCCTCATCCTCTGATAACAGCACCATTCTACCTGACCCCCTCATCCTCTGATAACACCACCATTCTACCTGACTCCCCTCATCCTCTAATAACAGCACCATTCTACCTGACCCCCTCATCCTCTGATAACAGCACCATTCTACCTGACCCCCTCATCCTCTGATAACAGCACCATTCTACCTGACCCCCCTCATCCTCTGATAACACCACCATTCTACCTGACTCCCCTCATCCTCTAATAACACCGCCATTCTACCTGACCCCCCTCATCCTCTGATAACAGCACCATTCTACCTGACCCCCCTCATCCTCTGATAACACCACCATTCTACCTGACCCCCCTCATCCTCTGATAACACCACCATTCTACCTGACTCCCCTCATCCTCTAATAACACCACCATTCTACCTGACCCCCCTCATCCTCTGATAACAGCACCATTCTACCTGACCCCCCTCATCCTCTGATAAAATCACCATTCTACCTGACTCCCACACAAAACTTCTAGGAGCCATCATTGATGCTGAACTTAAATTTAACCTACACATCCTTAAAAGTATAAAGAGAACTCACCAAAAGCTTGGTATGCTCTACCGAAATAGCAGATTCCTGACGTACGATGCCAGACTGTCCCTGTCACAGGCTCTTCTTTCCCCTCCCTTCTCTATGCCACCCCTGTACTAACTAATATTCAAGCAACTACTATGGCCAAACTCCAACAAACGTACCACAAAATAGCAAGGTTTATCACAAACTCCCCACATAACTCACACCACTGAATCTCACTCAACTCACTACAATAGCTAGAACTCCCACAACAACTTCTACTATCTCAGTTACAAATTATTCATCCCATACTTTATAAACCATCTTCATGCCCTGCCCTGTCTTCCTTGGTATCCATCTACACACCAACTCGCACACTTCGGACATCTAACCAACAACTCCTTAACATCTACCAACCAAAATAATCTATTGGTAGATTACTTTAAAAATCCACCCTGTCCCAGGCATGGAATAACCTCCCATCCCAATTACGCTACATCTCACACCCTTTACAATTCAACAAAGAACTCAAACTACACTTTTTTGGAACCAAAAGTTGTTGCTGCCATGACCCTACCTAGCTCCACTTTCTCTCTGTAGTGCACTCTTCGTTACAACTTCACAGCACACTTTCTTCTCATTCCAGTACAATTTATGCTGTACCACCATTAAATACATTCCTCTCTGTATCTTATTTCTCTCACATCTACTTTTTACCAACATCTTTTTTCAACTCTAGACACTATTTCACCCTCTCATGGTCCCTATTATAAACCTAACTACACCTGTTCCAGTTGTACAGGAATTGCACATTGCAGTAATATTTCTGTTGTACCACCATTAAATACATTCCATTAAATACATTCCTCTCTGTATCTTATTTCTCTCACATCTACTTTTCGCCAACATCTTTTTTCAACTCTAGACACTCTTTTCACCCTCTCATGGTTCCTATTATATACACTACTACACCAGTTATAAAATTAGATACTTACACCACTCACATTGGAAAAAAAATAAAAAACTTTTTTGTTTGGTGTGCCTTTGTAATTACAGAATATATTTGAACTTGTACTATTTTAGCCAATTAATGATTGTTTTAATCTCTTATGCATGTCATTATTGTACTCTTAGCTGTTATGTATACTTAATATCTTTCTGTCTGTAATTGGAGCTTTTCTCCTTGGGTCTCCACTGAAAATGGGCTCCTAGCCCAGCTGGACTAACCCGGTTAACAAATGGCAATAAATAAATAAATAAATGTGTGTCATGCAATAAGCACCAGTTTCAAGTAGGATGTGTAAGGTAAGTACCATTGTAAATGTAATGAGTCTTACAAGTTTCACTTTTCTTTCTTTCCAACAATTATGACTTCAGTTTGTTTTCCTTCTTGCTACATGACTATGTTGTTTTTAAGCTGTTTCATAATATATCTTCTCTTGGATAATACTAGCTAAATTTAGACTTCTTTCCATAGATGAGATACAGTACAGAAAGGTCTGAAAGTATTTCATTCCACTAACCTTGAACTGCTTCATTTGCTTTATTGAGTGTCAAGCTAATCAAAAGCAAAGACTAACAGTAAGTGTACAGAAAGGACATTGGAAAGCACACTGTGTACAAATGCTTTCTGTAGGATGGAGGAGGAGAAATCTGAAATAAAAGCCTAGTAACATACTAACAACAAACTGAGATGAAGGTTCTATTGACAAACATATTTAGTAAGTCAGAGTGGTGAGCTTCGAGTATCATATATTAGCAGTAAATTATCTATCTATCTATCTATCTATCTATCTATCTATCTATCTATCTATCTATCTATCTATCTATATCTGTGTGTGTGAGCATGTATTGCTGTTTGATAACCAGGTAGGTGGGCTTGTTAAGTGACAATTCAAGCCACAGTAGAGGGCAAAATTATAATAAGAAGAGAAAGCTAAAGCTTACCTGTATAGAAAATATTTTAGAAAACACTTGAATATAGAAAACTTAAATCTTACACTCACATTTAAATAGATTAAAATATTTAACAATATTTACAAAATTAGTGGCACAGTGGATAGTTTTGTCACCACACAGCAAAAGTTGCCGAGTTGGATTCTTGGCTGGGGTGCCTTCTGTGTGTGTCTTCTATGTCCTCCCTGTGTTCGCATGGATTTCCTCTGGGCATTCCAGTTTGCTTCCACACTCCAAAGACATGCAGTAGTTGGACTTGACAGTCTAAATTGGCCATAGGTCTGAATGTGCATGTGAGTGTGTGGTGTGGAAGAACTACCATGGCCAGGCTAACCACCTGGCAGTGTAAACCCTGGCTCTAGATAATTGTCACTGTTGAACATACACCCCAATCCCATGCACAAAAATGGGGAAAACGTTTTTGTGGATGGATGGATGAATTTACAAAACTGAATATACATACTTGTTTTTTCATCTGCATAAATAATCATGGCATTTCACAGTTGCCAAACAGTATTTGAAAAGCAAGTAAAAGATAGCATCATTAATTCACTGTTCTTTCAATATGGCTTTAAAGCCATTCAGTGTTTTTTTTTTACCTGTTTTGGGAGATGTTTCCATTTGACAGGTCCCCAATTAATGAACTCTTCAGCTGAAACAAAGGTTTTAGTTAAAGCACAGCTCAAGAAAATGTTGCTATTCTTGTTTGCAATATCATAAATAAATAAATAAAAGCAAAACACATTATACCAACAGTTCCTTAGCAGTGCTTCAGGTATTTTAAGTATATTGCTATAGCATATTGACAGATGATGTACTGATGGTAAAATTATGAGCAACACAGCCTGCTTGTTGAAATGAAATTAATTCAGTTATTTTCTGAATATGAATTAGGAAAGCATTACTTAGTCAAAAACTATGTCATCCTAGTTTATTAATCAGATGTTCTGCCATTATCATACATTTCCGAGTCTTGCACATGGAGTTAGTGAGAGTTCATCAATGTCCTGATGTCAGGGAAAAGTATGCCAAACCCCAAGAGGCAGCAAGTAGGAAAAATAATTAACTGAGCTAGTTTAACTCATATGGAGGTGTACCTCTGATTGAAAACAAAGATCCACAGTTGAGCAAAACAATTCACTTAATAAAACATTAAATGATCATTGTGCTTTTTACTATACACCCAGAATTCCAATTCTGTCAGTGATTTTAAAGCAGTTGACTTTGATAGATGCTATACGTTCATCATCGGTACATTAGAATGTACTTATTATCTGTTCTGCTTATGCAGAACAGTGTTTAATAATGCAATAATCAATTGGTTAGGCAAATTAAAAACACAGTGAATGTTGCCAATCATTTTAATAAGCCATTTTATTTAATATTAGGATGTATCTGATATTGGGAGACTGAATTTCAGCTTTGTAATTATTATTCATTTTTTTCCCAAAATTCTCATTTTTTCAGAATTTTAGAAAACTCTGATTCTTAGAATACAAAACATCTTTATAGTCACAAAATCTCTTCAAACCTTTTCTGAAGTAAAATGACTGTACTAGGTGTTTGTTGAATATACTTTAATTATGAGATCATTGAATGTATGGGGCTTTCCAGAGTAGTACTATCGTATTATGTTTCACTCTATGATTGTGTCCTTATTTAATGAAGCCCCTGCCAAAGATGGAGGGATATCTGACTATTTCTCAATCTTGTGCAGGTTTGTTGTTAATCATAATAACTAATCATAATAGCTTAGTCTGTCTGGATAGAAAGGATTAAAACAATTCAATTGTTATAAATTACAAACATAATGTAGCATTTTAATATTTTACTGCACTGCTGAAATAGTTGAATTTCACCCAGATTCTCTACAAAAACTTTTGTCTTTAAATGTGACCTTTAAGATATACTGATTTTAAACAAAAATGAAGTCCTAACCTTAGAATGTAAAATATTCCAAGTATATTTTTTTCTGAGAGATTTTGTGCGGTATTCATAGTCTGGGAGTTTGTAGCTATATAGTGATTATTCACAAGGAACACCGCTATGTGTATATGCAAATGAGCTAAGCGTAGCTTGTTTTTGCTGAAAATGAAAAAGCAAAGGTGTTTTGTAAAGCATCCAAAGTCAGACATTAAGTAAATACAAAGTACTATGTGAAAGCCATAGGCTTCATATAACTTTATATGTATATTATTCCATCATTATCATCATCAGCAGCCCCCTTTTTTCCCATTTTCTGCATGGGGTCGGGAGATCATGTTAACTGTCTCCATCTATCTTGATTCAATGCCACACTTCCACCTTCCTTGACACATGCCCGACTGTCACAGATCTTCTCTCACACAATCCATCCACCACTTTGCTGGATGCCCTCGTTTCCTCTTCCCTTCTTCCTCTCTGTCCCAAATCTTCTTCACCAGTTTGTAAATTATTCATGTTACACATATTCTTATGCATGTATAGATTTATATAGGTACATTGCCAAAGGATGTGGCTATGTGGGTCTACCCAATAAACTTGAAATGTCAGAAGGCCGACAATTAAATAAATTATATGAAAAGGATGAAAAGTCATATATTCTACAGTTTACAGTCCCGACATATCGTAAAACTGACAGTACACAAAATACCCATGAAATCACTTTGCCAACCAAGTACGAAATCAAAACAAGTACTCCTCAAGTCTGTAACTAAATTATACACAAAAAAAGAAACCTCTGAAGGCAATTAAACATAATTGATCATAGAAATTACACCGGAATAACTAAAAGTAAATGTCACCAGCCCTCTAGTGTGCTATGCACAGAAGAGAACATGGCAGAATTGGAAGTAGTTGCCCCGGGAGTTCTAGGAAGCATGTATAACACAGTAAAGTCACAAAAGGGAAAGGAAATCTTAGTGATAGACTGTTACCTCTACCATCTTGAAAGGACTCGAAACAGCAAGAGGTACTGGAGATGTAAATATAAAAGTACTGATAGTCGTAAAGGAAGAGCTGTCACCATTTTAATGCCGAACGACGATAGACTTGAGAAATCCATTGCTCACAACCATGCAGCAGATCCGGGAGAACTACAGAGGTACGTAGTCTGTAGTGACTTAAAAATCAGAGCTAATTTAAGCAAGGACACTCCGTGCCATATAGTTGAAGATGCACTAGCGTCAACTTCACTAGACACAATACAGTACCCCTCATAGAAGAGACCTACTGCGGCAGGTGAGCTGTATCAGACGGCAAAAGTGTGGAGTTACTCAGAGAGAAGAGTTAACACTTTTTAACATAGACTTCTCTAAGCTGCCTCTCAAAACTGGCAATTTTGTCAGTAAAGTGATGTCAGATGCTACCACAGATACAAGTGCTGTGGTGTTTACCACAGTAAATAATTTGTATGGTCTAAGTCATGCGAGCATCTGGCTCATGGATGGTACATTCTTTACTAAAGGAGTAAGTGTCCGGCAATTGTATAATATTCATGCATTAATGAAATATGGTACACATAATAAAGCTGTACCCCTACTGTATGCATTTATGTCTAAAAAGTCACTGAAGGCATACAATTATTTCTGGCACAGCATATTTTTTTTACTGACATAGCACAGATTTGAGGTTGAACTTAAATTCGTATTGTGTGATTTTGAAATAGCCGCCCTAAAAAGCATTAGACTTAATATTCCTGACGTGCGGACTAAAGGGTGTTTATTCTACTTTGGCCAGAATATCTGGCGGAAAGTACAGTCATTAGGTTTGGCTTCTATATATAACACTTCTCAGGAATTCCAACTTGCTGTGAAAGGTCTTGTTGCATTAGCATTCTTGAAGGAAGATGAAGTGCAACCGACATTTGATGAACTGAGGGCTTTGTTCCATATAGAAGGCAAGGGTATCATTAAATATTTCTCTGACTGGTACATCTATGGGAAAAGACAAAACTTTCACACTAGGTTGACTTCTACAATGAGGTTTCCATAGGTTCATAGGTTCATAGGTAGGTACTAGGCTATCGGCCCATGGGCCTACGTAAGCCTAGCCAACAAGGTTCCCTGGCTTACGCCACCTAAGAAAGTTATTTTCCTGTGCCACTGTCAAGCAGAGACACAGAAGTGATCCCGGAGGTGTATTTCCTATTTCCCATCTACTCATCAAGATTTTTCTTGAAGAGTGCTAATAAAGAACTTTGCTTGACATAGATGGGTAGCCTGTTCCAGAGTATGGGAAGTCTCTGGGACAGGAATCTATCCCTCCAGCATGTCCTGTTTATTGTGGTGATAAGGTTTAGGTCCCTAGAGCATGTAGCTCAGAGGGATTGGGATTTCTTTAGGTGTAGCATGTCCAACAGCTCTGGGTTTTCACATAGATTTATATGTTAGTCAGAGATCACCTCGGAGTAGGCGATATGCTACGGAGTAAAGTTGGAGTTTTTTGAGGCGGTCAGTGTAGGGCATTTGTTTGAGGCCAGTAATCCTCTTTGTGAGGTACTTCTGTGGCCTTTCCAGCTGCTGCAGATGTCTTGTGAGGTACATTCCAAAAGGGGTGCTGTACTCTATAATGGGTCTAATGAGTGTCGAGTAGAGGGGAACAATGACCTCTTTTTTCATGGATGAGAATCCTTTTATGATAAGTTGTGCCATGTAGAAGGACTTCCTGACTACTGTGGCGATGTGACTATCAAAGGAGAGACTACTGTCCATCTGGGTCCCAAGGTCTCTTATCATGCATTCGGTGTTAAGTAGATTGCTGCCTATGTGGTAGTTCATGGCTACAGAGTTTTTACCAAAGGGGATGGCACTGCACTTTTTGGCATTGAGCTTGAGGCCATGGCTCTGACACCAGGCATCTCTCTCAGCAAGGCCCTTCTGTAGGATGTCCACATCATTTGGGGACTTGACTATGGCTCCTAGTTTGCAGTCATCTGCGAACTTCGTTAGCCAGAGGCCTTCTGTGTTAGCCTGTACTTCAAAGAAGTAGATACTAACAGGAGAGGTCCCAGGATGGAACCCTGTGTACTCCACTTGTCACTGCTTTGAGGTCAGATTTGGAGTCTGCAACTTTTACAGTGTGGATTCTGTCAGTGAGCCAGTTGGCAACCCATCTTGTGACGTTGTGATTTATACTTAGTTTAGTGAGTTTAGCTATAATTCCAGAATGGGGGATGGTGTTGAAAGCCTTGGTGAGGTCAAGATTGGCTGTGTGAACCACCTTACCCTCATCTACGGCTTTGGTGACTGCCTCAAAAAGTTGATCAGGTTCAGAAGGCATTATCTGCCTTTCACAAACCTGAACTGGGTGGGATCCAGAGTTTGGAGGTTACCAATATCTTTGTTTATGAGTTCCATGATGATATGTTCCATCGCCTTGCAGATCAGGCTCATCAGGCTAATAAGTTGATAGTTACACACTTTTAGTTACCACAAAGTCCAGTAACCAAACCACGAAGGTGGACACACCACAGAGGTTTATTAGAACAGGCAAATAGTTGCAAACTGATACAGACTAAGCACTATTAGAATGCTTTCGCCAAACAGTTAGGCATCATCAGAGTCGTAACAAAAAGCAAACATCTCATACATTTTAAATACCATCCTTGACATTACCATTGGTTGAACCAAACACCTCCCCCTAAAAACATTAATTATACAACCTCATAAATGACCAAATATAAGTAGTTTTTGGACATTTACAAATATAAATAATTATTTAAAAACTCCTCAATACTTGAATTTTATTCTAATGTGTATAAATGACACCTTACCAACAATCATGTCTGTGAATCGCATTTACTTCACTACAATAAATAAATTCAAAAATTCAAACATTAATCAATTAAAACATTTTGAAAAAATTAAAACATTTTCAAGAAAACCATTTGTGTACCTCTATATAAATTATATCTGTTGGGATCTAAGTTTTAAAATAGGTTTGATAGAGATGTGGTCGTTTAAACCTGGGGGTCTACAGGCATCTAATCTAATTTGCCATTCTGTTTCTAAAGCCCCAACATGGTTGACCACATCTCCACCTTCACCACAATCAATTACCCGACCTATAACAAAAAATAAAAACTTTTTAAAATCACTACATTGTGTACTGTGCAAATAAAGTGCATTGTGCAAGTCTTTCTTTTTAATTGACCTTAAATGCTCAGAAATCCGGTCTCGAAGCCTCCTAATAGTTTTGCCTACATAGTACGCATTACAAGATGAACAAGAGGCAAGGTATACAAGGTTTTTTGTACAACAATTACACTGTCCAGAGAAGTGAAGGATGGTAAGAAGGAAGAACAGGTGGAAGGTTTACGTTTAGTGGTCAAATACAATGGGACGACACCTGTTCTTATTGAAATGATCAAGGAAGTATGGAATTTCTCCCTAAGTGAAGAGGTTAAAAAGATTTTGGGTAAAAATCCTAATATTGTGTACAGTAGAGGGGAGAATCTGAAAGATATCTTAGAAAAGAACAAAACAAAAAACTACAGGTCAAATATGAAAAAATGTGGATTTTGTAGATGGTGTAGGTTTGTGAACGAAGGTGCATATGTGTGTGTAGAGGGGTACAAGTACACCATCAATTGTCCTGGACAGTGTAATTATTGTACAAAAAACCTTGTATACCTTGCCTCTTGTTCATCTTGTAATGCGTACTATGTAGGCAAAACTATTAGGAGGCTTCGAGACCGGATTTCTGAGCATTTAAGGTCAATTAAAAAGAAAGACTTGCACAATGCACTTTATTTGCACAGTACACAATGTAGTGATTTTAAAAAGTTTTTATTTTTTGTTATAGGTCGGGTAATTGATTGTGGTGAAGGTGGAGATGTGGTCAACCATGTTGGGGCTTTAGAAACAGAATGGCAAATTAGATTAGATGCCTGTAGACCCCCAGGTTTAAACGACCACATCTCTATCAAACCTATTTTAAAACTTAGATCCCAACAGATATAATTTATATAGAGGTACACAAATGGTTTTCTTGAAAATGTTTTAATTTTTTCAAAATGTTTTAATTGATTAATGTTTGAATTTTTGAATTTATTTATTGTAGTGAAGTAAATGCGATTCACAGACATGATTGTTGGTAAGGTGTCATTTATACACATTAGAATAAAATTCAAGTATTGAGGAGTTTTTAAATAATTATTTATATTTGTAAATGTCCAAAAACTACTTATATTTGGTCATTTATGAGGTTGTATAATTAATGTTTTTAGGGGGAGGTGTTTGGTTCAACCAATGGTAATGTCAAGGATGGTATTTAAAATGTATGAGATGTTTGCTTTTTGTTACGACTCTGATGATGCCTAACTGTTTGGCGAAAGCATTCTAATAGTGCTTAGTCTGTATCAGTTTGCAACTATTTGCCTGTTCTAATAAACCTCTGTGGTGTGTCCACCTTCGTGGTTTGGTTACTGGACTTTGTGGTAACTAAAAGTGTGTTACTTGATTCTGCCCTGGTGGGTGTTTTCTTTTTTCCTTTAATAAGTTGATAGTTACTGGGATCAGTGGTGGCTCCCCCCTTTGTGGAGTGGGATAACTGTTGCTGTGCACCATTCAGTGGGCACAAAGCCTGATGTGAGGCTATTATTGAACATGGTGCTTAAGTGGGGAGCCAGTTTGTTCTGAAGTTCATGTAAAACGCAGCCTGGGATGTTGTCCGGTCCCATGGATGCTGTGTTTTTGGCTTTAGAGAGTGCAGCTTTTACCTGCGTAGTTGTGATTACAGGGACTCTGCATTCTTCCTGCATAGATATGGGCCCCTTAGAGGGTGAGAGGGGGGTAAAGTTAGCACTGAACCTATCTGCCAGGATGTTGGCAATATCAGTTGGTTCTGTAATTTTCATGCCTTTGTGCTGTAACTTAGATCAGATCTGAGTGTTGCCATCGAGATTCCTGACATAGCTATAGAATGCTTTGTGGTTGTCCTTGGAATTAGTGGTGATTTTGTTTTTGTAGCTAGCTTTGGAGGATCTTATAAGGGATCTCAGCTTCTTACTGAGGCTGACTAGCGAGCTCCTCCACTCATGGGATTTTACTCTCTTTTGCAACAGTTTCTTCCTTCTGTTGTACAGTTTGTTTATGGCAGGGGACCACCAGATTGTCTTCCTTTTTTTGGAGGATAGCATCTTGGTTCTGTTTGGGATAGCACGATCCATGCACTCCTGTAAGTGCTTATGGAGTGCATTTGTGTAGGATTCAGCAGTTGTAACTGTATTGTCCATCTGCATGGGTGTCATGAAGTTCACCACTTCTGTCTTAAGGAAGCATGAAGTTGGCTTTGGAGGAATTTTTTACTGTGGTTTCATTAATGGGGGGTGGGGGCAGCATGTGGATATCAAGGGTGATTAGCTTATGGTCGGATCGGACCAACGAGGAGTTGACTTCAGGTGTGGAACACCGGTCACTCATGTTGGTAATGACTAGGTCTAGGATATTGTTGCCCCTGATGGTGGTGTGGATAAGTTGATCCAGGGCATTGGATTTTATGAATTCCAGAAAGCGTTGAGCTAAGGAGTTGGTGCATGAGTAGTTTCCCCAGTTAATGGTGGGGTAGTTGAAGTCACCCATTATTAGGGTGTTTGGTTGAACCCTAATATTTTCCAGTACATCAAGAAAAGAGGAGTGGGAATCCTGGGTTATGGTGGGGGACCTGTAGCAAGCTACAATTTGGATTGAAATTTTGCCTAGAGTTAGTTGCACTTGGATAACCTCGGATGCATTGTGCTGAGCAACTAGCCTGGAGGTGTGGATATCCTTAATGAATATGGACACACCTCCACCTTTGGTGTTATGGTCCAGGTTACATGGCCGAAAAGTGTGGTATGAGTTATAGCCTGGTAGTGCAGGGGTGCTCTCTGGAGCCATGAACCAGGTCTCAGTCACTGCACAGATATCGATGTTCTCCATTCTAAGGAATGGCTCGAGTGAGTGCATTTTGAAATTTACACTTCTAGCATTGAGTAGCATTACCCTCAGTTAAATTTGTTCTGCCACTCTTTCCAATATCGTTTTAGAATGTTAGTGACTTAAATTACCTCTTTTTACCTCGGACCCAAAGCACAGTGGAGACGTGGCATAGGAGGCTTAAATGTCTCCTAGGTGATAGGGGAACTAACCTAAGATTCTTATTACATACATTAGTATGTGAGCAAAATCGAGTGGATGAGCTCAAAATCAGGATGTCCACAGGGTATATACCGTCTCTGAAGAAAAGGAAGCTAATTGTTAGACACCAGCAATTCCAAAGTGTGTTATCAAGTAGGGAACAGTATTCAAGCATGGAGTTTGTGAAAGCTATTGCAAAGCTTTTGCAAATGTAGGCAAAATACACTTTTTGGTTCTGTAATGGAGTCATGGATTCATGCGTTTGTTATTACAATTGCGGTCCATATGTTTGCACTATAATGTGCTTTTGAAGTGATCTTCATTGGTGATAGATTTTGCAGTGAATTTCTAGCTGGTGCACTAGTAGCATAACTGATTGGGAATGTAAATATACTGCATCATTTATGGCTGAACTGTTTACACGCTATGAATAACATGCAGATAATATTGGAATTGCCGTTCTTTGAATTACACTTGTACATTGTTATGGGACTAATTACAGAAACAGATAAACACAAAAGCCAGAAGAAGTAGCTGGATTGAACCCACTCAAAGTAATGCAGGCTGCAAATCACCACACAGTTGTAGAATGCAGAATCCACTTTAGTAACTTCAGACCAAAAAAATCCAAGGATGAGCGCTTTCATCCAGAAAGATCTAGACTTCATCAGACCTGTCCAAATTTTTGGTAGTGTACCAGGTTGTGAAAGACCCCCCTCAGGGGACCCTGGAAATTCGTTTTAGAAAATAAAGAAACATGGTGGCAAATATACCTGAATGCTGGATCCCCCCGGGACTAAATTAAATGATTTCCCTTAATAGTCGCCTCAAATTAAGAACATATGATAGGTAGTTTACAATATTTACATTTTCATTTCAATATATGTTTAACATAATGTAATTTGAAAAAAACATTCATGGTTTACAAAGTATTAATTGTTTTTAACATGTATTTTTATTTTTAAATGTTGGTATTGGGGCTAGTATTGGCTGTTGTATTTTGTGATGTCATATTTTGTCAGTATAAAAGGGTTGTTCAGTGTAATGCAGTTTATCTGAAGAAGTTGGGAATTTATCAGACGAAAGCGCTAATAAACTGTGTGAAAAAATATATTCTTGCTTTTTCTTGCTGCCAGCCAGTTGGTTTGTATGTGGAAGTAATACAGAAATAATAACACTGGTCATTTCTCAGCAAAGTATGGGCTGGACATTGTCTTGGCACTGCAACCCTCACCCCTATCCAACAACATCCATTTTGTTGTCAAGGGCATGGTGCCTGACTGTATTCATCAATCCTGTAAGTGCAATTCATATTGTGAAATAAATTACACTAATAAATGAAGTTTGGGACAGACTAATTTGTCCAGGACCATCTTGGGGGGGGGGGGGTAGTATAAGAGTACTGAGGGTGGAAGGGGGTGGAGTAGGGATGGACAGATTGGTTAATTGTAGTGATAGGGACATGTTAGACTGCAGGTGGTAATGGGTTAATAGTATGAGCCTCAGAGGAAGTGAGGTAGTTTTGGGTGGGGTTTAAGTTTTATAATCGTGTACTAGGGGAAATAGAATCACATTTTTGGTGTAGTCTTGCAACTACTGAGATCACATGCATGACAACCTGTAGGTGCAAGGGCTGAAAGTGTTGGAAGCTTATTAGGAAGGGGTTCTTTTTTTTCTTATCTTACCTTATGGCTTTCTTCCTGGTGAGGGTTCTGCCAGCTTCATTCATTAGTGGTATGCGTTTAGGAGGAGAGTAGTTCTCTTGGTTGTCTGTGGCCTGGGAAGGGGAGTACTCCAGTCATTCATTTCCTTGGGTGAGATACAATAATTAACCCTGTAGTGGGTCGAATTTGGTTCCCTGGTGGTGTGGCTAATTTTTGTGTTAATCGTGGTCTGGTACACACCCCTTTTCATGGTGAGAGGCTGGGGATGATTAGATGGGTCGTTCTGCCATTGGTGGACTGTGGATGCACCGGTTTCAGTGGTAAGGCAGTTAGAGGAGCCACCTAGTTGGAGTGGTGACAGTTTTTGACTCTTTTTCTGGGATAGAAAGTGGTGGGTCGTTGGGGGAGGTTTCATGCTGTTTCCAGGCTTGGGAACTTAGGAACATCCATGCATTAAGTGGGTTACTGAGCATGTGCAGTGCGACCAGGAGTGGTTGATCTTAATGGTCACATAGCATGCTGTTTATCTGGGATTGAGTCGTACCTTTCAGCTCTAGAGTTGGTAGCATGCCCAGAATTTGCCTCATATTGTTCGTTCCTTTCATGATATGGTGGTTGCTGACAAATTAGCGGTGATCCCTAGACTGTGAATGGTTGGTAACATTGGGTCACATTAAGCCCTTCATAAGATTCATGTGAATGCAAAACCTGTTATGTATCAGCTTGATGGTTTTAAAAAACAATTTTTACAGACTGCTTTTATGTTCAGGACTTTGCCCATTTTTATTTATGCTTTGTTCAGACTTCTGGCTCAAAGAGCTTAAAAGTATGAAGTAAGGGTGTTTTTTTTTTTTTTTTTTTTTGGTAGGCAAGAATAGGTTAGTAGCAGTAGTTAGTTGCAGGGATGAGGCAGAAGGGGTTTATGAGAGATAGGGGTGATATGGGAGGTGGTGTGGGGAGGGGGGATGAAGGGTTCCCTGTTTATACATCATTGGCTCCTACTCCTGAATTTACTAGGTCTGGCAATAGGTACGAAACAAAGGTTGTGAGCTATAGCCCCTATGGTGTAGGGTTTGATTCCCACACTTCTCAGTTGCTACAGGCAAGCTTTTTATTGCCTGGTGAACTGCTGAGGGTGGCTGCACTGGTGCTTGGGTCAGGATGGTGCTTTGTGGTGGGGAGTTTATGTGTTTTTTGGGGGGCAAATTTGTATGCATCACTGTCTTAATGAACTTTTCTGTTGTTACAAATGGCGAGCATGCAGAGTCTATGACAATGGTGGGAGGCCACAGTGGTGCAGGCTGAAGAGTTGTTCCAGGAGGTGCCCAGTGCTGAGCATGAGACAGTGGACAAGGCACCAGAAACCAGTCAGACAAAGTGATATTCGGGGATGGTGATCAGGTTAGTGACTCGGGGGAAGAGGCAACAACTGCCGAGAGAGAGTTAACTGCAGTTGATTTGTCAGTTACTAGAATAACTCCAGGGTAGGTTTTGGGCATGAGGGGGATGATGATGGCAGTTAAGGGCTAGGGGATATGGGTAGGACTACAGGGGAGGCACAGGGAAGGCAGGATATAAGTGGAGAAGATGTGTTTAGGGCTTCCTCCAGTGGGTCAGTTGGTAGCAAGGCTTCAGTTTCAGAACTGGGTTCTGATTTTGGTATATGGCCAGGTGACTAGATGGCTACCCAGATGTTGGAGCAAGGGACAGTGACAGTTTTTTTGACTCCTCACATTCTGTCTACAGTTAAGGAGAATATTTGGAATGGGGAGTATATTGATGTTCTTGAACTGATGCAGAAGGGGTTCAATGGTTGGTGGAGTTGGAGTCGGCAAACAGCAAAGATCTGTTGGCTCTATTAGCAGCTCTAGCAAGGAAGATGGTAGGTAGACTGAGACCTAGGACATGGTATAACTGGACCGAAGGATTTGTTTATTATATGGCAGTTTTGTTGGAGAAGGCTCCATCTTTCACATTGATGTTATTAGGTTATGTTCTTACTATATGGGAGGCTCAGCATTTGATGCCTGGGAATGCCCAGTTATGGTGCACCCCAGAGTGGAGTGGCAGTAGGTAAGGTTAAGATGTGCATTCAGTTTGTAATGGAACTTTTAGGGCTTCTAAATTTTGCATATCAGTTTATTCATCCAGGGCATACGTTTTGCAGGTCAGTGGCCTTTCTACTGAAAGGGGGGATAAGTAAACCCCATTAGGTTAGGATTAGCAAGTTGGTACGGGCTGATTTGGCTTTGTGGTTATCTTTTTTGGAGCAGTTTAACGGGGTTATCTTTTGGCAGACAGATTGGGTTCGGCAGGAAGAACTGCATCTGTTCACAGATGCAGTAGAAGTTATTGGGATAGGGGGCTTTTTTGGAGGCCAATGGTTGACTGCTCAGTGGCCTCTAGATTGGGAGGAGGAGTGGAAAAGGGATGTGCCATTTTTGGACTTAATGCCAGTTTGGGTAGCATCAGTAGTCTTGTGGGGAAAGAGGATAATTTTACATTCAGACAACATGATAGTAGTACATAAGGTTACCATACGTCCGGGTTTCCCCGGACACGTCCTCTTTTTCGGGCTCCTGTCCGGGCTGTTTTTGAAAATTCTGAGATTTGTTCAGGTTTTAAAACCCAGATAAATCGCAGAATTTTCAAAAAGCAAACATCCCTATTTCGGAGTTTTTTCTCCGCTTTTTTTTTTTTTTTTATTGAACTCTGTTCAATGCGGAACTGCTTGATGTTCTGCACTGAACAGAAGAGGGTCCGCTGTGCACGTTTTTGATTGGCTCGTATACCAGTATAATACGAGCCAATCAAAAAGCAGAGCTCTGTTCAATGCAGAACTGCTTGATGTTCTGCATTGAACAGAAGAGTGTCCGCTGTGCACATTTTTGATAGGCTTGTATACCGGTACACAAGCCAATCAAAAATCCCCAAATACGGACCTTTTTTTTTGCTCTTCGACTAAGAGTAGAAGGAGGTCGAAAAAAATATGTGCTGCTATCAGCACTTATTATTTTAGCTTTAGTCTTACAAGAGTAAAGACCTTTTTTTTGTTTTTGCTCTTCAACCTAAGAGGACGAAATAATTATTTTCGTCCTCTTTCACATACAAAGAATTATGGTAACCCTAGTAGTAGAGGTTTTGCAGACGAAGTCTCCAGAGCTGAAATGCTGCTGTCATTTTTACACAAGTTAGTCATGCAGAGGTTGGAAATTAATTTGTAATTCATATGGGTATATGTGGTTGTGGTCCAGAATGAGATTGCTGACAGTTTGTCTCGATTTCCATTTTGGAGATTTCGATGTTTTGCTCTGAGAGAGGAAGAGAGGCCAGTGGTTTTGCCAGAGGAGGTGTGGCATCTTGAGTTCCCATCTGCATGGTTGTCATGAAGTTTGTCACTTCTGACTTGAGTAGCATGAAGTTGGCTTTGGAGAAGTTTTTTATGGAGGTTTCCTTACTGGGGGGTGGGGGTGGGATGTGGATGTTACGGGTGATTAGCTTATGGTCAGACCTGACTAACGAGGGTGTGACCATAGGTGTGGAGCATCGATTTCCCATGTTGGTAATGACCAGGTCTAGGATATTGGAGCCCCTGGTGGGACTATGGATTAGTTGATCCAGGGCATTGGAATTTATGAATTCCAAGAATCATTGGGCAAAGGTGTTGGTACCTGAGTAGTTTTCCCAGTTAATGGCAGAGTAGTTAAAATCACACAGTATTAGGGTGTTTGGTTCTATCTTAATATTTTCCAGTATGTTTAGAAAGGTGTAGTGAGAATCTTGGGGTATGGTGGGGGATCTGTAACTAGCTACACTTTGGATTGCAGTCTTACCTAGCGTTAGTTGCACCTGGAGAATTTCAGATGCATTGTGTTGGGCAACTAGCCTGGTGGTGTGAATATCCTTGGTGAATATGGACACTCCTCCACCTTTAGTGTTTCGATCCTGGTTTAGTGGCCGAAAAGTGTGGTAAGAGTTGTAGCCTGGTATTGCAGGGGTGCTCTCTGGAGCCTTGAACCAGGTCTCAGTTACTGCACAGATATCAATGTTCTCCATTTTTAGGAGTGCCTCAAGAGAGTGCATTTTGAGGTTTAGACTTCTAGCATTGAGTAGCATTACCTTCAGATTTTGTATGCTTGTACCTGTTACGGTGGTGGTTTTGTCCTTTGAACTTTGCCTAAAAAAGGCACTATAGGGGTGGCAAGAGCCTTAGCCAGTAACCTGAATCCCAGGGGCGACAGGTGCAGACCATCTCTGGCAAAGCATTGTGGTCTGTCAATCATGTCGTCCCAGGCAGACAGATACTGGATCTACTTTGAATGACACCAGAAGCTTAGCCAATTGTTGAAGTCAATCATTTTGTCCTTATAGTGTGGTATCATTCTGGGCGAAGGCAGGATGCTAGCCAGGGCTAGGGTCATACCTGCCTTGGCCACATGATCTGAGAGCTCTTCCATGTCTCTTTTCATGTAGTCTAGGGAGGTACGTTTCAAGTCATTCACTCCAACATGGACAATGATAGAGTCATATTTGTACTTGTTGTGGAGTGACTTGAGTGCATGCGTTATGTGGCAGATCCTGGCACCCGACAGGCAGCTGACTGTAATTTTCTCCTTGTTCAACCTGGTGAGAGGGACATCAGTGTGCCGGACTATAGAGTCACCCATGACTAAAGTGTTAGGTACATTGTCTTGCCTTAGGGGCTGTTGCTGGGTGGCACACTGGTGTTGTGAACTATGTGACACTTTGGTTGTGATTGGTGTTTGTTTGCGTTTCAGCTTCAGAGGTCCTTGTTGCTTGGGCAGGTTACAGTTAAGGGCCTCTGCATATGTGGATTTAGTGTTGTTATATGTGGGTGTTGGTGGTGTGGGTTTAGAAGGGCTATGTGTTACTTGAGGTGTAGTGTGGGTGTTAACCTTCTCCTCTTGACTGTCTAGCACAATCTTGGGTGGAGAGAGCTTTGCTTCCATTTTGGCTATGTAAGTGCATCTCTCACAGGTTGTAGTGTTGGGTGGTAGGAGGAGAGGATTGTCTGTGTACATGAGGCAATTGCTGCATTGCCCCAGTATGCCCAGATTCATCAGGTGGACAGGAGAAATCACCGGGAGCTGACCCTTGGACATGCCCAGTTTGGTGCTTTTTTTTTTTTTTTTAAAGTACAGGAGCTGTTTTCCTTTACCTTAGCAAGGTACTTTGCAATTATAGGCTGTTTAGTGCCTACTATTAATTTCTCCTCATTAACAATGAGAGTTGAGTGCTTGTAAAAGTTTAAGGCTTCCTACTGCTTTCCAGCAGGTATTAGAGCAAGTGCTAGTCACAGGGATGTATAGGTAAGATGAAAAAAAAAATGCACACTGCAGTGTGCACTAGAGAAGTTAGATGTGAAAGTAGGTAACTTAAGTTTTACCTGTTTAAAAAGTTAAGGTTTAGTGGAGAGTTACTATTTTTAAAACAGCAAGATGGATTGAAAGGGGTGGTCACTTTTGTATTCTGGCACTATGGAATACAGTAGGATGGCCAATAAATTTAAATAGTTGAAGGGGAGGGATTTCAAAAATTGATGATTTTGTGATTACTCACACAAGCCCGTGAAAGTAGAGAGGAAATGAAATATATGGTCAGATTAACATAAGAGGTAGGCAACTAGAAAGACAGTGGTATTTAACAAGACAACTGTGACTGGGTGGGAGGGCGGGAAAAAAATTCTGCCTGACTCAGATGAGAGAGAGCTGTGGTCTCTTTTGAAATTTTAATATGCTGCTAAAGCAGAATGCAAGTAAAACACAAGGTAAAGAAAACAAACCACAGTATTCAAAATATAGAAAGGCAATAAAGTAATACAAAAATACAAAAAATAAAAGCAAACTAACCTTTCCTTCACAGCAAAGTGTAGCAGGGTCTGGATGAGCCTTTCTGTTATGTAAATTCAGTCTTCACAAATACAGGTCAATACCTAACTCAGAATGGAATAAGTTATTAAAAAGGGGAGTGAGGAGTGCTTAAAACACTTTTCAGCTGTACTGATTTCATTGCTGTAATGGTACTGCTTAAAACTTCAGGGAACTATGAAAAGAAATCTGTATGTCATAACATAAGATTGCAGTCATTAACACCAATGCTGTTTGCATTACCATTCTTATAGCTTAAAAGTATAATACAGAAGTTTTCACAGAAACACAGTTATGAGAGAATTAAAGGTTAAAACCAGTATCCTACCAGGTAAATGAACACTGCTGCCACTTCACCCCCCCCCCCCCAGCACTGGACAAACGATAACATTTTTGTCTGTAGTGACAAATTATTGTGTATGACAAAATAAAGTAAATCAGATATGAAACACCTTAACACATATTGTATTTTAAAATGAGAAAACAATGCATAATATAAAAACATATGATATGTTTTCATTCAAATGCAAAGTATGGGCTCATGATATTAACACTTTTTACCACTTGGGGACATTACCTGCATGCATACTAAGGTAAACCACCTCACTAGAATATATTGTGCAAAGCAGTTACAAATGTGATTATGTCTGATATTAATGCTTTACAACATCTCTGAATAAGAGTCAGTGAGCACTCAGACATGTCTTTTGCAAACAGTAATATGATTAACTGTCCCAAAATAAAAAAAAAATATATTATTTAAAGATGAGGAGAAATGTCAGATGAACAATGACAGCAGATCATACAGCACACAGCACAGCCCAAAGGTATCATGGCATGCTTCAGTATTACTTTGTCCCTGGGAATCAATAAACACACAAAGCCTATACAGAGTTTACATATGTGTCCTATGGTGCACAGTGAGCAGTAGTGCTTATTGCATGTTCATGCCATTCACCACATTTAAACATAAATAAGTGAACTTTTGTGGATGGCAACAGTGTTGCTGGCCAGGACACCATGTAGTCAAAAATGGATAGCACTCCTGTTTAAATCAGAGCACTGATGGCCCGTGGTTTTGTGTCAAATGCCACAATGATCACCAGTGCTTTACAGATAGCTGACAAGCTCTTAGAGCAAGACATCTGGAAAAAGGCCAAAATAATAGGGGGACAATGATGCAGAAATATGGACATATTTGACATATTTGTCGTATATAAATTTACTAGAATAACCAGGGGTTGTGTTAAAATACATGTTCTGAATGATTTGAAGTATGAAACTAAAATGTATGTAATATTGAGTCACATCAATCCTGGGATCACACCATTGATATGGCAGAAAGCCCCAGATTTGATAAGGATCACATCTGGACATTCTGTTTAAATCTGGACAGTTGAGAGGTATGAGTTAAGTATATGATTCAAACACAGTATAGGACAGTGTCTCTACAGTGCAGAGTATTGTGAAATCCTATTCCTGGCATTCTGTACTGAAGGTGTATAAATGATCTGTAAGGGTACATGAACTGACATGTAAAATAAACACTCAGGGGAGGTGAGTGTATTGAACAGGGAAACATCGATGAATTGTAGGAATGAACACAGGGAAAGAGGAAGGTGAAACAACCTAATATACAGCATATGATGGCATGTCAATGGAAGATGGTTGTAGCAGAAAGACCAAACACATATAAATATGGTACAGTAAGGACTGCACAGTGAAAATGTGCATTATGCGACTGTCACACAAGGTGACATAACAATGGGGAGGATGTCTGTGTGAGATAAGTATCCTTACATGATACTGTGAAATGTTCAAACTAATTTGTCTGAAGCTGAGTGTAAACTCAGCAGAGGTCTGCAGCAAGTGCAACATAGATAAAGGCTCATAGACAACAATAAATGAACAAACCACAATCATGGACAATACCTGAATAATACCACTAGTAATCCCATGCCTATGACATAAATGTGATTTACAGTGAACAGAGATGATTCTGCAGAAACACACTTATACAACTATTATGATACATCTACAATCTGTAAGGGTAATCATGCACACTGTCCTGTCACTGTAACATCTGCTGGAGGTGTTAGGAGGGACACTGCTATACCTGTATGTGACATTATGAGCAATACAGGATGGATGACTGGTGTGCATGGCATATAAATATATATATATATATATATATATATATATATATATATATATATGTATATGTCTATGGCGCAATCCACTCTGTCACAAATGTTATCCCTGCCATTAATGTTGTTTAACACCTACGTATGAATTTTGTGCATCACCTGAACAGGTAGCATACATGCATCTCATGTAACAACTTGACAGGGGTTCTTCATCATCAGACAGTAATGTTTATGCACAAAAAGAATACCTAGGTATGGCCAATAAGCTGTGTCACAGCTCACTGTGACAAAGGTCATGCATTTCAGTTACAGTTCAGTAGAGGATGTGTAGTCAGATACATGAAGAAGTGTGCATTGTACTCAGTTATTGGAGTGATGAAGGCTGGAAACTATGGGGGTATTATGGCCTCTGATGTAGATGTTCTTCACATACTCAGTACTTGTGATACATACAAAGGCATAGTGAGCACTCTGACCACATTCTGGTGGATATTCCACTTACCATCTACCACAGGACACAGTTCACATACCTATTGGTGTGATTATAGGGTGCAATGTCCACATTATACTTGGGCGGTGTGTTTGTTTTCCTGATGTAACACATCTTCCCATGTTTTCTTGTCATTGCAGGTGTTGTTCTGATGGCCCCTCTTTGCACTGGGCCAGTAATCAAGGAGCCCCAATCCTCATCACTGACACTGGTGAGAGGAAGTCTCTAAACACAGGATAATGGATTTACATGGTATTTTAAATGCAGCTCTCTGCATCCAATGCAATTTCCCCAAGAGCACACAGGGAACACACTGCACCAGAACTGGACTCTCCATCTCTTCAGATCCTAAACAGACCCAACTTGGAGCACTGTGTCCCATTTCCAAGTATTTGACACACACACTTGAATATCTAATTTTTCACAGACATACACACACACACACACACACACACACACACACACACACACACACACACACACACACACACACACACCTGCATTGAGAACAGAATCCCTGCCTAAGTACAAAGACTACAGAACTCAGTAGTTTATGTAGATGCCACTGCACAAGTTTGACATCTACAAGACTAAAGGTCAACTTATAGTTGATATCAGCAGGGCATTTTGGAAAGAAGATGTTGGGAGACCAGCATGAAATACATGTGTATGCATATGCAAGTATCAAAAAACTGTCAGTCCACAAGATTGGAGGGGTAACTGTAAGACACACACCTCTACTCTTCGGTCTAGATACATACACACACCCCATTGACTGCAGTGAGAAAACAACCCCTAACTGTCTAAGTACATAGACTACAGAACTCAGTAGTTTATGCAAGCAGCACAGCACAAGTCTGACTTATACAAGACTGCAAGTCAACATATAGTGGATGACATAAGCAGGGCACATTGAAGAGAGGTTGGGATGCCTACATAGGCTAATAGCTTCATAGGTTCATAGCAGGTTACTAGCCTAATGGCAGTAGGGGTTTTACAAGCCTAGCCGTGAACCTAGTTAGATGGTCATTGTTAGCACAGTGATTTTATGATCAACAGCAAATAGCCCTGTCCATGATGGACAAAGCTGCCACCCAAGGGGTGAATTTAAAATCATCCATCCAGTTGTCAAGGTTGTGCTTGGATACTGTTATTGAGGAGCACTGTTTCACATGTAGTGGGAGCCTATTACAGTTGGTGGCAATCACTAGGAGATATATCTGTCTCCCCAGCATGTTATTCTTGTCCAATTTAATTTGCAAATATCCATCATTTCCAGTAGGGTAGGGTCTGAGTCCACTCTGTAGGGCAAGCATAGGTCACCTCTCAGCAGTCTGCATGATACTGAGTACAGTGACAGGTCTTTCAGACTTTTCATGTATGCCATATTTTAGAGGCCCTGGATTCTTCTGGTGACATACCTCTGAATTTTCTCCATTTGCTGTAGGTGTCTGATGAGGTACAGAGAGAAGGGAGCATTGTACTCAATTTGTGGTCTGATAAGGGTATAATACAGCAGAGCAATGACCTCACTTGTCTAGGATGTGATGGCCTTATTTATGAGGTGCACAGTGTAGAATGTATGTCTCACCAGTATGGAAACATAGTGATCAAGGTGTGGACTGCTATCAACATGTGTTCCCAAGTCTCACAACACTGCATTTGAACTTAGAGGAGTGTTGTATATAATTAACAGGGGTACTCCATTGCCAAAGGAGTCAGTGAGGCATTTTTTGTTTTAATGTTCATCCGTGAGTTTGGCATCAATCATTTGTCTGTGTCAGACCCTTCTGTAATATGTTAACATTGTTGGGGGACCCTGTATGACTGCTTTCAATTGACATTGTCATCTGCAGGCCATCTAACTTTGCCTGGACTTCAGAGCAATAGTTTCCAAACAGTTGAGGGCCCAGCACAGATCCTTGTGGTATTGCACTGGTAAGTGGTCTAATGGTGTAAGTGCAGTCCCCAATTTTGACAGTGTGGGTTCTGTTGGTGAGCCATTTTGCTATCCATCTAGTATTGTATAGGTTAATTTCCAAATGGGACATTTTATGTATGATACCTGAATGGGGGATAGTGTCAAAGGCCTTGAATAGCTCATCATAGGCAGTATGTCCTGTTGTCCCTCATGCAGGTCTTTGGGGTCAGTATCAAAGAAGACCACTAGGTTTAATAAGTAATATATACATTATTTAACAAAACCAAAATTGGTCAGGATAAGTCTGTTGAACGTCACCTATGTCCCTGTGGATAAAGTCCATGCTGATTCCTTCCCTAGCCTTGCAGATAAGGCCTTTTAGGCATATGGGTCAATAGTTCTTGTTCTATATGTTACCAAATTGATGTGCACTACATATCACACAGCATTTGATATTAATTTCTGTAGTGTAGGTGATATATGTGTGAAAAAATTACTGACACACCAGGGTCACAGTGCTTGGAGGGAGGCAGCACATGGCTGTATTGTAAATATGTGACATACTGTAATAAAGGGTCTTCAGTTTGTTTTGTTTCAACATGTAATTTCATGTCATAGACAGGAAATGAACAGTAAACAGCAGTAATACATAATAATATTTACTTTTTCATAGTGCAGAAAGCAGTGGGTTTGTGTGATGGTTGACTGTGTTTGCACATGCGATATACACATTTTCAATACTTTCCATGTTTGCACATAGGTAAGCAGTGCACAAATGTGAGCTGTATTGCTAAAAGTCTAAGAGTTAGTATTGAGTCTGTGAAACACACCTGCTGTTTACCTGACTCTGTGGCAGCAAGTTTAAATGCACTGGCACATTTCTTTTTGAGCTTAAATGATAGTGGGTTCAAATCCAGGTGTAGCCAATACTTTTAGTGACATGAATTCTTTATGGTGTATGTGTTGTTGTGTGTTGGCTTAGCACAGCGAGATTAAGCAGCATTGGGCAGAGGTAATCACAGCATTATACTGCTGCTGATCTTTGCTGCACATTGGTGTGTAATGCACACCTCTGTGCAAACACAGAGCCCAAAACATGAAGGGATCTATTGTTTTTTCTACTAATTATGTGTGTTGTGTGTGACCAGATTAAAGGTGTTAAAATGGGTTAGATAGGTGGTGTAATGGTGAGTAAGCAGGGAGAAGCACAAAGGGAAAGCAGTACAGGAATGTGCAAGAGAGAGGTAGGAAAGAACCATACCTATCTATTTCTTTAACAGTGTAAACTGAAAATATGTGCAGAATATTAGCTGAATTTCGACTGTCACCTTTACAAAGCAGGCTGACAACAACACAATCATGTTGTATTACCAACTGGACCAAATCAAGTGTGTCAAGAAGACACATGTGAGAAATGGAGAGCTATGTATGAGCAATTTTTTTGTATGGGACAGATGCACATTTTTTTAATTCAGTAAGAGAGGACTGCTGTGAAAGGGATGTACGTATGTCTGGATCAGGTAAGTTGGGTACGTGAGGAAGCAATTGCAAACATACAAGTCAAACAAGACAAGAGACAGGGATGGTGGTGGACACAAAAGGTTGGGGGACACCATGATTGGGGTGAGGGAGGGGACAACGCAGGGTCATGCCCATCAAGCTTGGAGTGAGAATCAGTCCTCACCCACTGGACTGTCATCACTGTAACCTTACTCCATTGGTGGCTGGAGTGATTAATGTCTCCTCCTCCTATGTACCATGAGGGGGAGCATCCTCTCCATCCAGCAAAGATGTACACCAGTGGTGCATGAGCCTACTTACCATCCCTGACATCAAATTTTGTTGAGTAAGTTGATGTTGACAAACTGTAGCATCAACAAAATTCAGTGCTCCCTTATATATATGTGTGCATGTGCATGCATGTGGTGGTGTGTGTGTGTGTGTGTGTGTGTGTGTGTGTGTGTGTGTGTGTGTGTGTGTGTGTGTGTGTGTGTGTGTGTGTGTGTGTGTGAGAGCAGTTGTCAGCTACCATTTTTTTTCTATCATTGACTTGGTTGAACCCACTTTGTGGATTCCCCATCTGTGAAGAGAAAGAGGAATTGAGAGATAAACTTGCCACCTGCAAATGATCCCTGTTATTACACTTTTCTGACCTTTCTTAGCATGAGTTCCATTTTTCTCCCTTTGTTTGTGACTTGATAATAGTCAGGATGAGAAAAATGTACTTTACCATACACATGCATACATATACATAGGCTTGACTTGTCCGATATTCTGAATGTGGCTATCTAATTGAAAACATACTTTTTACTGTGCTTATTCTTATCAAGTTTCATTAAATTGTTTTATACATGTATTTATTCTTTGTTTTACAGATTGTTATTTACTAAGGAAAGAGTATACAAAGGAAGCCTAGAGCACTTTAGTTTAGATAGAAATGTAGGTATAGCAAGCTGAGTATTTGCATCCCTTGCTCTGCTTTTTGTTTGCAAGTATCCTTCACATTTGTGGGTTTCTTTGAAAAGACTATTGATCCTTTCTCATAATATAATGTCTGTAAAAATAAAAATACCATACTGCTACAAAGCTCTTTCATTCCATTCTTCTGTCATGATTTAGGTCATACAAACTGCAGAAGGCATGGCTTCTTTTCTGTAAGAAATCTAAACACCTTTCCTATTTGGCTATGAAGCAGACTGCTTTGCTTTTATCTTTTACAGAGTAAGGACAACATGAGGGCATTATTGGATGGTGAATAAATAATACTACGTGTACTGTGTTTTCAGGTTTGAATGCCATTGTTACATCAAATAACATTTCCTGAACTAAGTTAGTCACAATTTTTTTAGCTAACAGATCAACTTTTTAATAAAGTGTTCTTTGTATGCCAAGAGCACTGCAGATAGATGATTCTTTCACACAATAGCAGCAGGCACTACTGAATTATGCATCTTTCGTGTCTTTGAAAGACATGCATTCTTGATTTAGCATAGTACAGAACTTCTTAAGATATTTTTGAGAGGTGACAACGGGGGTGTGTAGCAGTTCATTAACCACGCTACAGAAAGCATTTACTGTGTTTACCTTGTGAAAGATTTCCATCAGAGAAGCAGACTGGATTCCATACAGCATGTACTTATAGGCACCTCCTTGGAAAGAATGTAGTCTAATAAGAATAAACAGCTCAAACTGTATTATAAGGTACCAAACACTGTCAAAAATCAGAAAGTTTAATTAAAGCCTATAAATGAATAATCCAAGGCAGATACTTGGAAAAGAACTGAAAATCTCAGTTGGCATTCTGCCACATGATAATGAGATAATTGTAAATATATTAATTTATTTTATTGCAAACTTCTGTTTCTTGGTGATAATATAGCAAGACATACTATCATTTTGCTTGCCATTTTTGTTGTAGATGATCAGATTTAACAAGTAATATTGAAATAAAGACTAAAACTTAATGCTGTGTTTGGCATACTATTGTCAACTAGATGATTTGGAAAGAACATGGGTCATGTCAGCAGTTTGTTATGTATTGGGCAGGAAGGCAAACAGGAAAAAGCACGGCCAGTTTTTACATTTATCAAGGAATGTATTAAGATAGTCAATAGTTGCAGACAAAAATCAGAAAGTTTCAGAAAGTGTTAGGAAGATGAAGTAAAAATAAAGAGAAAGGAAAGAAAGAATAATTGTGATTCCCACAATCTGATATAACTTTAATACTATAAAATGTAAACAGTTTTGTGTACTAAGAAATTAAAAAAGGCTAATAAGTTGAATAAGGACAGATGAAAGAGACAGTAAGGAAAGGAGTATATTTGTAAGGGCTGATTGTTGCTGGGTGAGATAAATCTGTTATAAATAGGACATAAGAGTACACAGTGAAATGTCAAATTTTAGTAACCTAAATACTCAAAACTGCCCCTATGAATACAGTTTGATGGTTACAGTAGAGATTTTAATTTCCCTGAGAAGCATCAGTTCTTGAACAATTAAACATGGAAAAAAAACATGTTAAATCATAGAAGCATGGAAAAAAAAAACATGTTAAATCACAGAAGTGTGGAAAAAAACATGTTAAATCACAGAAGCATGGAAAAAGCATGTTAAATCACAGAAGCATGGAAAAAACATGTTAAATCACAGAAGCATGGAAAAAAACATGTTAAATCACAGAAGCATGGAAAAAAAAACATGTTAAATCACAGAAGTGTGGAAAAAAACATGTTAAATCACAGAAGCATGGAAAAAGCATGTTAAATCACAGAAGCATGGAAAAAACATGTTAAATCACAGAAGCATGGAAAAAAACATGTTAAATCATAGAAGCATGGAAAAAAACATGTTAAATCACAGAATCAGGAGCAAAGACATAAAGATACAATAGGAGGTGGAAACAATATTCTGCAAACAAAAACATAACAGTGGTAGTACTATCAGCTGGAAATTGGAAACACTTGCTAGAACTGCACAATTTCTAGAAGAGCTTATATAGTTATATACAGACATCACGAATCTGGAGAAAGTGTGACCAGAGGGGAAAAAAATTAAATAAAATGATGTTGAAGCACAGGTTTCTAACTCAGACTGCCAGCTGACAGACTGGACTCCAATAGTTATGGTTAGGGAGATAGAATAAAGAGGATGCAGCATTAATAGAAGTGGTTTAGAATGTTGATTAACATATTGTAATGTATTGGAATGTCATATATTGCTGAATCTGATGACCTTTTTGTCTTCTTTTTTTCTGGTCTGAAAAAAGCTCACAAGACCATCTTTCCAAAACGGTTTACTACTGAAATTTCAAATCTGCTTTGATCGATCATTCAGAATGTTGACCCAAAATACTGAAACTCAGAATTTCAATACAGCAACCAACGCGAAAATGAATACATCAACATCCGTAGATTGATGTATTTCACATAGCAGAAGGTGACATTATTCACCTCCTGCTACACACATTAATGTACTGTTACACTCTACAGTCAACAGTTTATTAATTCTACTATTTTGCAGGGAACTATGCCCCCCTGCACCCCCTGCACATTAAATATGCCAACCCCGAGATCACACTACAGTGAGGAAATAGGCTAATTCCCTGTTTCTCACAGAACCGCTATCTCCCTGACAATGTAGAACCCAAATACTCAAATGACACTACCTGTTCACTGTTGTGTAGTCGATACATTTTGGTTCGACATTCTGCCAACTTGAAAACTGCCATTTGACCACATGCTGGCCAACTGATGCAGTTTCAAGGTTTTCAATGTAAACCTTCCTAAACCAGTAATGTTTATGTTAATCCCACTATTTAATAGTATACATATAATCCTACAGTAATGATTACATGTATAAAATCATGCCATTGTGTTACTGAAGTCACATTTTGTTGGATCACAAGTCATCAGAAAATTTTAATGCAAAACTCAGTTCAGTGAACACAACTCATAAGTGAACTGCATAGGGCAAACTGGGATAGACACCAGCATGATCAAAGGTAGCATTTCACAGGAAGTTTCTCTGAGTTGGTTTCACTTAAATTTTCAGATTTGCTGTGACTCAGTGATGTCAGTGGCTAACAATCAATAATAGATTAATTAAATGAGTATAGGCAATAAGGGAGCTCCTGCTGTCTAAAACTCCATATATAAAAATAAGGGTTCATCAATATCAGCACCATCAACCATCTTTTTCCCATTTACTGGATGGGGACTGGACATCACACCTACTGTCACCATCTCTCTCTCTTGCATCAATACCACTCTCTCAGTTTCTTTAGCTGTCATGCCAGACTGTCCAAGACTGACTCTCACATAATAAAAAAATCTGACATATTTAAAAGTAAAACTTTTGGGATAACAAAGGACAGATTATCTTATTCACAAAGAACAACAGACTTTGATGTTGGATTTGGGGTGTCTACATATATGTTAAAGAGGGAGATGGATTTCCTATGAGAAGCGGTGGATTTGAGCAGAGGATGAGGATTTCGGTAGCCTAGACATAGATATCATCAATACACATGGAAGATAGACTGTCTAGGAATGATCATTCTGTTACATGGTTTGCCATCCCTGAAGAATTTCTAGAATGTGCCAAGGGAATAGATGTCAGGGATTAAAGAATACTAAGCATTACTTTGTTTGATAACACACTGAGAATTTAGAAGGAGAGCAATAACTGATTGCAATCACAGAAGGATAACAATTAAATAATTTCACAAAGGAAGCAGTTGAGGAAGAATAAAACACATGACTTTGTTAAAGAGAGATGTGAGATATGTCACAATAGGCTGAATATGTGTGAGAAGAATGAGGTAAAATGCTAATGCAGATAACAAGAAAAAAAGTCCTTGTTTGTTAGGCCAATATGGACCTAGAGAAGAAATGATCAGTGATGATGATGAGGAGTGAATAATAGAACTGTTTTCAAAATCAATGGAATACATAAAACAAATTGGGTCCCCTTCGAATGGTTGACATTTCACAATGTCGACATTCATATGGCTGAGACCATATGATCGACATTTGAAATGTCGGCCATGGGGAACCGGCATCTCCCTACAGTGCGGAATGGAAAGATTTCCACTTCCGCACTGTAGTGCAATCTCAGATTTGGTATATTTCATTTCGGGGGTGTGGAGGGTGAAGCCCTCCCCTGCTAGCAGCATTAAGGTACTTTATTTTTGTTTTTTATGTTCTACTTGTATGGTCAACATTTCAAATGTTGAGCATACGGTCTCAACGAAATGAATTTCGACATAGTGAAATGTCGGCCATATCAAGTAGACCCAAGAAATTACATTAGTACTATTCATTGGTAAACATGCTGGGGAGTCATTTAAAATGCTACAGAACAGGAAGGTATGCTAAAACACCTGGCATCTCTGTATTTACAAGTGAATAGAAAGTGGTGTCTCAGCATGGCAACTTGAAGAAAGTATGGATGAGGGAACTGGATGAACAATAAAGGTACTACAAAAAAAAAAATCCTAAATGAGGGTTATTGCCCCAGTTTAAAAGAAACCTGCCTATCAGACAGTGACTATATTTACCAAAAAACAACCTAGAAAATCTTGCTAGAGCAGTCATTTTTTAAAACATCTATTGGAGAATGTACCTTCTGAAGGTTTCTCTGGGTTTACCTAGATTTATAGAATAACCTTTATTCAGAAGCAAAAGTCCAAGACTGTCTCCAAAGGTTCAAGACAACACTATCAAATCACCTGCCCAATGTGATAAGCTGTGATTGCTTCAGAGACATTGGTTAACAATATAATATAATTTTCCATGTCTTCCTATTACTATTCAAACAAGCAGTTTATATTGCTGTTATATGAGTGAAATACTGTAAATTTTGTACATTGCTTTCAATTCTTGTAGGAGTGGTTATTCCCTAATTAATTTCTCATTGTACACCCTTCTCTTACAACTGTGAAAATGTAAAAACTACTAATGTCAAAGTCCCCTTCAACAAACACACCATGGCAAATGACATTTGATGATCTTTATTAATCTTCCTTAAATAAACTTCATTGAACAATATTTTAATTTATTAATCACAGCATGAACATCCATATAACTGTTTACTATGGCAACGTAACCCCACTCACTTTAGACAAATAAGCAACATCCTTACCTTTGCTCATTTACTTTTACTTATCAAATAGCATCCTCACCTCTGCTCACTTAATTTTACTTATCAAACAGCATCCCATTGCTCACTTTCATTCTCTAACTAATTGAATTATACATCCAACACCAGAGGGGGAGCAGAAAAGGAACAAACCTGTACCTCTTCTCCACCAACCAGCGTGACATAGACTATTTCCTCTCCTTCACTCCAAACCCTTCCGCAAACCCTCAAAACAAACATAAGCATACATTGTAGAGGTCCAAACTAAAATCATTCAGGTGTACTCCATCCTGTCTGAACCAAACTGGATCCCTGTCATTGATATCCGAAAGCCCTATCTAATAAATACCCAAAGCAGTCACTTACCTAATTAGCCTAAAATTAACAAACCACTGAGCCCTGTCCAAAGCCATAATAACTGAGGTACTACCTCCAACCACACAATACACATACCTGGGTCTAGCCTCTGTAAAATAAACAGATGCTCACTTATCCTAACTACAAACTGCAGCTTCAGAATTATTCATAGGTTCATAGGTAGGTACTAGGCTATCTGCCCGAAGGCATTTATAAGCCTAGCCGGAATGTGTTGTCTTTCGCCACCCCCTTAGATTTGTTCCCTGTGCCTCTGTCCAGCAGAGCCATTGAAGTGATCCCTGGAGTAAACTTTCTGTTTCCCATCCACTCATCAAGGTTTCTCTTGAAGAGGGTTAATGAGGAGCTCTGCCTAATGTAGATTGAAATCTTGTTCCAGAGCATGGGAAGTCTCTGGGACAGGAATCTATCCCTCCAGCACTTACTATTTATTGTTGTGGTGAGGTTTAGATCCCTGGAGCGTATGGCTCGAGGGGATATGGATTTCTTTAGGTGGAGCATGTCCATCAGTTCTGGGTTGGACATAGCCTTGTATATCAAGCAGAAATCACCTCTGAGTAGACAGTATGCAACCGAGTACAGCTGGAGTTTCTTCAGTCGAGCTGCATAGGGCATCTGCTTGAGGCCAGTGATCCTCTTGGTGAGGTACTTCTGTGGTCTTTCCAGTTGTTGCAGGTGTCTTGTAAGGTACATCCCAAATGGGCATTGTACTCTATGATGGGTCTGATGAGTGATGCATAGAGGGGCCTAATGACCTCTTTCTATTTGGATGCAAACCCTTTTGTGATTAGGTGGGCCACATAGAAGGATTTTCTAACCACTTTGGCAATGTGATTATCAAAGGAGAGGTTACTATCTACTTGGGTCCCCAGATCCCTTATTATGTCTTCCGTATTTAGGGGGCTACCACCTATGGGTAGTTTGTGGGTACTTTGTTTTTTTCAAAAGGGATGACTATGCACTTTTTGGCATTTAGCTTGAGGCCATGGTTTTGACACCAGGTATCTGTCTCAGTAAGACCCTTTTGGAGGATGACTGTGTCAGCTGGAGAGTCAATTATAGCCCTTAGTTTGCAGTCGTCTGCGAACGTGGTCAGCCATAGTTCTCCTGTGCTTGCCTGTACGTCTGAGAAGTATATGCCAAACAGGAGGGGTCCTAGGACTGAGCCCTGGGGAATGCCACTTGTAACCGGTTTAGAGTCAGAACTAGCTCCCACAACTCTTAGCATGTGGGTTCTGTCTGTGAGCCAGTTGACAACCTATCTCTTGACATAGGGGTTTATGTTCAGGCTGGTGAGCTTGTCTATAATACCAGATCACTACCTGCCAAAAGTCCCACCAGGACACTATGGACCCAATGCTACTCAAAACAATGCAAGCCCAATTGTATACCATCCAGCCTAACTGCAGCTCCCTTTTGCCACCCAAGGGATATAAGAATGACCAAAATGAGATTGCTTTTCCTAGAAAATTAATTTAATACAAAACAAGTCTCCATACCCAATTATCTAATATAAGACAGGAAAGCATTTGGTGACCAACAACCTACCCTCTAAATGACTTCAATTAATCTGCCTTCCGTCACTAAAACTGATACCCATCCAATGCACAGAGAATGAGTGGAAACCTCACTCCTGGAAAACCAACACACTGAAAACCTCTCCACATCATATATACAAAGTGATTACACATCATCACCTTGCCCCCTACTGATAAAACAGAAGTCGTGAGGACTCCTAGCATGAGATCACAGCAACCTCTTAGTCCAATGCATTGTACACAACCAGTCTTTCTTGTCCTTTTCCAGTACTATCTGCCTGCCCTTCCCCAACTGATCCATTGTAGATCTATACAACCAAATATTTCCCCACTAAATCTTTTCTTCCAAATGTGTTACCTTCACATCTGGTAAACAAAACAACCCATAGTCTGTATCCACCAGCAAATCCAGAAAACAATGTCTTCCTTGTGCCTTCTAACTTCTGTCTAGCCAACAGGATACCCAGTTCTTACACATCCCCAGAAATGCCCGCCTAACTTCCAGTGCTCGGTCAACCCCTTGAATTGTTCTTAAGAAATCATCTAGAAAATGTGCCATCTCCTGGCAGACCACCTAATGATGCCAAATCCAATGGAGAGCAGTACTAAACCTCTCAAAGTTGCAGAGGACACCAAGCACCTCACCAGCATATCCTTGCCAAATTAAAATGTAAGCCAACTACCCTGCCCAAAAGTGGCCACTCTTCCTCTCAAACCAGTAATAAATGAAAATGTATTCAATATCTACACTGATGTTATAACTCACTATACTACTAAAATGACCATTCATCAATTTCTGTAATTACCTCTAAGGTTAGGTTTTATGTTTATAATGTACAGCCCCTTTAAGATACTCAACACTGTTTTACATGTTTAAGATTGCAGTGTTGTTCACATGGTTATCCTAAGGAAACCAGAATGCTATAAGTATCATACAGGACTAAGTTATAGCTTTTAAACTGAAACTATATGCTTACATGTATTTATTTTCTACAAATTGTTTTCTCTTTGATTGTTCCTTTACTTAATACTAATAGCATTTTCATAAGTGTAATGTATTGAGCCATAATAACTGCATAAAGTATTAAGTTTCCTAATTGTATCCGTAAGCATATTTTCCTATTTTACTGCAAGTCTTAGTTGTTCCTTTGACTTAAATACTGCTAGAGGTTACATTAAGTATAATGTATTATGCCATAACTGCCACAGGAGATGCATAGAGTAAGTGAGAAGAGCTTTGTTTTGTTGAAATAGAGCTTTTCCAGTGTAGATAAGAGCAGACATATCCATCCCGTACCTTTTCTGTACAGCACACTAACTCTAATATCCAGTATCTCAGCTATAATTCTTTTAACTGTGCTCAGTCAGCTCACTCAAGTGACTGGTAACTGTAAAGTGCTGGAAGAAAGACATTCACAGCATCAACAAATCAATGTAGGTCACGGTCAGGACTCTGATTATTTATCAAAAAATCAGTGTAGGTCACGGTCAGGACTCTGATTATTTAGCTGGCTTGTTATAGAGTATTTGGAGAGCTGTCTACCAGGGATGATATTCAAGCTGCATCTGTTTTAACTACCCCCCCAATCTGATAAATAAACTCTACATGTATGCTTCTCCTCTTAGTTATTGTTGGGTAAAACAGTAAACAAAATTACCTGTAGCTGCATTTTTTTCTCCCTTTAGTTGTTGAAAATAGTAAGCTGAATTACCTATAGCTGTAGTTTTTCTCTTTATACTTGTGCTAGTAAAACAGTAAGCAAAATTACCTATAACTGTATTTTTCTCCCATTAGATGTTGGGCAAAATAGTAAGCTTAATTACCTAAAATTGTAGCTTTTCTCCTTATAACTGTTGCTAGTAAACAGCAAAATTACCTTTAGCTGTATTTTCTCCCCTTAGTTCTTGTTGGGCAAAATAAAAAGCTTAATTACTGATAGCTGCAGTTTTTCTCCATATAGCTGTTGCTAGTAAAACAGTAAGCAAAATTACCTATAGCTGTATTTTTTTCTCCACTAAGTTGCTGGGCAAAATCGTAAACTTAACTACCTAGAGCTGTATTTTTTCTCCTTATAGCTGTTGCTAGTGTATACTATTAATAAAAAGTACCCTATAGCTCTTTTGTGATTACTACAATATGTTACAATTTCTCCAGACTGTTGTTTACAAATAAATAAAAACTGCTTGCTTTAATGATTAACAAGGTACTACACAGTTTATTTAACTTCCTACCTACCTTCAACCCAGACCATTTTGTGGATTTTTTTCTGATCCCAACCATACTGACTGGCTCTACCTGCTTTGTTGTCCCTTGCTTCACTCAGGCTCTCTCTGCTCCCCTACCTCCATTTCCCACCCACCCTCACTATGCCTAACCTTATTTCCAAATAGCCACTCCTTGTAAATAAAGAATTCCAGTCACAATGAAGAAAAATCTATATTTATATCATTCCAATTATCCAATTACATTACATCTTACTAACTTCCATATATCACATTCCACTTACATGACTACCTGCTACTTACAGCTTTTAATGTAATAAGTCATAACCAGCAAAAGAATAGTTTTAAATCCCTCACATATCAAAACTCAGTTATAAGTAACAATTATTCCTACCCACCCATAACATTACTACTTTAAGTTAGACAGATCAGAAACACAAGTAATAAACAATATAAATTTATACTCATCAGTCCTGCTATTTCTGTTACTGCTCACATAACCTCTTATCATACAGACCTTACCACATAATCTATGTACACTACCCCCTTCCCAGACCCAATACAATTAAAACATGTACATTTAATAATAGCACCAACTATCAATAATCCCACAAACATAAACCATTTAACATTTATCTTAATCAAACAACAATCTTATCCTAATGTTACACAGAAATATGATAAGTTTATATCAAAATACTTAACATTTATAAAATTACCAAAGATTCCTAAGACAACCACAAGGCATTCTATAGTTATGTCAAGAATCTAAATGGCAATGCTCAGATCTGCTCTGAGCTACAACAGAATGGCATTAAATATACTGATCCCAAGGATATTGCCAATATCCTGGCAGATCGATTTAGTGCCAGCTTCAGCCCCCTCTCACCCCCCAAAGGGCCCATCTCAATACCAAAAGGTTGTCAAATTCTGGTACTCACAGCCACAGAGATAGAAACTGCACTCTCCAAAGGTAAGAATACAGCATCCATGGGACCAGGTGACATCCCGGGCTGTGTACTACATGAATTACAAAATGAACTGGCACCTCACCTAAGTGTCATGTTTAATCGTAGCCTCACCCGAGGCTTCGTGCCCACTGAGTGGTGCACAACTGCAGTTATCCCACTCCACAAGGGTGGATCCACCTTGGATCCCAGGAACTACCATCCCATCAGTCGGACGAGCCTGATCTGCAAGGGCATGGAATGCATTATCATGGAACTTATAAACAAATACATTGGCAACCTTCAAACACTGGACCCCACCCAGTTTGGGTTTGTGAAAGGCTGATCTTGTCTCCCGAACCTGATTGACTTCTTCAAATCAGTCTCCAGAGCTGTGGACGAGGGTAAGGTGATACACACAGCCTATCTGGACCTTGCCAAGGCCTTCAACACCATCCCCCACTCTGGAATCATAGATAAACTTACTAAGCTGGACATAAATCCCTACATCACTCGATGGGTTCCTAACAGGCTTACTGACAGAAGCCAGACTGTAAAAGTAGCCGACTCCAAATCCAGCTCCAGAGAACTGACAAGCGGAGTACCTCAGTGTTCAGTCCTGAGACCGCTCTTGTTTGGCATCTACTTCTCTGAAGTACAGGCCAACACTAAGGGACTCTGGCTAACAAAGTTCACAGATGACTGCAAACTGGGTGCCATTACTGAATCCCCAAATTATGTGAATATTCTACAAAAGGGCCTTACAGAAACAGATGCTTGGTGCCAGAGCCATGGGCTCAAGCTTAATGCCAAGAAATGTATAGTTATCCCCTTTGGGAAAACCATTAATTACCACATAGGTGGCAGTACAATAAACACTGAAAGTCTGATGAGAGACTTAGGGACACAGGTGAACAGTGGTCTCACCTTCGATAACCACATCATCACAACAGTCAGAAAGTCCTTCTATGTGGCACACCTCATCACTAAGGGCTTTTCATCCAGAAAAAAAGGAGGTCATTGTCCCACTGTACTCATCCCTCATTAGACCCATTATAGAGTACAATGCCCCATTTGGTATGTACCTCACAAGACATCTGCAACAGCTGGAAAGGCTGCAGAAATACCTCACTAAAAGAATGACAGGCCTAAAGCAGATGCCCTATGCTGACCGTCTAAAACAACTCCAGCTATACTCTGTGGCATATCATCTACTCAGAGGTGATCTCTGCTTAACATGCAAGGCCATGTCAAACCCTGAGCTGTTGGACATGCTCCACTTAAAAAAATCCCAATCTCTAAGAACAACATGGTCCAGGGATCTAAACCTTATCATCGCAATGAACAAAACATGCTGGCGGGATAGGTTCCTGAACCAGAGACTCCCCATACTCTGGAAGAGACTGCCCATACATGTCAAGCAGAGTGCCTCCTTAGCCCTCTTCAAAATGAACCTTGACAATTGGATGGGAGAAAGGAAATTCACCCTGGGGATCACATCAGTCTCTCTGCTAGACAGTGGTCCATGGAAGTAAATATTGTGAGAAGAAATATCCAGAGAATTGTTATGGCTAGGCTTGTATAGCTTAGTACCAACCTATGAACCTATATTGCATCACAGCTCATACTTAGTGGGGATATTCACCCCAACCATGTTCCCCAAACCAATCCAACCCATCTAGATCTTAGCACCCCAACCCAACCCCCAACAACTAACTCTACCCAAATGAGGTACTGACTTACTACTAATTAATATAAATCTCAGAAGTATCATGAACAAAATTTAAGACCTGCATGCCACCCTTGCTCTATATACCCCTTATAACAGAAACCTGGCTAAAACCAGATATCTCTAGCAAAGTAATACTTTCCCCAGGATAAAATATACATAGGCTAGGTAGACAACAGAAAAGAGATGGTGGTATCACCTTTCTACACAAAAAGAATCTCAATCTAGAAACTTTAGACCTAACCATCCCAAATGTTAACAGCACCAAAATACTGCTTAATAAACTAGCAATTAATCCAAAGAAACATCTGAACATCTGACTACTCTAAAACACATCCTAAATAGGTCAGCAACATCCCTCCCTTAGTTAACAATTATAATGGCTGACTTTAATGTGGACTGGCTCTCCTGTAGCTCACAAAATCCCACTGACCGCATTAACCTACATGGTTTCTCACAAACAATCCAAACTTCTACTAGAGTAGACAAAACATCAAACAAACATTCAGTTCTGGACTGGATCCTTACAAACAGGCCAAATTTATCCCTACACTCTGGCTGTCTCCCAGACAGCCTCAGTAACCATATTCAAACTTGCATTCTCTGACACCAAATAAATCCACAAAAATGTACCACCTACCACCAAATCCAAGATAAGAAATAAAATGATCCCCCAAGGCTTTATAACCAGTTTCAAAAAAATTCAGCTGGGCACCACTCAAAGATCTCTCTTCAAATACTGCAGTTGAATACTTTAACTAAACCTTCTTCAATATCCTAAACATATTTGCCCCCCAAGAACAATAAGGAGCAAATCCAATTATGCCCCTTGTCTTACCAAACAAACAGGATCTCTGTTAAAATCTAGAGATAAGGCCTGCGAGAAATGGCTCAGGGACAAAACCAGAACTTACAAACAAACATATCTAGAACTACAAAATAAAGCTTATTAGACAGGACAAAATAAATTACTATAACAGTGTCCAATCAAAAACATCCTACAACCAGGAAAAACTAGTAATCCCTCCCCAGCACACACTGATACTAAAGACAGCATAGCCTCACAATTTAATAGATACTGCACTGAATCCAATCCCTCACAAACAATAATTGCTCTTCCCCTACGTAGACTCACATAGTACCCACACTTGATCCCAACTTCTCTATCCAACATGTCCTAATAAACACCATAGTTAGGAATCACAGGAACAATGAACAGCAAGTCCAACACCCGTAGCTGTTGTCAAAATGTTTTAATTAAGCGCTTTTGTCTTTCTCTCTCACAAACTTCTTCAGAATCAGAGACAGAGAAAGACAAAAGCGCTTAATAAAAAGATTTTAACAACAGCTGTGGGTCTTGGACTTACTGTTCCTTGTTCCTGAAACACCATAGTAACATATCGCAAAAGGCTTAAATCTACTCACTTGCTGCTGACTGTCTACCTGACAAATATCTAAAAATCACTGCAGAAACAATATCCTATCCAGTATCCATATTAATAAAATGTTCCATCTCAGAACAAGTCCCTAAAATTTGGAAAGTATCACATATCATCTCTCTACATAAAGATGGAAACTTGACATCATTATCAAATTACTGGACAATAGCTATATTATCACCATTACCTAAAATACTTGAGAGTTGCACTCATTCACAAATCTTAAACTATATAATAACCAACAATCTTCTGTCTAACGCTCAGCATGGTTTCCATGCTAATCAAATTACTACCACTGCAGTTGTTAATTTTACTAACATTATTAACCACCATTGCAATGAAGACAATTTTTCTTCTTCCATCTTTCTTGATCAGTGCAAAGCTTTTGATGCTGTCGCTCATTGTAAACTCTTAACTACACTCACGGAACTTAAACTTAGCCATTCTGCACTTACTTGTTTCCAACAATATCTAACTGGATGCCAGCAAGCTGTAACATGGCAACAAAATCTCTCTTCACTACTGCCTGTCACCTTGGAAGTACCACTGGGATCTATTGTGGGTCCTCTCCTTTTTATTATCTTTACTAACAATCTCCATACTGCCACCCCACTTGCCTCTGTATTTCAATATGCTATCGATTCCACCCTGATTTGTGCTGCCCCAACACTACAAAAACTCAAAAAAATCACACAGCAATTATTCATTGCAGTGCAATCTTGGCTAAACAATGCAAAACTTATAATTAACCCAAACAAAACAAAACTCATGCTATTCTAGCCGCCTAGAGCTGCAGACCCCCACCCACCATTCAATATATCATCATCAAACCATACAATTATTTCTTCAGTTTTCCAAACAAAATTACTTGGAGTGGTCATTGATCATAACATGAAATTCAGCATGCACATATCACAGAAAATAAAAAAGTTCACAAAAAAACTAAGAACCCTGTACAGAAATTCGCACTTTCTAAACAAATCTTCAAAGGCCACTATAGCTAATACCCATCCTATGTCTACACTAAATAACGCATCACAAATTCTCACAAATATTATGAAATGTGACATAAGCTTTGGTGGTGCAGCGGTAACGTTGTCGCCTCACAGCAAGAGGTTCTCCCGTTTGATTCTCGGCTGGAGTGCCTTCTGTGTGGAGTCTGCATGTCCTCTCCGTGGTTGAGTGATGTTCGAAAGACATGCGTGAATGGGCGTGCCTTCATTGAAGGCTGGGCATCGGGTTGGCATGTTGGCACCGTAAAATTCTACTGCCAATCATTAGCGGACCGGAGTTCCGCTGTGGTGACCCCTAACCGGGAAAAGCCAAAAGAAGAAGTATTATGAAATGTGACATAGCAAAACTCAAGACTTGATATAATAAAATAGCAAAGTTTGCTACAAAGTCAATTTCAGATCCAATCCTTGTTTGGTTTTAAAGCAACTATCTTGGTCCAAACTACGAAATCTACTTGCTTATAATCAACTCACTTTTGCCAACTGAATACTAAATCATCCAGAAAAAACACCAGTACTTCAAAATCTACTAATACACTACTCCAATAATAAGGTATTGTGTTCCACTAACAAACCCTTCTTAAATATATTCAAACCTCCCAATGCAGCTGGAGTTTCATTTTACTCAAACTGCATAGCCAAAACTTGGAATTCCCTGCCATTACATATCAGAACAACTACTAACACTTCTAATTTTAGAAAACTTCTTAAATCACACCTGCCTGAAACCGGGAACTGCTCTTGCACAAACGCTGGCTAGGAAATAGATGTCTTAAGGCAACTAAAAGTACACAACCTGTTATCTTTGTATTTGAATATTTATTTTTATTTATTTATTTATTTTTTTATTTTACATTTGTTGACCTGGCTAGTCTAACTGGATACATGTCCATTTTCAGTAGAGGCACGCAGGGGCGGCTTGTGCTATAGGACTGCAGGACTGCAGCCCTCCTACCTAGAAACAAAAGAAATAAAAAATGTGAAACATGAAATTAAAAAAAAACAAAAAAAAAAATTTTTTACGAGTACCGGAACTTCTGCACATGCACAGGCACACTCAGACTGCCCTGCAGATGCCCAGGAATCTGTGCGGTAGATGATCACACAGAACAGAGGAGCTCTGGACTGCTTGGTCTGCAGACAGGACCAATCAGGGAGAGGTGAGGTTAAGCTCTCGCAGGAATTTGAGCTCAGGACCACTCAGGAAAGAGGTAAGTTGCATTTTAAGTGTGTGTGTGTGTGTGTGTGTGTGTGTGTGTGTGTGTGAAATGCCCCTGTTAACACATAGTGGTGGGTAGAGATACTCAAGCTTGAACCCTGTACCTTGGATGCAGGTGGCAAGGACCTGAATTCCCTACCCACCACTATTTGTAAAAAATTGTAGATTTTTGCCTCATATTTGTTCTGTTCCTCATAAAATCTGTGGTTTCTGTATCTTCATTTTTCCTTGCAAAGGTCTGTAGTGCAGTGGTGCACTGGTAGCATTGTTGCCTGACAGCTACAGGTTCTCTGGTTTGATTCTTGGCTAGGGTGCTTTCTGTGTGGAGTCTGCATGTCCTCCCATCCTTTATAAAGATGTGTTTGGAGTGTTTCTCCCTGCTGTGCTGAAAATTGGCTTTGTTTTGTTCCATGTCAGACTAGTTTCCTGGTTAGCAAATGTTTAAAAATAACATGCATTTGAATTTCAGACTTCATATTCTTCAGAAAGTACATGGTAACACAAAACCTTTTATTCCAGCAATTGTCTAAGTTTATAACATGGATATTTGAAATTTGCCCATAGTTTTGGGATTATATTCCCCCATTATTGGCCTCGTCCAGGTATTTTGTGCTAAGGTTGAGAGCTATGGTGAGAACCAAATTCACTGAATGTTTGGGGGCTGTACCGGTGGTGGTGCTGCAGTAGCGTTGTCGCCTCACAGTTAGATGTTGCCCATTCGATTCTCAGTTACAGCATCTTCTGTGTGGCAACATGCGTGAATGGGCATTCCTTCATTGAAGGTTGTGTGTTAGACACAGCAAGCCAGTACGTAAAAATCTACTGCCAATCATTAGCGGACCGGAGTTCCGCTGTGGCGACCCCTAACTGGGAAAACCTGAAAGAAACAAACAAACAAGATGGCTTTGTCCACATGTTTTTTGCTAAGAGGTTGAGAGCTATGGTGAGAACTGAATTCACTGAATATGTTTGGCAGCTGTATTCCCACATTATTGGCTTTTTTCAGATGTTTGTTGCTAAGAAGTTGACAGCTATGGTGAGAACTGAATTCACTAAATGGTAGCCATTTAAGTTTGGTTTCCTCTGTTTCAGCTGATTTGGCATAGTGGTATGTTTCTCTGACTGTTTTGCACAGGGTCCCTTGGGTTCAGGACGTGGCAGTAAAAATGTATGTTGGTAACACAGCATTTTATTCTAGCAACTTTCCAACATTATACAAGCATTGTTTAAAATGTGTCCCTGGTTTTTGGGCTTTTGTCCCCCCCAATAAATTTTGGCTTTTTCCAGATTTCTTGTGCTGCAAAGTTCAGATATACAGCTGAGTGTCAAGTAGATTTTACAAGGAGCTGAGAGCTGCAGGGGAACAAAAGTTTTGTGCTGCTTGTGCTAAGTCTGCTTGCATTCTTAATGGCACAACAGGTAGTGTACTTGCTTTTGATGCAGAAGGCTGTGGGTTCTACTCCCACAGTAGATAGATGCATTGCTGATACTGTACTGTGTTGCAAAGGGGGTGGATGCTGCAGTCCTTTTTGGCAAAGATACCTAGTAACTATGAACCTGTTATCAGTTTGCCATCCATTCCCTTTTGTGGTATTACTAGCTTATCATTTTTTTAATGCATGCAACATAGGCAATTTATTCTTCAAGTGCAACAGGCACTTTATTTGTAGATGAAACAATGACATATAAAGTTGTTTGCTAGCAGCAGCCTCTTTATTAGTTACAGATTTATTTAATGTGGATTTAACCACTTCAGAGATTGTGCATATTTACTGATACTGGTGGACTGTAGAAGGTTGAGTAGACTTTTTATGATGGAAATGTTCTGAATTGGGCAGTTTTGTCATTGGTGCATGCATTTTGTTTCATTGTTTACTGGAAAAATGTTCAAAACAATACATTTAAAATGCCATGTAACAACTGTACTGTATTGTACAAGGAATATAATGTAATACAGTCAGGAAGGTGTATCAAAGAGCATGTGTATGTTTCATGTTCAAGGGTCCTATGATTTTGAAAACAGCCCAAAGTCAATCTTTATCTGCCACTGGCAAAATGTATTTTCTTTGAATGTGGATTTCAATGCTGTTTCAATGCATGTGAGTTTCAAGGGCAGAGAAGTTTTAATGCTAAATCTATTTTCATTGTGAGACTGCATTGCTTTGTTTAACAGATATCTATTAGGGTTTGTGCTGTAAAATGCAAAATAAAACTTTCAAATGAAATCTAAATCATCGTAGAAGTAAAGCAGTATGCACATTACAGTGTTTATGGTAAATGGGGCAAAATAACCAAGGAATGGGACATTGGAATGGCTGCAGGGGGGAGGATCCATTCGACCATGATTTTGTGAGGGGGGGAAGGGTAGCAAACTTAGACAGCCCCGGTTGAACTATACCTCTCAGTTGTCCATATTTTTGCAGAATGAATAGATATTTGCTTCTTATTTTTGGTTTGTTCCTCATAAAATGTGTGGTTTTATAGCAAATCATTTAGGAATGAAGTCACCAAATGACAGTCATTGAGTTTCAGACGTCATAACCTTCAGAAAAATGCATGCTAATGCAAGACCTGTTATTCTATCAACCATCTTAAGTTTATACAAGGGCATTTTTTAGTAGTGTTTGTATGTTCTCCCAATGTATTTGGCCTTGCCCAGATTTCCTGCATTAAGAGGTTGAGAGGTACGTGCAAATCGCTTTGTAGAATTAGGAATATCCAAACCTCTCAATTGTCCCCAATTTTGGCTCAATATGTTGCTCTCCCCTAATAATCCCTCCTCAAAATGGCAATTTTGGAAGAAAACATGGAGGGTTTACAATTATATATAACTGTAATGATCGGAGTTATAGATTACTTTTATTTCAGAAATGCATGTAGATGCTCTTATTTTGTTAGGTGCTCAAGTTAACTGTGTTAATAATAAAAATGTGTCCCTTTTTTGACAGGTTCCCAGCTGTATTGTGTGGCAAGTTTATATTTTTGCATTACATTTTGGTCTGTAAAATTGTGGTTTTCTGGCAAATTAGTGGCAAGTCATTAAAGATTGAAGTTAGAAAATAATGACAGACATTTGAGTTTCAGATTTCACACCCTTCAGAAAATTTGTACTAATGCAAGACCTACTACTGTTCTATTATCTAAGTTAATAAGAGCAATATTTAAAAATTGTCCTTATTTTTGGGACTGTGTCCCACTTCTAGTTTTATGTATGGCTTTGTCCAGATTTCTTGCTCTGAAGTTGAGAGGTATGAGTGTCAGAGCCATCACCGCCAGCCAGAGACATTTCAAATTATTACATACTTGTTTTACCCCACTCCCCACTGTAGTGGCTCTGGATGTGTCCAAGGAAGGCAAGGAGCAGTTATGCAGTGTAAGTGTGCAGAGCATTCCCCCATCCAAGGTAGACCACAAGTACAACTGTGGCGTTTGTTTTGTCCTTGATTTTGCAGAATGTTCTGGTTTTCTGTCATATTTCTATACTGTTGATTTATGCTTCTTATTATTCAGGAAATGCATGCTGTCACAGTGCCCTATTGCTCTGTTTAATTAGCAGTGATTTAATGACCATCAGGTAAGCTTGTCGGAGATTGTAAGATGCAAGTAAGCTTTAATAAGCATACTGTTAAAGAATTACCAGCATTGAAAGCCTTTTCGTTGTTGCCATGCAGAGAATATTTACATAACTAGATAATGTATAAGCCTTGGGTATTGAAATGCATATGACATTATTTGTAATAAAAGGACAGGATTACAGTATTTTCAGAAGCTCTTTACATTTGTTGGAGACTTGCAGTCATCTTTTGTTGGAGACTTGCAGTCATCTTTGCAGGCATTACCCGTAACCTAAACTGAATGCCAGTCTATCATGTGTGGTCCATAACTTGTGCAGGAATCCTTTAAGCAATTTATCTTGAGCTTGTTTCTTGTTTGCTGTTCATTTTTTACTTTGATCATGTCTTTCCTATGAAACAAGTAGATAGTTGTGTCAGGCAGCAGGTCTTTTTTGGATTGGAAACATTTTTACAAGTGGGGGTATCACAGAGATTGCTACTTTCAGCATGTTACTTGGTAATTTTATAAAGCTGAATATAAATTATAATTAGAACTGCAGTGCAAGGAGTAGTGGTTTGAGTTGAGTGCTGCTTGTTTTTTTATACTTGATTTTGACTGGCATTCCAGTAATGTATTTAAAAAGTAATTTATTTTTTCATGCCTCACAACCTGTTTCCATCTGTATATTAAGTAAGTTGTCATGTAGCCAATGCATTGAAATATTTTTTTCTTCTACACTTCATTTTGTCTTGATTGGACTCTTGTAATGACTGTTTGGCACCCAGGGCAGTGCATTTAATTAAAGTTCCAGTTGTTGTGGTTTTGAGCATAGCTCCACCCCTTTCTATTTGGTCACACACCCTTCCCATTGGCCCCACCCATTCAGCTGTCTCCTGCAGCCCTCCTTTAATTTGAAGTCACCAGCCGTCACTGGAGGCGTGGGGAGAAAGGCTACAGGAAAACATACAAAATTAATAGAGGATATAACAGAAACAATGTAAACAGCAGTAATTGTTACACAAAAACATTAGTAGAATAGTATACACTATTAGCATATGTACACTTAACTTGCTTGTTTTTCACCTTCAGTCACAGTACTGCTATTCTTTGTATTCCTACCTAGACTATATGATTGTATTAGTGAAATGTATAATGTATGTTTTTCATTTTGGGCTTGCATCTGAGATTGAATTAATATTTGTATCTGTACGTTGTATATTTATCGTACTGTTATTTATATATGTTGATCTTTTCTCACTGGGCCTCTGCTGAAAAAAGAATTTTTGTCCAGTCAGACATTCCCAATAAACAAATATAAAATATATAAAGCAAATAAATGAATTCAGGTGAGTAGCAGTGCTCTTTAAAAATACACTAGATGTCACATTAGCCCCACAACAACCTCCCTTGTTCAATAATGCTGAAACTCTTGTTTCAGACTACAGCTTAACAAAATTAAATCTATATTCATTGCCTGCTTTTATATCTCCCCAGGCAATAATACAAATACCCTAGAGAACTTCCTTCAATGGCTATCCAACACATACCCCCATGAAATTATGGTGTTAGGAGACTTTAATATTGATTGGAACAACTGTTCCTCTGAATCTCCCACAACCCATGTAAACCTTCATGGCTATACACATATCCTCACCCACCAAAATAAATAAACCCTACAACAAAAGTAGTATCCTGGACTGGATTCTTATCAACAATCACCGAGACCTGTGAAACACTGGTACCCTCCCAGATGATATAAATGACCACTTACTCACTTACATCATCAAGCATAAAGTAGATAACCACCACCAAATTCTCTATAAATCTAGTAGAAATAATAAGAACTTCAACACCACTGATTTTCAGAACGAACTCAAAGCATGCAATTGGGCCATCCTAAAAGATCTTCCACTGGATGATGCTGTAGCCTATTTTAATTCTAAATTCCGTACCATTCTAGATTCCCATACTCCTGTCCGCACCCTTAGAGCCAAAACTAAAACTGCCCCCTGGCTCTCTAAAGTAACCAAAACCAAAATGATAGCAAGAAATAAAGCATGGGACAAATGGCGTACCTCAAAAGACCCACTTGACCATATTAAATTCCGGCATATTGTTAGACAAAAAAAAATTCTATCAACACGTTACACAAAAACATCAGAACAAACCTCAAAAGTTTTGGGCAGGAGTAAACAAACTGCTCCACCCCAGACAATTCACCATTCCCACCCCATCAGCTTGTAACCTAAAATCTCCAGAGGAAACTGCAAATGTCTTTAACAGTTTCTTCACTAAGACTATCCAATCACTAGCTAGCCAACTAGCTCCCAGTGGCCCCAATCAGGATTCCTCCTCGATCACTACCCCACTCTCCTTTAACTTCCAGCCTGTATCTACATTAACCATCAAATCTGTAATTAACAAACTAAAACCCACTACCCTAGCAGCTGATCTCCTTCCACCAGAATATCTACAGAAAGCTGCAGATGCCACTGCATACCCTATTTCTATTATTATAAGCCGAACCTTGTTCGAAGACACCATTCTCTCTATCTGGAAGGTTTCCCACATTATTCTTCTCCATAAAGGAGGGAACTCTTTAGACCTAAAAAGTGTAGGAAACCTACTCAAATCAAAAATCCAGCAGTAGAAAACAGGAAATCCAATGAAGAAACTCAGGCACCCGACTCTTCAGCAGTAAATACGATTTTATTGCACATAAATAACAAGTAAGGATTGAACGCTTTCGTCTCCACCCTGGAGACCTCTTCAGAATCAATTCAAACCAAACACACTCCACAAATTTATATACATGTCAATATACTGAAATAGGTCATTATTCAATTAAAAATTAAAATTAAGTGAAAAACTAATAAGCATTAAGGTTCAAAAAATTAAAGCAACACCAACATGAATAGTGAAGTTTCATCAAATATATCAAATTTTAAAGCTTAAATACTGATTCAAAAGTACAAGTATATGTCAGGAATAAAAAAGATGTATATGATAAAACCCTTGTAACTACAAAATAGCTTTTGTATCTTGCTGAATTGTAATATGAAAAAATATATATATATATAAATATATATGTGAATAAAAAGTTGCAAGTTGAAAAGTTGCTAAGAAATATGTGTATATGTATATATATATATATATATATATATATATATATATATATATAATTGAGTTACGTATAAAAATGCCATACCATAACTATGTATATTCATATAATAATAAATAAATAATAAATATATAATGAAATAGTTAATAATAATTAGTGGTATGAAACAAGTAATGTTTTAAAACCTCCCGCTATGGATGTCACTCGATTAATATAGAAAAAGAGAATATTCCGTATATAGCAACTATATTTTTATGTCTGAAAACCATGGATTACAGTACAAGTAGTTCACAAAAATAGTGTCTAAGAAGTATGTTAAAAAGAATATTTAAAACTGTTTAAAAATATTTATGTATATAGTATAAGAGTAGTTTAAAAGTTTAAGAAATAAATTAATTGGTAATTACTTCATACTATGAATGTTCTTAGGGTCCAATGCTAATATTTTTAATGCTGGTGTAATAGAGATGCAGTCATTTAGTCCTTTGCCATTACAGGCATCAAGTCTTAGCTGCCATATCATTTCCCTGTATAATAGTTTTGTGGTCCAATCTCCTCCTCTATCTAAATTCTCCACAATTTCCAAGACCCAAAATTTAAAGTTAGCATTAGAACATACCATGGAATGTCTATAAAGAGCATTGTTGACATTTTTGCGGTTAATGACTCTAATATGTTCGTATATTCTTCTACGTAGGTGTCTCTCGGTCTTTCCTACGTAGAAGCACCAACAAAAAGTACAGTATGCTAAATATATCAGGCCTTTGGTATAGCAGCTACTATACTTCCTAGCTTTTAAAGTAGTATGTAAACTAGGCAAATAAATAAATTTTTCACCTGCTATAAATGGGCATTGTGGACATCTGTTGCACCTAAAAGCCCCTCTTTTATGACTCATACTTGAAGAATTGTCAGAATAGTGTCTTTCTTTACCATTTTCTAAAATATTCTTTAAATTGTAATTCCTTCTATAACTATAAGTAAGTCTGTTTTTAAAAATATTCGTTCTAGTAGGCATGGTTTTAAACATTTCCCATACACTATTAATGCTTTTCTTCAACCATTCAATGTTGTTGTGATATGTCAAAGTCAAGTATGCGGTATTATTGGTAAAAGTGTAATCTCTCTGTTCTGAATTAAACTGAGTCCCCTCATTATGTGTAGGTATGTTGTTATCCAGTAATGCACTACTCAATAGAGGAGTGTATCTGGTATTCCTATATGTGATAACCCATGCCTTGGCCTCCTCAATCAATTCACTCGGATACCCTCTTTGTAAAAACATATTATTCAAAGTGGTTAATTCTTTCAAAAATTCATCTTCTTCACTCGTCATTCTAGAGGCCCTGATCATCTGACCCCTTACAATATTCTTTTTCAATATAAGGGGGTGGTCACTATCAAAGTGCAGATATGCATTTGAGAAATTCTCTTTTCGATATAAAGTGGATGTATATTTCTTAGTTTTTTCATCTTTTGATAGTTTGACATCTAAATAGTGAATACTGCTCTTATGTATCTTGTGTGTGAATTTCAAAAAAGAAGTACTCTCGTTAATATATTCTATGAAATTATATATGTCTTTTTCCTGACCATTCCATAAAATTAAAATGTCATCCAAAAATCTGAAATAACTGTATAAATATTGATTATATTCAGATGTAAAGACATATTTTTTCTCCCAGAAGAGCATTACTATGTTTGCATATATGGGAGCGAAATTAGCTCCCATTGCAACTCCTTCGGTTTGATGGTAATATTCTCCTTGGAAATAAATAAAATTGTTCCTTAATACCAATTCCATATTTTCAAGTATAATGCGAAATTCTTCCGGTTTAAGTGTATCCATCTCCGTGAGTATCTCTTCGAACCATGCAAGACCTGTATCATGAGGTATTATTGTGAAGAGGTCTTTAACATCAATAGTTACAAAGAAAATTTTTTCATTATAATTTAGGTTATTTATTTTTCTTAATAAGTCCAATGAATCGATCAATAAATGTTCATGTTTCAAGTGGTAACCCTTCAATTTAACATCAATGTAAATGGCTAGTGGTTGTGTCTTTGATCCCTGTGCAGATACAATCGGTCTCATAGGGGGATCAGTGACACATTTATGGATTTTTGGAATGCCGAAAATCGCTGGAACTATTGGTTTATTAACCATGAAAAATTCAAATAGTTCTTTGTCATATAGCCCTTGTAGTAAATTATCTTCGAGAATAAAATCAATTTTAGAATATGCAATGTTTATTTCATTGCGAGATACTGTACTATAACTCTTATTATTCAATATATCAAGCATTCCCTTTGTATAGTCCCATTGGTCCATAATGACCATGCCACCACCTTTGTCTGGTTTCATTATTCTCACCTTTTTATTACCTTTTAATGATGCCAAAAGCTTATTTTCTTCCTCTGTTAAATTTGTTGACCCAATATTATAATGTTGAGGGTAATTACTTCTAATAACGTTGCACACAACATTCTCAAAGCTTTGAATATCATGTTGAAGGGGTGGGTTATAAACACTACGTCTTTTTAATTTTCTCGAATCATTATCACTTGTATTATTTCCTAAAATCACAGATAAATTCAGCCTTCTAGTGAAGAGTTTTATATCCAGTAATATATTGCTGATGCATGGGATTTGGTGTGGCACAAACGTAAAACCTTTTGTAAAAAGTTTAAAAAAAGTATCAGAAATATCCATTTCTGTGAAGTTAAAAATATTGAAATCATTATGTGTACGAACTATAGAGTTAACTGTCATGTTTTCTTTTCCATTCCCAACCAAAAAACTTTGTGGGGGGGTTTCATGATTCACATTATATTCCACAAGACATGAGTTTAATTCCTGTACTGTCGATAGTTACCTGCCGCTTGTGCATAGGATGGCTGATGTGGGGTCCTGTTTTTTATCCTTTCTGACCTCCTCAGGCCAGGTTCCCCTAAAGGGAAATCACTAGTATAATATTCTTCTTGATAGTTGACCCCATTATCATTCCTATCACCAACAGAATGTTGGTTTTGATGTTCATCATTGTTGACTTCATATATCCTTTCCCTATTGTGGTCAATGTAATGTGAATAGTTGTTATATTTCCCACCCCGAACCTGGTGTTGCCTATGGTGAAAAGTGTTGTCATTGTAAGCATTATTCGACTCGTAGTCCTTTAAATCCCGTCTTAGCTTAGATATCTTTCTATTGTGATTACGTGATGTACTAACGTCAACATCTTGTATAATTCTTAAGTACATTCGTTTATATTCATCTATAGAAAATAACAGATCCTCAGATATCTCCTTATATAATCTATCTATAGTGTTCTTGTCTTTTTTCATTCTACTTTCATTATGCTTCATTAATACCTTAATGACAGATAATCCACATTCATCAAAAATAGCACATATTTCCTTAAATAGTGCTCCATCTGTATCAAAATCTATATTGTTTGGAAATTTAGTAATTCTAAGTCCCTTAGGTACAATGTGCTCATGAAGACATCTACTAAAATACCAATTTTCCACGGACAAATTCTTGTATTTAGTCAACAGCATTTTAAAATATTTACATTTGTCCTTATATGTAGTATAATTACTATTAGGCTGTTCCTGCTCTCTAACATTGTTGCATACAAAATATTTATTTAACCAATTGTGAAAGTCCATGTTGTGGTATCTATTGTAGTCTTCTTCGTTCTGTTGATGAGTGTGGAATTGTCCAGAATTCATTCCAGGACTAAACCTGTCTTCCTGTGTATTATGTATTTCTCTATGACGTCCATGAGCTCCTCTCCCTGGGAATTCATTACCCCCAGATTTGGGGCTACTTTGTGCACAAGGGATGGAGTTCCCAGCTTCATCCTGTGCATGGGTTTGTGAGTGACTTTGAATAATTTTTATTAACTCACTAAGGAGTGAATTATCACCCGACATTGTAAGTAGTAAAACTTTTATGGAACAACCTAAGGGCAGTTGTAAAGTAGAAGGTTGTGGTTCCCAAACAAAATTCACCTCCACTACCAAAGCAGTGGTGAAATTTAATATAGACAATACACCTAAATAGAACTACAAAATGCAAATGTACATACAATAGTCGCTACCACAAGTCTCATTCAAAGTGCTAATAGTGCTGTGAAATTCCGTTAAAGAAGCTTGAGGTACTGCTTATTAAAAAACCTCAATGTAACTAGTACTTCATAAAAAAATGTACAACAATCGTATGAATGTACTTTTGAATAATTAAACTAAGTAATGCAATAGCCCGTAAAGTTCAACAGGGTTATAAAATTCCATAAAGTTCTCCCTTATAGAAAGTACCTGTTTGTTCCTATGCAAAAAACGTCCATTGGTAGGTGTCGTTTTTTATCTTACTTGATTGTGGCATGGACTGGTATATAAGTGGAACCAGAAAGATCCAAGCAATATTTTAATCATCCGTAGAAATGAACAACCAATGCATAAATATATTTCACCCAAAAATGTATGATGTGTTCTGCTCCAAACACTAAAATCTTTGCCTCAAACCCGCTGAAAAATTGTAGCGCCAACTGTTGTAGTCACTAACCCAGCACTACACCAACTATAAGTAGTAACACAAGAATGTGTAAAATCTTGCTTCCGAAAATCTTGCTTCAGGAGAAAAGGCATTGATAGGAGGCAACACCAACTATAGTAGCCACTACACCGAGCGTTCCACCAATGTGGGAGAAATGACACCAGTGTGCAAGACCTTGCTTCAGAAAACTTTGCCTCAGGGAAGAAAAGCTCGCTTCCGCAATCTAGCTACAGTCGGAAGGCGTAGTTGTTACACACATAAACGCTGGTTGTAGCAGTGCCAATAATAGTAGTTCCTGTACGAAGCGTAACAGCAAAATGTAGTATTTGCTTAAAATACATTAAATCAGTTCAATAACAGATTCTTGCTTCTGAAAAAACACAATTTAGATGCAGCACAGACTAGGCTGTATCGTATTCAATATGAAGTACCTAGTGAACGAGACACCAATGATATCTTTGCTCAACACACTTATACCGCCAGTCAATGGGTGCAACTGTGACACTTAGAGGATACCTTACTCCACACTGGAAAAGCCAAGAACCAAAAAAGTGTAGAAAATCTACTCAAATCAAAAACCCAGCAGTAGAAAACAGGAAATCCAGTGAAGAAACTCAGGCACCCGACTCTTCAGCAGTAAATACGATTTTATTGCACATAAATAACAAGTAAGGATTGAGCGCTTTCGTCTCCACCCTGGAGACCTCTTCAGAATCAATTCAAACCAAACACACTCCACAAATTTATATACATGTCAATATACTGAAATAGGTCATTATTCAATTAAAAATTAAAATTAAGTGAAAAACTAATAAGCATTAAGGTTCAAAAAATTAAAGCAATTAAAGCAAGATATAAAAGCCATTTTGTAGTTACAAGGGTTTTATTATATACATCTTTTTTATTCCTGACATATACTTGTACTTTTGAATCAGTATTTAAGCTTTAAAATTTGATATATTTGATGAAACTTCACTATTCATGTTGGTGTTGCTTTAATTTTTTGAACCTTAATGCTTATTAGTTTTTCACTTAATTTTAATTTTTAATTGAATAATGACCTATTTCAGTATATTGACATGTATATAAATTTGTGGAGTGTGTTTGGTTTGAACTGATTCTGAAGAGGTCTCCAGGGTGGAGACGAAAGTGCTCAATCCTTACTTGTTATTTATGTGCAATAAAATCGTATTTACTGCTGAAGAGTCGGGTGCCTGAGTTTCTTCATTGGATTTCCTGTTTTCTACTGCTGGGTTTTTGAACTCTTTAGACCTCTCAAACTATAGACCAATAGCCATACTATCACCACTGGCCAAAATAATGCAAAAATGCATCCATAACCAATTAATGCAATATCTCACCCAGAATAAACTACTGCTCAACTCTCAGCATGGCTTTAGGCCAAACCACAGCACCACCCCAGCCCTCATATCCTTCTCTAACTCCATTGACCTCAACTGAAACAATAACAAACTTACCTCAGCTTTCTTCCTAGATCTCTCTAAGGCCTTTGATATGGTCAGTCACCAACTACTTATCCATAACCTGAAGAAACTGTCATTAAATAACTGTGCGATTAAATGATTCCAATCTTATCTGTCTGACAGACAACAAGCAGTATTATGGCAAAATACACTATCCACTCATCTACCCATCACACTAGGAGCTCCCCAAGGCTCCATTCTAGGACCACTTCTCTTCTCAGTCTTTATCAATGACCTACCCACAATCACTCCCAAGACCACCTGCATCCAACATGCGGATGACTCCACTTTAATCTGTGCAGCCTCCTCCTCAACTGAGCTGATGACTCTAACCCAAAATACTTTCAATGATGTTGAAAAATGGTTCACAAACTGTCAGCTAATTTTAAACCCCAACAAAACTAAGCTGCTATTTTTTCCCTCACCTGTAAGTCCTGTTCACCATTCTTTACCATAACATCCAATAATGGCACACATATCCCCAGATGTTCATACCAAACTCATAGGGATCACAGTAGACAATACCCAAAAATATGATACCCATGTCAATCAAACCATCAAAACTGTCAACAAAAAAATTGGGCTCCCTCTATAGGATCAAACCTTTCCTCACTCCATTTGCAAGAACCTCTCTCGTCCACTCCCACTTACTGTCTACCCTTCTCTATGCATCCCCCCTTTTCACTAACTTGAATAAAACCCCTCTTAGTAAACTTGCAAGCTGTTACAACCATATTGCTAGATTTGCTACAGGTACAATCTTTAGAACCCACCACTGTATGAAATTAACTCAACTAGGTTGACTTGAATGGACCAGTCTTCTCCAATACAGCCAACTTATAATAGCTCACAAAGTTCTAAACCACCCCGATAAGACACCAGCACTAAACAAGATCATTAATCTCTAGAGCAACCTGAGGTCACTGCACCCTGCTGACAAACTGCTAGTTCAAACAACCAAAAGCATAAATGTGGCTTGGAGACTCTCTGTTTGCCAACTCTGTAGGCAAAACTTGGAACTCTCTACCTGCTGAACTTACTCTTCAGTCCTCTCTAACCCAGTTCAAAAAAAGCCTCAAACTACACTTTCAAATGCACTGACAATGTCCCTGTTCAAAACCTAACACCCACCCCGTGGTATTGGATATCTTGCCTAATTTAATCTGTCATTTGACTCTAAAATGTATATGACTTTGCTTTGTGGCATATCTAGAGCTCGTTATGGGATAAAGTCCTTATCTGTGTGAAACCCTGTCTGAAACTCTCAGTTGCCTACCACGTTCTATAAATGTTTGTAACCTTACTGAAGACTGTAAACTATGTTAATTTGTAAATGTTACTAATGTAATGTAATCTACTAACTTGGAGCTTTTCTCCCTGGGCCTCTGCTGAAAATGGATATATATCCAGTCGGACCATCCAGGTAAACAAATGTAAAATAAATAAACTCACAAATGACCTGCACTGCATCTAGAGATGCATAACTAATATTTGCATCATCTCCCAAAATAAAATCATACACAAAATTCCCCTCAGGTTAAGACCAGCGGTGAATCAAATGAAATTCCCCGCCAACTTCTTAGGAACCAACCCTGAAAGAAAAACCTTAAAGCTGTTAAAAGGAGGAATATCAAATGGACCCAGTAACCGACCTGCCCACCATTCCTTCTCCACCAAACCTTCCAACGTCTCTTTTTTCCCTACAAGGAATGCAGATTCCCGCAAATTGATCCCTCCCTTCCCACCCCTGATTTAATAGAAAATCCTTCGGAAAACCCACCTGTTAATTCGACTGCAACTACTGAATCAGGAAATTGCATGAATAACTGATGCAATACCTGTACGTTAATGGGAAAATGTATCCCCATTCCTCCCTTTGACCCACAAAAGGATCCCCTTCTCCACCCCTGAAAATTCCAACCTATCCCAACTATCCCAAAATCTAGAAAACAATAAAGGTAACCAACCTGATTCAGGCTGCTGTGAACTCAGATTAACCAATGTGCCTTCCTGTCTGCCATCTGCACAGATGAATGCATACCCTCACACTTCCAACAGGTGTGCAACCACTCTACTGCCACCTTCCTCACTGGAAAATTACTGTGCATATGCATCAATGCCTGCACCTTAATGGGTGACTGACAAACATGCTACTGCTCTTTGACCTCGAAATGCCAATCTCACCCTTCTTCCCTGAAAATTACCCCATCCTCCTGCACAATTAAAGCAACTGTGTGAAAAATGGCACAGTACCCCATGTTGAATACCCAACACATGCCTAACCCTTCACCCCCAACTTTACCCCATCTGGAAGCTCCCTCGACATTATCCAACTTCATGGCTAGCCACATATCTAAATGCCTAACCTCCCATGTCTGCTACTGATTGACCACCTTCCTTTTCCGAAACCACTGGTCATAACAGAGCCATGGGCTCCACACTCACAACCTTTGAGCATCTCAAATTGTGAAAAAATATACTAATAACAGTGGGCCAACGAATTGTCCTTGTCCAACTAACCACCATGTAGTATCTAAAATCCAAATGCCCAATTTTCCCATGTACTGGCATACATCCTCCCCACCCTCCACCTACTCCAAGGCTGCTAAAGCTGCTAACAGGTCTTTGTTATTCACCATGTCAGTCTCTAGCAAACTTTGCACCCCTTCTGCATAAATTAATTCAAAATATCAATATATTCCCCTTTCCAAATCTTCTCCATCGATGATGGAATGTGTGGTGTTAAAAAGACACCTCCCTCTGCATTAAAGAATGCTTGTGTTGTTAAGCAACCCCCTAGATGCATCCCAGAATCAGAACTAACCTCATGCTGCTTCTCTGCACTATCTGAACTAAACCCCAAACTAACAGGCCAACATCACCACCTACTTCCCCCAGCAATGCAAGATACCGCCGATAAACTGTGACACCCCCACTGCAGCTGCCTCTTCCTCCTGACCCCCCCAATGACACACTATCGTTACCTGTCAAAGGTTCAATATCCCCTATATGTACTCACAGCAAGTTATCATTACCTGTATTGCCATCTTGACTCATTCCTCCAGCCACTGTCTTCTCCACAAGTGTGTCTGTTGATTTACAGGCACACTTCACCCACGATAACTGCCCCTCAAAGACTTGCTCTATGGTGTCCCATTTCTCTTCTTCCCCTGGGATGCCCTGGACTCTGCTGCCACTGGTATCCTCATCTCTGCTTCTTAAAATAATTCTTTGGCTTGTGCTATGATAGCTGCCCACTTGTGCTGCAAAGAGCCTGCTCCAGCCACCTGTGAACAAAACAGGAGAAAACCATAACTAAACACTGGAAACAGAGAAAAAAAATATTCCCCCAACAGCAACCATCTCAGCCCCTCATTAACCTGAGCTAAGTGCTGTGGGAACCTGCAATTCACTGCCCCCAAATACTACTAGGTGCTGCATACCTCTCAACATCTTACTGCAAAATTGGAACAAGCCTAAATACGTGAGAACAAAGGGCCAAAATAGGGATAGATTTAAATGCTGCCCTTATAACCTAAAAAATTGCTATCTGACAGAGTTTGGTAGCATGCTTTCCCCTGACATCTCCTGAAAGATATTAAGTCCAAAGCTCAAATGAATGCCATAATTCCTAAACTTCAAGCCATAGTGAGCTGCCAGCAACCACAAACTCTATGAGGGACAGACCATAATATGCGACAAAACCTGCTAAAATCAAAACGTGCACCTTGTGCTGATGAGGGGAGTACCTTAACCAACCCACCCATTATCCCCAAACCCACCCACACATTCTGAGAAAATATGTACAGTTGAGAGATATACAACCAGTGCAGTCACTCCGGACTGTTAATTGCACCATGTGCATATAATTAATGACCGTTACTTGCGGCCATGCTCGCTTCCATGAATCAAAGCGATCCAAGGCTTCCCCTTCTAACAATATGAAGAGCAAAACCCATTGATGTCTATGAAATAAACAGCTCGACCTTCACAGCATCCCTCCCAAGTAAAATGCTGTACATTCCCTGACCCAGCCAACATACCTGTCAACCTCTCAGCACAAAATCTGGACAAAGGCAGCAGTAATGGTGGAACAAAACTCCAAAATAGGGCAACTCTCAAATATTGCTCTTATAAACTACAAAAGGCAATAGAATAAAGGCTTGTGTGTCAGCATGCATTCCTGAAGGATATGAAGTCTGAAACTCGATTGCCTTTCAGTCACCAGCAAACACAACCCTAAGTGATTTGCTACAATATTCCTTCGTTTCTGTTTCAAGTAATCAGTGCTAAGTAACTGTTATGCCTCACTTTAAATATTGTGTAAAATTCTGTGTGTTCAGTGTTTGCCAAACATTCTGTAAATAATGTCATCTTTTTAGGGGGGGAATTTTGTACTTGGAGCTTTTCTTCTCAGGTTTCCACTAAAAATGTTTTTTCAGCCAAGCTGGACCTTCCCGGTAAACAAATAACAAATTAAAAAAAAAACGTAAAATCCAGAAAACCACAAATTGTATGATGAACAGACCAATTATGAATCAAAACTCTGGACACTGTAAAATCTGGACAGTTGAGAGACATGCACTAAACTGTTATTTGTGCTCCATGCATGCCCGATCATTGATTGTTACTCTCAGCCATGCTTTCCCTATGAATCCACCTCCTACAACCTAGAAACCTAAAAACTTCAACTTCACACCATCCCACCAATGATCCCTGCAATCCACAACACCACCAACCCACAGCTGTCAATGACACCCTCCCTGCTGCATGAATGAAATGGACTCAATGCCAATCTCCCAGCCCACACTCAACCACTCCACCACTCACTGTCGTACCTGCCAAACACCCCTCAATGTACAAACACCAATCAACCACCATGGCCCTCAATCTAAAAACCACAAGCCAAGCAATCATTTGAAATGCAGCATTTTATGAAATGCACAGCTATATTATAAGATGTTTTTCAGTGCCAGATATTGTTATAGAAATATAATGGCACAACTTTCCAACTAACTTTTTCACAAAACATACACCAGTGCTTTGGCTTTATTGAATGTTTCCGATAGTCCTCTGTACTCATAATAATCAATATCAGCAGTCAATTCAGGACAAATAAATAATTTGTTCTAGTGTATAGTTTTATCTAAAACTCCTTTAGTGTGTGTGTGTGTGTGTGTGTGTGTGTGTGTGTGTGTGTGTGTGTGTGTGTGTGTGTGTGTGTGTGTGTGTGTGTGTGTGGTGTGTGTGCATGTGTGTGTATATCTTTATATATATATATATATATATATATATATATATATATATATATATATATATATATATATATAAAACCGACAGTTTAAAAGCCCAACGCTGAGAACACCGACATGTTAAGTTAAGTGTGCGATAGTGACAAACTTTAGGGTTAAGGGTGGGATAAGTGAGTTAGGGTTAGGGTTAGGGTGCGGGTAAGGTAAGTGTGCGATAGTGACAGACTTTAGGGTTAGGGGCGGGTTAAGTCAGTTAGGGTTAGGGCATGGTTAGGTGAGTGTGCGATAGTGACGGACCTTAGGTTTAGGGTTTGGGTTAAGGTTAGTGCATAGATAGTTGTGTATGTAAGGTTTAGTGTAGGTTTGTAAGGTTTTTGTTGTGCTTGTGTTGTGTGTGTGTTTTTCAGAAAAGGTATTTGTTTTGTTGATTGTCAGAATTGTGGTTTGTCGGGCATGTGAAGTTTTGTGCTTTTAAACTGTCAGATATCTCAGTTGTTGATCTTCTGATCTCGGTGTTCTCGTCGTCGGTGTTTTGCCTGTCGGTGTTCTAAACTAGACCCATATATATATCTATATTACACTCACCCAGCACCATCGTGCCCCCACTAATACCCGGGGCCTACCAGTGCCCCAACTACCTGGAAGTTATCTGGATGTAGCACTTGTCTTAGAAGTTCATGCCAAAATCTTTCATTCCCTGACTCACTGAATTAAACATCCAACACCAGAGGGGTACAGAACAGGGACAAGCCTGCCCCTCTTCTCTGCCTAAACACCAAACCTATAAAAATAATTACACAGTCCTGAATGTTCTAAAAAGAGGGAGGGAGGATGGGTAGCAAGTTCATACTAAAATCTGATCCCTTGCCCAGTTACTCTCATACAAACCAGTTAAGCCCCTCCTTGCACTTACCTCATTTCCTCCAACCCTCATACCTTCCCAGTTTAACCTTCCCATCCCTACCAAACTAATTTTCTTTCACTACCATCTTATCTCCTATTATTATTCCTACCTGACCATCTCCCGAAGATGTCGCTGGAGAAATTGTTTTGTTCCCAAACCTCATTTGTGTTTCAGATGTATGTCTGAATTTACTGTTCTATCAATCACGTATTATCATTAATGTTGGATTTCTTTATTGTTTGTAATATATTTCAATTTTGTTCTCTATTTTTCCCTTTGTTCTTGGGTTGCATCTGAAAAGGGTCTTTGCACCAACCCACTTAACTGGTTGCCAAACAGCAATTAATAAAACAAAAATTTGGAATGGAATTTGCAGATTTTCCTATAGATAAGATGCGAAGTTTTAATGGAATCTCTGTCAAGGTGTTTATTGATATAGACCAGCAGGTGTATCATAAATCACAGATAGAACAGTGCTGCTTCAAAATGATGTCAGATAAATATCATAACTAGGTCTTTTTAGGTCTACTTCTGTTTCAGGGAAGGTTATGGAAAATGGGGGACTGCATGACATCATGCAGGTCTTGCTATTCCAGCTAGTGTCACATGTGTGACTGAGTCAGCGGTGACCTGGAAAAGGAAAATCCTTTGGGCATGGGGAACCTAGACATAAAGGTACATTTCACAGGGGGATAATAAGAAAAGTATATGCTGCGCAACGCAAAATGATGAAATAAATATGAGTCTTGTTTTAAGATTATAAGCAAAAGGCTTCAGTTTGAAGATAAAAAAGATTTTTGTTGTCTTCAATCATCTTAATATATTTCTGATTGTCACTGAGACTGGGCATTAAAATTAACTTTTAAGTTGTTGGTCTCAGGAGAGATCAGAAGTGACTAGTACATTAAAAAAAAACAGATGATAGCTTGAATATGATGTAGACATCAGTAAAGCCAGGTAGCTTGTTGAGAAGCTCATGACAATCACACATACATGGACACTGTGACTATAGATTGGATAAAAGAATATGGCACAAAGGATAGAATCACCCCTAAGCTGAATTGTTTTATACAGTGCAAAAGAGTAATGACAAAGGTCAGCTCGATGCTGGTAAGCAGAGAATAGAAATTGGATTCCAGATATGCTGACATAATTCTTTCACTTTACAGGGCACCGATGAGGCTTCATTTGGAGTAATCATGCACACAAAAAGAAGTAAGCCTGGGAGAAAATGTGCAGCATTGACTTATGGAAATGATAAAGATACTTAAGTGGTGAAGACATGAGCAGAGGAGTTAATTAGTTATGACTTTACTTAAAGAGAGATTGTGAAGATCAAGGTCTGGTTGTATGTGTTAATGTATAAATTGAGTTCTGAGGCTAATGAGTCCAATGCAATAAACAAAATATAACAAAGCTGACATTCTCAGATTTACGCATGCGTAGTGATGAATGGATAAAAATGTTTAACAAGCAAACTATCAGCATTCTAAACATAAAACTGTGACTACATAAAACTGTGAGAATTCTAACTTTTAAGACAAGTTATATAACTGGCAGTCTACACAGATAATATGTAACATAGATAAAGTACATATAATTAGTTGTACATGGGAAGGTTGAAGGGAAGCAAAAGTTAAGAATGACAGAAATGAAGGTGGGAAAGATGACAAAGGGTAGTGGAGGGAGTAACTACATGGGTAGATAAACAGGGGATACTATGAATGCTTCTACTAAGAATCAATAACGCTACAATGTTGATAATCTGAAACTCCAAAAAATAATGCCTGAAGCATAAAAAGGCAAATAAAAATTAACTTTAAGCATTTTTTGCAAGAGAACAAACCTCACTGCATCCCTTGATGTATATATCACAATCCCAGCAAAAACCTCCAAAGATCCTCACCTCTAAGACTTGAGTAGGACAAAAGTTACAAAACACAAGGATGAGGAACCACCACGATGATGCTGCTAAAAGAGTTCTTCTTTATTAATACAAAGTAAGGAAGATGAGCGCTTTCTCGTACACACTGTACGCTTCTTCAGATCTAATTCACATTAAATATAGCAAGGCTTATATAGTACTACTAATCAGTAAAAACACTAGATCTAATTAACTAATTAGTCAATCAGTGTTCTTAATCAAGAGTGTAGAGCTAGCTAATCATCACAGATAAAAACTGTTGCTTACTAAAACAACTAGAGCACTTGTTCGTTGCTGCAGACTGCAGCATTACATATAAAAACTAAAAGTTCAAAACTTTTTCAAAACTTTTTAAACATTTAAGACCAGATACAGTAGTTAATAATTATGTGAATCACACATTTCAAAAAAGAGAGAAAACCATATGTAGAAAACATATAGAAAAATATGCAAAATTGCAATCAAAAACTAAAACGATAGAAAGATATGAAGAGATATATGAAACCTGTATATATGTGAAATACATGCCGTTGTAAAAGATTAATATCATAAAAATGATATATACATAGTGTTTAATAACTGTCTCAAACATCTCAATTGCCCTGATATCATATTATGCTAAAACGATCAGTATTATATACAAAATAATCAGAATCATAATGTCACCAAAGAACAGCTATCGCTGTTAGGAGCCTATGTCGCTGTGAAGAACATAGTTCATTAGACTCAGAGAAGTAATATAACTTAAAATGTCACTATGAAGTATTGAACTAAAGTTACAATCTAAAATTGACTAGAAATAGTGGGTCTACTTATATATTCATAGTGAAGTCGGTATATCATTGGCTTGACAAAAAAACGTACAGAAAAAAACGTACAGAAAACTAACCGTGAAAATAATTAAGAGAAACAGAGTCAATATAATCTCATAATGATGTAGCTGTTAAAACAATGAGAGGTGTGCCAATATAATATGTTTGAACTAACTCAGCCTCAACAATGAACCCTATTTTTAATCACTTATATAGTCTTATTTATCTAAAACGTATTAATATATGATGTTTAAAATTTTTTTATATATAATATAAATATATAGAAAAACATATATAAAACATATAGAAAACATATAAAAACAAATAAAAACACACAACTTATATTTCACAAGGATACTGGTTCTACGAGTAAAAAGGGCATCTTTAAAAATGTCATATGAACATTTAAACTAAAAAGTGTAAGAGATATAGAACATATATCTTATGAAATATTCATAAAGTGCATGTTGTTGTATGAAAATATATAATGAAATAGATGGACATATTACAATATTGTTAAATAGAATAAATAACTAATCATTTGATATAAAAATGATGATTATTATTATTATTATTATTATTAATTACAAAAACATCAATAATGAATATATATGTGAAGAATCAATAAAACATAAAAACAGATAAAATTATTCTATATATAGAAAAAGTGAATAATATATATTCAAAAATATGTATATAGCCATAAGTATAAATATAAATAAATATATGTATATTCATCATATGTGTATAACAAAGAAATACATATTTCTTTTAAGAGAAATAAAAGATGATAAAACAACCAAAGAGAAAAAGAAATTAGAGGTGTATATACCTAGAAGTTCCTGAGGACTGCTTATATATTAGAAACTATAACAATATATTATTATTTCAGACTCCTTTTTTTCAGGACCGATCTTACACTGACATATTGATTTAATCCTGGAGTGTAATGTGCTTTAAATCTTAGGATCCATTGTAGCTCTATGCTCTCTAATTCATTAAAGGTATCCCCTTTTCTATCACTTGGGCATACTAATTGTAATATTCTAAATCTGAATCTGTGCTCTGGGTTATTCAAAATATGTTTAGTTAGAGCACTCTTCTGATCTTTCTTCCTTATGTCATAAATGTGGTTGTAGATGCGTTCCTTCAGGGATCTTGTTGTCATCCCAATATAGAACGCATCACAATCCAAACAATTAGCTAAATAAATTAAATTTGAGCTAGTGCAGGTTGATCTAAACCTTGGTTTGAAATTAATGTTTAACTGGGGGTGCTTGAACTCTATGTCTCCCGAAATGTAGACGCACATGTTGCACTTTTTACATGGATAGGTCCCTATCTCATTCAGGCTAATCAGTTCTTCCTCTAAAATACTCGGTGTCTTATTAATAGTCCTGTATATCTCATGGTCTGATTTATCAATACATAGCAGTCTCTTGAGATTCTTGCTATTTGTGTATAGGAAACTAGGTTTAACCCCTATAGCACCCTTCACCTCATCATTAGTAAGTAATATACACCAATTTTTACGAATGATGTTAGTAATGTTTCTATTGTCACTGGTGTATCTAGTTAGAAAGGGTATAGTTTCTTTATATGACTTAGATACAATGTAAGTCTGATGAGACCCCTCCCTATATACAGAAGGGGTAGGGATAGGTCCAGGTAGTGATTTCACTCGCTGGATCAATTGTCTATCATAGTGCCTTTCTATGAACATGTCATCTAATTTCATTATTTGTTCTATCTTGTCATTCTGTCCCTGACATAGTTTATTGACTCTTGTATACTGACCTTTAACAATGTTTTGAAATATATGTCTGGGATGCATGCTACTATATTCTAATAATGTATTCTTCCAACAAGGTTTCCTGAAAATAGTGTGACCTAGTTTGCCATATTCATCTTTAGTAATAGTAATGTCAAGAAAATTAATTTCAGTCATAGAATGTTCAAAAGTAAATCTAAAGAAAGATGTCGTAGTTTCTAAGTCTTGCACTAGATCTAAAAACTCTTGTAGTGTGCCACTCCAAAAAATTATGATGTCATCTATGAATCTTTTATACAGTAGCATTTTATCAAAATAAGGATGACTGAATAAGTGCATACATTCCCAGTAATAGACAACAAGGTTTGCATAAGTGTTTGCACAGGGAGTGCCCATGGCCACTCCCCATTGTTGCAAAAATAATTTCTTGTCATACATAAAAACATTGTTATTAAGTACAAGGTCTAAAACAGCATTTAATAGAATCCTATCATCATTGCTATAACTATCAGTGTTAAGCAAAATATGTCTAATGGCCTCTGAGCCATAGCCGTTGGGAATGGATGTAAAAAGGTTTTTCATGTCCATAGTAATTAGGATACTATTTTTAGGAATACCTTCTTTAAAACTAGCTAATACTTCTAGTAGTTGGTATGTATCCTTTAAAATCGAGCTTATCTTATTAATAATAGGCCTAAGCTTCTTTTCAATGAAAACCGACATCGTTTCAGTGACCCACCCTTCTCCCACTACTATAGGTCGTAGTGGTGGTGGTATTGTCCCTTTATGTATCTTCGGCAACCCTTTTATATAAGGGATTTTGGGTTGTTCTATCAAAAAATATTGATATAGATCTTGATCTATCTGCCTGCACATTAAAAAGTCATATAATTCCTGATGTACAGAGAAAATAACTTTAGTTAAATCATTAGCATAAATTTCTTTATAAGTGTCAGTTTCTCTAAGCATATTCAGCATCAATGTGTTGTAAGTGGTGTAGTCTAAAACTACTATTCCACCCCCTTTATCTGCAGGCTTTATAATTATATTTTTATCATGTTGTAATGCATAAAGGGCTTCCCACTCAGCATGTGACAAGTTAGTATATAAATTACCCTTTCTATCACTGTTAAAATATCTATAGAAGTCTGTTTCACAGGCCTTAACGAAACATTCTGTAACAGGTACTTGTGATGGTGTAAAAACACTTTTCCTTCTAAAATTCTTAGTGTACTCATGGCTATCATCATTACTTTGCACTTTATTCTTAAACATACATTTCAAGTTAATTTTATGTGTAAAAAGCCGCAGGTCAGTAAGAACTTCGCTTATATTACTAACCTGGGCTGGGATAAAAGAATTCTCAGATTTACGCATGCGTAGTGATGAATGGATAAAAATGTTTAACAAGCAAACTATCAGCATTCTAAACATAAAACTGTGACTACATAAAACTGTGAGAATTCTAACTTTTAAGACAAGTTATATAACTGGCAGTCTACACAGATAATATGTAACATAGATAAAGTACATATAATTAGTTGTACATGGGAAGGTTGAAGGGAAGCAAAAGTTAAGAATGACAGAAATGAAGGTGGGAAAGATGACAAAGGGTAGTGGAGGGAGTAACTACATGGGTAGATAAACAGGGGATACTATGAATGCTTCTACTAAGAATCAATAACGCTACAATGTTGATAATCTGAAACTCCAAAAAATAATGCCTGAAGCATAAAAAGGCAAATAAAAATTAACTTTAAGCATTTTTTGCAAGAGAACAAACCTCACTGCATCCCTTGATGTATGGGCAAACCCAGCCATACACGTAAACATTTTATATAGTAACTCCACAGTCAAACCAAACTGAAGAAGAGAGAAATCTCCCTAAAGAAGTGAATCCTGCTGAAAAATTACTCAAGCAGTAATCTCCCAGTGAAAACAGTATTAGAGGATCTGGTTTTCGGCATCTTTTTCTTTACTGTACTGATACTTGAAGAATTCTCTTGACCTCCTTTAGAAGAGCTGGTGTAAACAGAAGAGCTGGTGTGAATGGGGAGTCTAGAGGGAGGGGAATGGGTTCTGGTATGTTAACTATTGCATAGCATTTACAGGTTATTCATTTTTAGGAAATTCCTTTTTCTTAAGCAGAAGTAAAACAGTTCCGTTGCTTATTTTAAAACTGTCTCGCTATGTTAAACTCATTTAACATAGCGAGACACTAAAAAAAAGCAACGGAGATCTTGCTTTCTCCGTTGCTTTTTTTTAAAACACTGTCTCGCTATGTTAAATGGGTTTAACATAGTGAGACAGCTTTAAAATAAGCAACGGAGATCTCCGTTGCTTATTTTAAAGCTGTCTCGCTATGTTAAACCCATTTAACATAGCGAGACAGCATTTTAAAAAAACGAGTTATACTAATGGAAAAAAGTCCGGGCGACCGGACCTTTTTCCATTAGTATAACTCGATTTACAACGGGCACGCTGGCCAATCAGCGTGCACGTTTTGGGGGGGTCATGGTATAATAAGGAATTGCTGATAATTCTCGGGGAAATAATTTATGTTTTATGTATTTAGTTAGTTGCATTTGTTAAGCAAGGGAGGGCACTGATCACAAATTACCAGCTTCAGTCTCAGCCCAAGAAATGAGATGATAGTTGATATTGTTTTTTCCTTATCTTACTACTGACTTATTCTATGTTATGACACTCAAAAAGTATCTGTTTATGTTTTGCTATGGGAATTCTAGCAGCATATGGTTCTGAAAATATTTATATGTTCAGACCCCTCTTTACTTGTTTCCTTTATTAATGGTTATTTCATGACAAATCAAACTCTGCTCCATGGAGTCAAACAGGGTAGCCCCCCACCAACCTTTATTAATTTTGTTTGCATTAGTTATGAAATACACCCAGATCATAAGAGACTTAGGCACTTATGTGGATTACTCTGTCATTTGATCATCATGTTTATGACATATCCAGGAAATCCTTCTATCTGGACCACTTGATTTCCAAGTGAATATCTTCAAGATCCAAATAAGTTATCCTACAAATTACTCCCCTTATCAGACCCATCATTTAATATAGTACACATTTTAGTTTGTGCAAAACCAAACATATCACTCAACTGGACAGGCTCCAAAGATTTCTAACCCCCCCCCAAAAAAAAAAACAAAAAATCAAAAAACAAAAATAAAGGTCTAAATTCTTTCCACTCTGCTGATATATTAACATTACTCTCCTTATAGTCAGTAACGTACAAGCTGGTGCAAGGTGACCTGCATCTTGCTTTTCCAGCCAGCAAAGTCCCAGTCTGATTTCACCTCCTATTTTTTTGCAAAACCGGTCGCTCTACAAACACCTGCACTAAGGGCCTACACTTCCACCATGAAGTAAACAAAACTTACTGGAGAGGTAAATTCCTAGCCTATGGAATACGTTACTACTACTTTGGCTACCTTAAAGTTTAGTCTTGATTTCCGGAAGGGTTGACATAAATTTGCACCAGGACAGCCTGCTCAGTTTGGAAAATGAGCATTATTATGTGCTTGAAAAAGGAATGCTTAAAGTTGTATATGGATAGGCATTTATGATCCCCACAATCACTTGTCTAGTATGTTCTCTTTCTTCTGTAGTCTATGACCTTGTTACTAGCAGAATGGGTATGGATCCTGATTTTTATGGGCATTAATCCTAATTTTGTATGGATATTAATGATGATTTTTTTTCTTATTTTTGATGTACAGACAATTCAATAGTGGTGATGAAAAATACTGTCTAGATTTTGTGTGCTATTGGTCAGTTATAGGGCATATTTGAGATGAGTAGACTATAGATGGATTTCACATGGGCCAGATTCCAAAAAGTTTGATCTCAGTGTAAATGACTTTCTTCAGGGCAATGCCTGTCTATAATGCAGAGTTGCACTGGAGTAAGTCATTTTCATTGGAAACAAGCCTTTTGGAATCAAGCTATATAGTGCTGGTTTTGGTCAGTCCTGTATCATTCATTGTACTTCTTTATCTTTAATGCCATTTCCTGGGTGTATAGTTTATATTGTATGATGTCTTTACTCTAGTATGGAATTTCAGACCAGATTGTATTGACTAAAAAATCATTTTAAGTATAGTCCTTTCCATAAATACATTTACCTTCTTCCGATAGTATTGATGACTTATTTAATTTACTTAACATGTATAGTTTGTCTACCTGCATCATTAGAAAAGATAAGTCTGACATTATTTGTTTTCTTCATTTTAAGGGACACATTTTTACACCCCCCCCAGTTTCAGCATTATTTATATTTTATGTGCACAAGGGTAAATGGGGGTCTTCTGAAGCTTGACTGCTTAGCTCTATTCTTGTCCTCTGCTCTTAGGACAAATTGCCACAGTGCCACATATTGTTTTGTGTTTTCAGAGTATATTTTGATATTTAATTATGATTTGGTTTAGAGCTCCCACACTTCTCTGAAGTTTAAGATGTGTAGTGCATCTTATTTTACTTTTGGCTATTTTAGGCAATTTAAGCTCTGTAAAATGCATAGAACATTGCTTGTGACTGATGGAAAAGCTCGGTATACTTCTATAACGAAGAAATGTTTATTTTGTTTATCCTTGGGAATATCCGGCTGTTGGGTTTCAGTACCTTCATCGACTGTAGACTAGATTTAATGTAGTTCTTGGACGGCATGCAGCACCTGCCTTATCCTACACTGCCGGGTCAGTACTGGAACATTAATCTTAGTACTAGGCACAAAAATATAACCCACACCAGTCTGGTTATTCAGAATCAAAGGCATGTCTGTTACTTGTTGAGCTACCAGTACTAAATAAGATAAACCCCTTGGTTATCAGGAGCAGGGAACCATAAACAGCTTATCACACCAGTAGAATCAGATGTTGCCTGACCACACAGCCATTGACACTGAAAAAACTTCCCTGAGTCAACATCACTCTGGTGTTTAAGGAAAATGCTAAAAGAAAAAAAATGCCTAGGTAATGGAATAAATGGGAGGAAGGCTGTATATAGTGCAGCTGCAAGACCACCCCATGAAAGGGCAGAGGGCACTTAAACATTAAAATAAATAAAACCCTCCTTTCATGTGTATGATTTATCCTAACCCATGCCTCCTATCTCATGACTGAAACTGAAACATACCTCTCAACTGTACAGATTTTCACAGAATGTCCATTTTTTTGCCTTTTATTTATTGAACAGAAAAGCTAAATGTATAATGGGGAAAAAAAATATCATGTCTTTTACACATTACAATGTGTTCCTGACATACAGCTATCTATTGATATGCCACCCCCTTCTCTGGGTGTGAATCTTGTTATGCACTTCTCCAGTCCCTTATTAAAAAATTCAGAGGTTCTCCTTTGGCTGCATATTTAAAAGACGCCCACACAATGCCTTTAGCAAACATCTGCCATCACAGTCTTATGAAGGGGAATGCAGTTCTCAAACTACTGTTTTCTAAAATTCAGAATGTAGAAAGCGATGAACTATAAAGAAAATGTTTCTCAGCAGACCATTTTTAGGTTCAGGGTTGTGAATGCTGTTTAGTTTAATACTGCTTATTCTAGAATTCTAGAAATTAATGAAAATAATGCATAGTCCATAGCTTATACTAATGAGTGAAAGAATATTATGTTGATAACTTTTTCAGTTTCATTGTCTTTATTAGGTTATAATTTACTTAATAATCCATACTGACAAATTTGCAATGCAGCATAAGACATCCCAAAATGAATTCATTTGTGAATATTGTCTATACCTGGTTAACTGAAATGAAGGCAAAAGTGAAGAATGTTTTCAAGCAGGCCTACTAGGAGGCAATTATCATTATTTCATTGGCTACATTAAAGGACTACCAATTTTACTTTCCAGAAATGGTCTAATTTACAGATTCATTAAAAGAAAATGATTGTGCCATAAATCACAGAATTCCAATAAATCTTATAAAAAGCATACTTCCCGGGGAGACATAGCTCATATTGTATACTGCACAGTTTTACCCATTCCATTAAATTTAATCTGTCTTATTTTGGAACTTGCAAATTAGATTTGTACACTAGCAGTACAATTTCCATTGCCTTCAGCAATATTCAGATGCTTTCAAATATCTTTGCATTTGATTTTTTAACTATCAAAGTTATGCCACCATATCGAGATACATGCTTGTTTAATGGTCAGTCTGCTATCTACATAAGTGAATTATTTTGCAGACCCAAAAGTTTAACAGTTTTATAATTTTTTTAATCAAGTAAGTGAAATAATTAGTGTATCATTTTCAGTGACAATACATTCTAATAAGGTAAATATAAATGTGAATTACAATAGTAATAACAATAATAATTAGTAGCAATTAATAATAGTAGCAATAATAATAATGTGTATACACAATTACACATGGACATATGAGTTGCCTGACAGCTTACTGAATAGTGATATATTAAAGATCATAATACAGACCACACAATCCTGAAATGTCAAAATGCTGAAATTTTGCAATGCTGAACACAAACTATGTACGAATAACATGTGTGTAATACATAAGTATACTGCGTTAGCACATGGCCCATCAATGAACAATATTGCTCCCCTTTAGATGCTTCCCAGTGGGTGCACACACTCACGCATAGACACACATGTGGACACACACACACACACACACACACACACACACACACACACACACACACACACACACACACACACACACACACACACACACACACACACACACACACACACACACACACACACACACACACACACACATAGAGAATTTTGATTAGCTAGTTAACTACCTCACCTTAGGAGAAGTAAAAAGAAAGTATGAAAAGCCCTTAGGGAAACAAAACATCTCTAAGGTGTTCCTCCTGGCATACTTCTCAACCTCTTGGAACAAAAATCTGGGCAGAGCCTAAAATAATGGAAGGACAAAAGACAAAAATAGGGACATATTTTAAATATTTTCCTTATAAAATTACAAAGTTGCTAGAATAACAAGATTTGTGTTAGGATGCATTTTCTGAACGTCATGAAATCTGAAACTCAAATGTATGTCATTATTTGGTAATACAAATTTTCAGTAATTTGCCAGAAAAACACATTTTATGAGGAATAGACAAAAAATATGATTCAAAAATCTGAACATTTTTAGAAAATATGGACACTAGAGAGTTGTCCTTCATAGGTTATTGCATTGTCAAAGTATTATGATTTTCCTAACACTTTGATAATAGTAGGATGGTCAAGTTATGCAAGCCTGAAAAAATCACACAATTTCTTCAAAAAATGACACATGCAGATGGCTGTTGTTACCTCAGCTGACTCAAGATGCCATGAATGATAGCTAATGTAAGTAAAACTATCCATTAATACATAGTGCAGCTGTTATTGTCCATACTTATTCCGTATTTTTTGTAAAAGTGCACTTTGCATGTATATTTTTGTAAATAATATTTATTATGCTCTCCTTTAACTGTGTTATTTCAAGGAAGGTACATAACTAAATCATATGCAATATGTATTTTCTAAATTCTCATGTTTTGTTTGGAAATTCAAGTTTTTATTGTTATGATGAACAACTGCTTTAGATGTTATGATGTCTGCCTGGTTATTAAAATATGTATGGGCAACATACATTGACAAACCTGGTTACACAAGCAAATATACATATATAGTGCTGCACAAATACCTAGAGTAAAAGGCACTCAATGAACAAGAGAAGCATGTTTTTAGACTGCTGAGATATTCAAGTGTCACTGTATTCTGGTGAAAAGATAATGGCACCAGCCAGCAATAGCAATGGATAATGATCTAACCTGTCGTCTGCAAATAGTGACCAAAGAAGAGGCAGAGAAAGACATACAGCTGAACAAAGAAGCTGAAAAGATATGTCCATATTCATTAAGGATATCCACACCTCCAGGCTAGTTGCTCAGCATAATGCAGCCGAAGTTATCCAAGTGCAACTAACTCTGGGCAAAACTGCAATCCAAATTGTAGCTTGCTATAGATCACCCACCATGCCCCAGGATTCCCACTCCTCTTTTCTTGATGTACTGGAAAATATTAGGGTTCAACCAAACACCCTAATAATGGGCGATTTAAACTACCCCACCATTAACTGGGAAAACTACTCATGTACCAACTCCTTCGCTCAACGCTTTCTGGAATTCATAAACTCCAACGCCCTGGATCAACTTATCCAAACCCCCATCAGGGGCAACAATATCCTAGATCTAGTCATTATCAACATGAGTGACCGGTGTTTCACACCTGAAGTCAATGCCTCATTGGTGCGATCCGACCATAAGCTATTTACCCTAGATAACCACATCCTGCCCCCACCCCCCCCCATTAAGGAAACCATGGTAAAAAGATTCTCCAAAGCCAACTTCATGCTTCTTAAGACACAAGTGGTGAACTTCATGACACCCATGCAGACGGACAGTACAGTTACGACTACTGAATCCTACACACTTGCACTTTATAAGCACTTACATGAGTGCATGGATCGTGCTATCCCAAATAGAACCAAAACATTATCCTTCAAAAAAAAGGAAGCCAATCTGGTGGTCCCCTGCATAAACAAACTGTACAACAGAAGGAAGAAACTGTTGCAAAAGAGAGTAAAATCCCATGAGTGGAGGAGCTCCCTGGTCAGCCTCAGTAAGAAGCTGCGATCCCTGATAAAATCCTCCAAAGCTAGTTACGAAAACAAAATCTCCACTGATTCTAAAGACAACCACAAAGCATTGTATAGCTATGTCAAGAATCTCAATGGCAACAGTCAGATCTGCTCTGAGTTACAGCACAATGGCACTAAATATACAGACCCAACTGATATTGCCAACATCCTGGCAGATAGGTTCAGTGCTAACTTTACCCCCCTCTCACCCGCTAAATAGCCCATCTCTATACTGGAAGAATGCAAAGTTCCTATAATCACAGCTGCACTGGTAAAAAAAAAACACACTTTCCAAAGCCAAGAAAACAACCTCCATGGGACCAGACAACATCCCAGGCTATGTTCTACATGAACTACAGAATGAACTGGCACCCCACCTAAGTACATGTTCAATCATAGCCTCACCTCAGGCTTTGTGCCTACTGAATAGCGCACAGCGACAGTTATCCCACTCCACAATGGGGGAGCCACCATGGACCCCGGAAACTACCGCCCCATTAGCCTGATGAGCCTGGTCTGCAAGGCCATGGAATGTATCATCATGGAACTTATAAACAAAGACATTGGTAATATCCAAACTCTGGACCCCACCCACTTCGGGTTTGTAAAAGGCAGATCATGTCTCCTAAACCTGATAGACTTCTTTGAAGCAGTCACCAAAGCCGTAGACAAGGGTAAGGTGGTTCACACAGCCTATCCAGATCTTGCCAAGACTTTCGACACCATCCCTCACTCTGGAATTATAGATAAACTCACTAAACTAGGTATAAATCCCTATGTCACAAGATGGGTTGCCAACTGTCTCACTGACAGAACCTACACTGTGAAAGTGGCAGACTCCAAATCCGACTTCAGACCAGTGACAAGTTGTGTACCACAGGGTTCAGTCCTGGGTCCTGTCCTGTTTGATATCTACTTCTCTGAAGTACAGGCTAACACAGAAGGTCTTTGGCTAATGAAGTTCACAGATGACTGCAAACTAGGAGCCATAATCGAAACTCCTAGCGATGTGGGCATCCTACAAAAGGGCATCACTGAGACAGATGTCTGGTGTCAAAGCCATGGCCTCAAGCTCATTGCCAAAGAGTGCATTGTCATCCCCTTTGGTAAACACTCGGTACCCATGAACTACAACATAGGCAGTAGTATACTTAACACTGAAAGTGTGATAAGAGACCTTGGGACACAAGTGGACAGTTTTCTCTCCTTTGATAATCACATTGCCACAGTAGTCAGGAAATCCTTCTACGTGGCACACCTCATCACAAAAGGTTTCTCATACAGAAAAAAAGAGGTCATTGTTCCCCCTACTCATCACTCATTAGACCCATTATAGAGTACAATGCCCCTTTTGGTATGTACCTCACAAGACATCTACAACAACTGGAAAGGCCGCAGAAATACCTCACAAAGATGATTACCGGCCTCAAACAGATTCCCTGTGCAGACTGTCTCAAACAACTCCAGCTTTACTCCGTCGCATATCGCCTACTCAGAGGTGACCTCTGCCTAACATACAAAGCTATATCAAACCCAGAGCTGTTGGACATGCTCCACTTAAAGAAATCCCAATTCATCCGAGCTACATGCTCTAGGGACCTAAACCTCGTCACCACAATAAACAGAACATGCTGGAGGGATAGATTCCTGTCCCAGAGACTTCCCATACTCTGGAATAAACTACCTATCTATATCAAACAAAGCTCCTCATTAGCACTCTTCAAGAAAAATCTTAATGATTGGATGGAAAATATGAAATTCACCCCTGGTATCACCTCTGTGGCTTTGCTCAACAGTCGCACAGGAAAATAATTTTCTTGAGTGGCAAAAGCCAGGGTACCTTTTTGGCTGGGCTTTTATAGGCCCCAGGGCCGATAGCCTAGTACCTACCTATGAACCTATGAACCTATAAAAGGAATTTTAGCAAAAGGGATAGCCCTTATCTGGATGCCATCTTTTTTTCCATTGCCTGCACTGTGAAAGTCGATTTAGTACACACCAAATGAAAAACTCACTGTGAAATGATGTATAGGCTTTAAGTTGCCCTTTTATTCATTTGGTTGCAACTAAAGGAAAATTAATGCTCTGGCTTTTATTAGAATCTTCAGTTTCCCTTCTCACCTCCAAGATACAGCAGGTATGTAGTATATTATAATAGGTACAATAAACACCAATGAAAACATGTCAAAAACTTAAACTGAGTTGACATTATCTAGTGGAAGCAGTACAGTGTCACTGACTGTTTGCATGGTCATTGACAATGGCGAGCTACTGTGCTACAAGGATATCAGAACTTGTCAGAGATTTGAGATGCATGGTCAAGCTTAAAAAGGCCCTTGTGTTTGTTAGTCTAGTAAACACTTATGAACCTAGGACATCAAATTAGTCTAACTGTTGTTATAAGAATTGCCTGCTGCTCATAGACAATTATATTTTACTTAAGTAATCACATTTGTAAAAGATGCATGTATCTAGACAAATTTCAGGCCCCATTCTCAAAATCAAACCCATGCTGAGAACATCACTCACCTATACCACCATCCACACATCCACATATTAAATTATCACTCATATGGTAAGGCACTAAAAAGAATCCTTGCCCGAGACCCAATGGACTAGTAGGTGCAAGGGCCAATGTAGTCTTAGCATTGCAAATAAAACTTATGATAACACAGCTGGAAGTCACCAGGAAATAGCCCTCCCTAAACCACAGGCACCTAAGCAATCTTCAAATGCAAATACAAATGCATTAGTGATAGATGATTCCATAGTTAAGCATTGATTCCACACACTTGAGGTTGGACAAAACCAGAGACACAGTATCTCAGAAGCAAAGATTGCTGATGAAACAAGCGACCTTAGGATCCTTAAACCAGACTAATAGGAGCATGACATTTTGTTGGCCCGTGTTAAGGTAAACAATCTAGCATGCAGAACCCAGAAAGGTATGAAAAGAAACATAACAAAGCTCTACATGCGTATCACAAATGTAGGAAAGACCCTAGTATTGAAAGGAATCCTTCCAATTTTTAACAATTGGCTGAGCACTTAGCATCATAGATAGATCTAGTATGTATTAACATGGGATGAAATGCTTGATAACTCTCCTTGCTTCATCAGAGATGGTTGGCATTTACTCATCCCAAGGTTTCTGCATGCTGGTGAAAGCTTCTGCTACTCCAACTGTGTCATTTTCAGTAAAGTCAGCTGATGTACACCCCATACTAACATCCAGCATCAGACCATATCAAATTGTCTCTACTTTGGAAGTCTAAACTGCAGTCTGACAGCATTTGGACTCCCCTGCATTTGGAGCACATCTCTGTATGATTTTACAGAAACCATTTTTACGTGCCAATACAGTACTCCCTCATTACCTATTTTTCTTTTTTTGATTTCTCTGTGTTTACTACTCATTTAAAACTGTAGTGGTGTATCCACATTTGTTTGAGACCAAATTTCTTCAAGACAGGAGCTTAGAAACTCGCAGTTAATGCTTACAGAGGCTGAAATCATGTTAAATAAGATCATCTATCAGATCCAATTCTGCCACAGAATCTCCTCTATATGTCCAGAAAAAGTACACAGCATTCCCAAATATTCTGGATGAACTTCCCATAATTAGGAAATCTGCTATTCTAGTTGATTTCAACTACCTAGTGATAACTGAGGATTTATACCACCAATGTAGGATATGCACAAAACACCTTATACTTTATAATCATAAACTCCCTGGACCAGATTGTTAAAGACCCTACAAAATAATAAAATTTATTTCATCGGGTCTTAAGAACTTTACATGTGTATGTACCATACCTAAGATTTACCCCTCACTGGTCAAATCATACAACAAACTAGTTACCTTCTCTAGCAGAATCTCCAAACCGTGAGAAAAAATATCATACTAGCCAATGGCTTCAAAAGTACAAACCTCTTACAATTCTATGATTAAGTCTCTAATGTTGAGTATAACAGTGTTACTCATAATGCTGTTACTTCAGAGAGCTATACAGAAGAGATCTTCTTACATTTAAACAAATGCATTAAATTGGGTCTATATCAGAATAGCGAAGAGGCGTTTAATCGAATGCCTCTTTGTCGACATATAAAGAGCGAACGCACTAAAGTGCGAATGTTCATAACAGCGATTTCTTTCCCTGATTGCTGATGGGCAATGTATTTCAGTGGAGGAATACAACTTCTTCCATGTTCCTTGATTTTACCATCTGTGGCCATGATACCTCCATCAACTTTCTTGACACTGTCATAAGAATCAACCCTTCTACTAATGTGCTGGAATCTAGCATCCACTGAAAAACACCCACCAAAATAACTTTTTGGATTTTAATAGTCAACACCCTTTATTTTTCAAAAAGAATGTTGTACGTGGGCAGTTTATCCGCTTATCCCACATCATTAGCAAAGACACCGAATTTGTGACTGAAACTTTGTTTCTCAAAAGCATGTTTCTGGCCACAAACTATCCCAATGACCTTATTGAGTATGAACTATTAAGAGTTATTAGGGAAAGACACGATAAGCATAAGACAATACTTATTTATGGCTTTACCAGCAAGGGCAGGAGTACTGATACTACTGACAGATTGAGCAGCTTTCTACTGCCCATCAGCAGATACATGCAAGCCATACGTGAGATCATTTCTATAAACTGGAACATTTTCTCCTTCCATGACGACCTTAAAGCTATTTTAGAGGATTTCCCCTCTTTTTCCTACAAGAGATCCACTCCTTTGAGGTCCAGTTTTGAAAATAAAGATTCTCCCTTCCAACTGGATGACACTCTTCCACAAACTGGACCCCCTAGTATGTTTACTTGTGGTCACTGTGTAGTGTGCCAGCACATTCTTTGTTGTAACTCCTACACCTTCTCTCATTGTAACTGCAGAGTTACTTTCAAATGATATTTTGACTGTCACACAGAGTGGGTAGTTTACGCTGCTATCTGCAAATGTTGCTCTTCGTTCTACATTGGAAAAAACTAGCAGGAGACTTTCCAATAGAACCAAGGAACATTTAGCAGCCATAAGAAAAAAGGATAGCACCAGCGCTCTCGGTAACCACTGTGGCAAATGCTCAAACTTCTCAGGATTTCTCTTTTTTATCTTGGAAAAACTTGACTTGTTTTTCGGAGACTGCAATGCTTTGCTTGAGTTGAAAGAACTCAAGTGACAACTTTTACTGGGTGCTGACTCTGTTCTCAGACTCAATGAAAGTATCAGTATTAAGTGTGCTTTGCGATGGTTACGTTAATCATTTATATAAGGATGTTGTCATTTTATAGCAATCTTGGGTTTTTTACTTGTTTTTTAATACTTATGAATTTCATTTAAACATCAACAGCTCAGTTTAACTGTATCTATTCTAGAACAGAATTTGGAGGTGTAATTTCCTGCTGATAACTGCTGATAACCAATGAATAGTCAGTTCCATTTTCTAAATGTTTATATTAGAGTGATTTAATAGGTTCATAGGTTCATAATAGGCTATCTGCCCTAGGGCATTTATAAACCTAGCCAGAGTGTGTTTGGCTTTCGCCACCCATTTTAAATTAATTTTGCTATGCCTTTTTTTGAGGTTAGTATACTGTGCCTCTGTCTAACAGTGACACAGAAGTGATAGCCGGGGTAAACCTATGATCTCCCATCCACTCATCAAGATTCCTCTTGAAGAGAGTCAATGTGGGACTCTGCCTAACCTGGACTGGGATTTTATTCCAGAGTGAAGGGAGCCTCTGGGTTATGAATCTGTCCCTCCAGCATGTCCTATTTATTTCAGTGCTGAGGTTCAAGTCTCTCGAGCGCGTAGCTCGATGGGATTTGGATTTTCTGAGGTGCAGCATGTCCATTAATTCCGGGTTGGACATGGCTTTATCGTCAGGCACAGATCGCCTCTGAGCAGGCGGTATGCCACTGAGTAGAGCTGGAGTTTCTTTAACCGGGCAGCATATGGCATCTGTTTGAGCCCTTTGATCCTCTTGGTGAGGTACTTTTGGGGTCTTTCCAGTTGCTGCAGGTGTCTGGTAAGGTACATCCCAAAAGGGGCATTGTACTCAATTATGGGCCTGATGAGGGATGAGTAAAGAGGCACGATGACCTCCCCTGATCTAGATGTGAATCCCTTCATGATTAGGTGGGCTATATAAAATGTTTTTCTAACCACTTTGGCCACGTGGTTGTCAAATGAGAGATTGCTATCAACTTGGGTCTCCAGGTCCCTAACAACTTCTTCTGTACTTAATGGATTACCACCTATGTGGTAATTTGTGGACACTTTGTTTTTGCCAAAGGGGATGACTATACACTTTTTGGCGTTTAGCTTGAGGCCATGGCTCTGGCACCAGTTGTCTGTTTCTATGAGGCCCTTTTAGAGGATGCTTGTGTTGGCTGGAGAGTTGATTATGGCTCCCAGTTTGCAGTCATCTGCGAACTTGGTCAGCCACAGTCCTTCCGTGTTGGCCTGTACCACCGAGAAATATATACCAAACAAGAGAGATCCCAGGACTGAGCCTTGTGGGACGCCACTTGTAACTGGTTTGGAGTCTGACATGGCTCCAGCAATTCTAACCGTGTGGGTTCTGTCTTTGAGCCAGTTTGCAACCCATCTAGTGACATAGGGGTTTATATTTAAGCTGGTGAGATTATCTATAATGCCCGAGTGGGGTATTGTATCAAAGGCTTTTGCGAGGTCCAGGTAGGCTGTGTGGACCACCTTCCCCTCGTCAATGGCCTTGGTGACTGTTTCAAAGAAATCGACCAGGTTTAAGAGGCAGGATCTGCCCTTAACAAAGCCAAACTGGGTAGGATCCAGTGTCTGTAGGTCCCCAATATCTTTATTTATGAGGTCCATGATGATCCTTTCCATAGCTTTGCAGACCAAGCTAGTCAGGCTTATGGGGCGATAGTTTCCAGGATCCGTTGAGGCACCACCTTTGTGGAGAGAGACCACTGTTGCTGTATGCCACTCTTTGGGTACATATCCTGTAGTAAGGCTAAGATTGAACAGTAGTTTTATGTTTGGGTTTAGCTCTTCTTGGAGTTCATGTAGGACAGCCCGGGACACCATCTGGTCCCAATGATGCTGTGTTTTTTGCTTTGGAGAGGGTGGCTCTTACCTGAGCATCTGAGATGTCAGGGGGGCAGCACTCTGTTGGGATAGATATTTGCCCTTTTGGTGAAGAGGGGGGGAGTTTGCACTGGACCTGTCAGCTAGGATGTTGGCAATGTCTGTGGGCTTGGTGTATTTTTTGTCATTTTGGACTAATTCTGAGCATATCTGGGAATTCCTTCCCAGGTTCCTAACATAACTAAAGAAAGCCTTGTGATTATCCTTAGTGTCCTGTGCAATTTTTCTCTCGAAGCTGGCCTTAGACGATTTTATGAGTGCCCGTATTTTTTTGCTAATACTGATCAGAGATGCCTTCCCTTTTTGGGATTTTGCTCTTTCATGTAGTAGCTTCCTCCTTGTATTGTATAGTTTGTTTATGGCTGGGGTCCACCAGACAGGACGTCTGCCTTTGGAGGATTGGGTCTTGGTTTTATTTGGGATTGCATGATCCATGCATTCCTGAAGGTGTTTACAGAATGCGTTTATAAAGGATTCTGCGGTCTGGGCCATATTTTCCACAGGCCCGGGGGCTTTGAAGGATTTTGCCTCGGTTTTGAGGCATGTGAAATTTGCTTTAGAGAAGTTTTTCTACAATGTTAAGTTGTCATTCTCGCCTTCATTCTTGCTGGATGGGTTTGGAGCCGATCCTCGGCTCTGACTCGGCCTATACTATGGCTCGAGAGCTATTTTTACCGGCTTGAGGCAGACCTATAACCCACAATACCATGTGCTAACTCCCCAGATCTCGTTTGCCACTTCACTGCGAGGTTGCCTTTTTTACCGGCTCAGGTCAGTAAAGAGAATTTTTTTCTATAGTACTATTTTTCAGGTAGTTTTCCAGATACATTTCCTTTGTTAGGTCCCTATCGATTGTTTTATTCATTACAGCCCTTTTGTAGCCCTTCTTCCCTTCTTTAGTTAATTTTTATCATTGGGCCTACGGGCTTTACCTTAGTTTTCCCCACCCCTTACAGTGTCTTTGTGTGGTGTTTAGTCAGTTCCCTTAACCTTTTTCTAGTTTTAAAGTTGAGTGTGTGTGTGTGGACTGACTGTGATTACTGTGTTTGCTGTTGTTAGGACTATGTCCAAAGACGCGAAGGTCTCGGGATTCAAGAAGTGTGACTCGTGCTGTCAGAAAATGTCTCTGACAGATGGTCACACTTCTTGTGTCTACTGCTTAGGGCCTTTACACCTGCAGGACTCTTGTTCCATCTGTCACGGGTTTAGTTCAAGAATCCTGCAGGCGCATCGTAATAAGCTCATCTTAAGGGGCTTATTAAAGACCGATGACTCCCCGTCCAAGTTTGGCTCGGGGAAGTCTTCAAAAACCACCAAACCCTCGGCTCCAGCTTCTGAGTCGAGGGCTGGCATTATTGAGATGGCTCCGACATCGGTTCCAATCGGATCCAAGGCGGGCAAAGTGGTATCCTCTCCAAAACCTGCATCGGAGCCGACCCCAGCGCACAAGTGCTCTAGATCCCCCTCACTAGAATCCGTCCGATCAGCTCTGAGATCACCTCTCCTATTGGAGCAGAGTCATAGGACTCACTCATCTAGGTCATCCAGGCTTTCCGACCACGATATTGAGAGGGTGGTCAGTAGGCTCATAAAATCTCAGGCACTAGCCCAAATGCTCCAAAGCCTGTCTCACCAGACTGTGGCTCCTTTGGTACCACTATCGATTCCTCCTCCAATTCACCTCTCGAGTTTGGAGCCAGAGTTTGTCGGAACTGTAACCTTGCCCACGTCAGAGCCGATACTTCCACCTTCGGCTCCGGTGTCGTTGGCTCCGACTTCTTCATTGGTTCCGTCCATGGAGAGTTCCAGGTGCCGGGACTCCATTGTCGGCTCCAAGGGGGCGAGTGGCATCGGACCCTTGTCCGACCCCGCCCTCCCTCTCGGAGCTTCGGCTCTGGTTAGTTCAGCCCCGACATCATTCTTGGAGCCTTCTCTGTCGGTGCCGGGAGCGGTTCAGGTCTCTTCGGAGCCGGGACTGCCCTTGGTACCTGATAGAGGAGCCTTTGAGGTGATGAGGAGCGTGCTGGACCCAGTGTCCACTCCAAGGTTAAGTTCTGCAGCTCCTCCCTCTACAGTGCCTGTTATGGTCTCTGGCCATCCTCCTGCATCTGACAGCAGAGATCAAAAGCATAGGGTCCCACTTTGGGTGTCTCCTCCTCTTCCGAGGCCTCCCCTGAAGCTTCAGGGGAACCCCCTAGGAAAAGAAAGTGCAAGAGGAAGCACATAGACTCCCCCAAGTCTGTCACGTCGGACACCGACTTGGATGAGTCGGAGGTTTCCCCGAGATCCCCCTCTGAGGATGTCTCTTTTTCAGACATCCTAGAGATCCTAAAACAGAGGGGAAATTGGTCCACTCTCAAACCCTCCGAGGAAGAGTCGATTTACCTTGACGCTTTTGGATCTCACCCTTCCATCTCCTGGGTGTCTCCCCCTTTCAACCCACTAATGGAGGTAGTGGCTAGAAAGGCGTGGGCAGCTCCTGATTCAATGGAACCTACCCCTAGGAGGCCCACTAAATTTATTTCTGCTCCAGAGGACAAATCCTTTCTCACCAAAGGTGTTTCAGTTGATGTTATGGTGGTAGCAGCAGCCACTAAGTAGGAATTGGCTGATCCTTCTGTACCTGTTCATCCTCCTAACAAAGAGTCCAGGACCATGGACAGGTACGGCAAGCGGACATTTGCTTCACCGACCTTTACTATGCGATCGCTGAACTATTTATGTCATTTCACCCGCCTTCAGAGAGACTTGCTCAAAGAACTGGGTGAAACTGTACAGGATCCTTCTGCTGCGGGGTATCAGGACAAGATGAACTCCCAGCTGACCACCCCGAATTCCATTGTTAACTCCTCCATGCGGCTTATCTCCTACGCAGCCGATGGAGCGAGTAGGGCCGCAGGCACAGGTGTTGCGTTGAGACTTCATGCTTGGATGCGACTCTGTAACTTTGCCGATCCCTTCAAGGCGTCCTTCACCAACACCCCCTTTGATGGTTCAGAATTTTTTGGACCTCAGGTGAAGAATACCCTCACCAGATACGAGCAAGATGGTAAGACTCTCTCTGCCATGGGAGTCCATTTTTCCACACCTTCTAGACCTTATCCTAAGGGACAGATGGGTGGAAAGATGTGGTTCTGCAAACCACAGGGAGTCGCGCCTGCCGCACGTGGTGTGTTTCCCCCCAGAGGCAGGGGGGGGACAATAACAGATGCTGCCCCAGGGGCAGAGGGGGTCCACAGAACCAGGGTTCCAGGGACTCTTTCCCTGACCAACCCTTTTAGCATCCCTGAGAAGCTGCCCGACTGTCCGCCTTCGGAGGCAGTCGGGGGAAGATTATCTCTGTACCCAGAAGCCTGGCAATCCCTCTCCCAAGACACATGGGTACAGAAGATCATATCCGAGGGTTACAAAATCCCCTTCACTTCCCCTCCGGTACAACCGCCAAGACCCCTACCAGATGTACCACCCACACAAAGGGGTCAGGCACAGCTAGAAATAAAAAAGCTGTTAAAAAAAAGAGTCATCCAGGCAGTCCCAGCAGATCAGCTAGGATCCGGAATCTACTCCAGATTCTTTTTGGTACCAAAAAAGACTGGAGACTGGAGACCCATTTTGGACCTCAGCAGATTGAACAACTCTGTACAAAAGACAAAATTTCGGATGGTAACACTGCAGTCCATTCTACCCTTTTTGGGCAGAGACAACTGGATGTGCTCATTAGACCTCCAGGATGCGTACTATCATATAAAGATACACAGGCACTCCAGGAGGTTTCTCCACTTCCGGCTGGGAGCCAGTCATTATCAATTCAGAACCCTGCCCTTTGGTCTCACTACAGCCCCCCGGGTGTTCACCAAATGCTTGGCAGTGGTCATGGCTCACCTGAGACAAAAAGGATTCCAGGTGTTTCCATATCTAGACGACTGGCTCATTTCCGCTACCACCAAGCAGCATCTTATAATGGCCAGGGATTACACTATTCAACTTTGCAACAATCTAGGTATTTCTATAAATTTTGCAAAATCCTCCTTGTTGCCTTGTCAATGTATAAACTTTATAGGCACCGTGTTAAACACCACAGAAATGTCTGCAACATTACCACCTCAGAGAGTGACAGACATAAGGTGGAATGTTCAGTCCCTGTTTCAGTCCAACAGAGTTCAAGTCAAGCTAGTATTGAAAGCATTAGGCCTCATGGCAGTGGCGATCCTTCTACTCCCGTTAGCCCGCTTCCACATGAGGATCCTTCAGTGGATGCTGTTTTCTCAGTGGTCCTTTCAACAGCTCCCAGTGACTCACAACATCTTGATAACCCCATCATGCAAGAATCATCTCTCCTGGTGGATGGTTTCCCCTCAGCTTTTTCAGGGCAGACCCTATGCCCCCCCCCCCAGTTGCCACAGTGACGACGGATGCCTCCCTGATCGGGTGGGGGGGGCACTATAAGGGCAGGATGGTCCAGGGCACATGGCAACAACTAGAATGCCACCTGCACATAAATGTCCTGGAGATGAGGGCGGTGCTTTTAACGTTGCAAGCCCTTCAGAGCTCTCTTCCCACAGGGACTATAGCAATTCAAATGGACAATATGTCTGTGGTGTGGTACATAAACAAGCAGGGCGGAACAAAGTCCTACCCCCTATGTTGAGAAGCACTCAGACTTTGGCAATGGGCGATTTCCTCTCAACGGTTTCTGATAGCAACACACATCCCCGGGAAGTCCAACGTCATAGCGGACAGATTGAGCAGAACTATCCTCATGCCTCACGAGTGGTCTCTAAATCAAGTGGTAGCAGATAGAATATTTCAGAAGTGGGGCCAGCCTTGCTGCGATCTTTTCACAACTCCTCAAAACAGCAAGTGCCTCGACTTCTCCACACTCTTTCCTCTACCAGGCCATCCCCCCAGAGACGCTCTTGTTCACGATTGGCCACAGGGTCTTCTATATGCCTTTCCTCCCTTACCATTGATCCCGCAATTAATTCAGAAAGCAACCACATTGAGATCCAAAATGATCCTCATTGCTCCGTTTTGGCCTCGACAAGTATGGTTTCCGTTCCTGCACAGTTACCTACTGGAACAGCCTTGGCATCTGCAACCCCTTCCGGATCTGTTGACCCATCTCACTGGCAAGCTGCATCAGTCTCTTCATTCCCTCAACCTCACAGCTTGGTTGCTCCACTTCCAGCCATAGCCAGGCTTCCCCTTATTTCTCCTCCTGTCCGTGATATCATTCTGGCTTCTCATAAGTCCAATACTAGGAAGACGTATGCGAGTAAATGGAAGTGTTTTTCGCTCTGGGCACAAGCTAGGTCCTTAGATCCTTTCCATGCACCCATTCATAAGGTTTTAGACTTTCTGGCAGAGCTCTTTCATTCAGGGTCATCGTCAGCCACTATCAGGGTACAATTAGCGGCCATTGCTAATTTTCATGTGGGGCTCTCAGAAGCAAATATTATGTCCCACAAACTCTGTAAAGCCTTTCTCAAGGGCATCTTTTTGCTTAGACCTCCAGTTAAGGATCCGCCCCCACAATGAGATTTGAATTTGGTTCTAACGTCATTGAGTCTGCCTCCCTTTGAACCTGCAGCCTCTTGCTCCCTCAAGCTTCTTTCTTGGAAAACTCTGTTTTTAGTAGCCATAACATCTGCCAGAAGGGTATCGGAACTTCAAGCCTTGTCTGTCCGTCCCCCTTATTTGGTCTTTCACAAAGACAGGGTAACTCTCAGAACAAATCCTTCCTTCCTATCGAAAGTGTCCTCTGAAGCAAATCTAAACCACTCTATTGACTTGCCTGTCTTCTTCCCAGACTATTCCAACAGGGCTGAACAGAAATTACATTCATTGGATGTTCATCGCCAACTACGGTATTATCTAGACAGGATAAAACAACTCAGAAAGTCAGACCAGCTCTTTCTCTCTTATGCTGCAGGAAAGAAAGGGCTTCCAGTATCAAAGGTTACTCTTTCCAGATGGCTTACATCTATTATTACCTTTGTCTGTGAGTTGAGACACAGGCAACTTCCATCTAGGCCTAAGGCACATTCAACCAGGGCACTGTCAACATCAACGGCCTTTCAAGCAAGGTTACCATTAGATGCCATATGTGCAGTAGCTACATGGGCTTCCCAACATACCTTTATTGCCCATTACAAACTTGATATAGCCTCCAGAAATAGAGCTGACTTTGGTTCCACTGTACTCAGGAGTCTGTTTCATTGAGCCACCCAGGACTAAGGTGCTAGGGATGCTGTCCCATCCAGCAAGAATGAAGGCGATAATGACAACTTAACATTAAGAAGTTATGTTCTTACCATAACGTTCCATGTTAGTTGTCTTCTTCTCGCCTTCTTTCTTGCGTCCCTCCCTCCTGCCCCCTAGCCTGGACAGACTTGAAGGTCTCTGAGTCCTTCCATTTCTTGAGATACAATATGTTACGGTTTTCCCATATCTTTAGTGTTACTAGCAGGGAGTCCGTACTTGGAAATGAGGATTATAATAATAAATTTATACTATGCGTTAGCTTCCAAACGAGATCTGGGGAGTTAGCGCATGGTATTGTGGGTTATAGGGCTGCCTCGAGCCAGTAAAAATAGCTCCCAAGCTATAGTATAGGCCGAGTCGGAGCCGAGGATCGGCTCCGAACCCATCCAGCAAGAAAGAAGGCGAGAAGTAGACAACTAACATGGAATGTTATGGTAAGAACATAACTTCTTATTATCGTTTCTGAAGAAGTCCTAATGATCAATAAAGGATGAAAGCGCTTAAACATCAGTTCAGCCTACAAGTGCTTTTTTGTTTCTTCATTTAACAACTGAAAGTTCTTTAGTTTTATATATATATATATATATATATATATATATATATATATATATATATATATGTATATAGGTCTACTTCACATAATTGAACATCCAAATGTTCAACTTTCATATGGCCGAGACCATATGATCGAACATTTGAATGTTCGACAATGTGAAAAAAAAGAAATAAACAACAACAACAAAAAAGCTAAACAGTGCTAGCAGGAAGGCAAGCCCCCCTGCACCCCTCCCCCGCTATTTAAATATACCAATTCTGAGATCACACTACATTGCAGTAAGGGGAAATCTTTCTGCTCCATGCTCTATGGAGATCCCCATTCAGACCGATTGAACTCGGTTTGGTCTCGGCCATATGACAGTCGAGCTTTTATGTATATATATATATATATATATATATATATATATATATATATATATATATATACATACACACACACACACACACACACACACACACACACACACACACACACACACACACACGCGCGCGCGCGCGTGCACTCAAGTCTCATGTAATACTGACTTCATAACTATTTACCCATATAATATACATTTGTTTTTTCTTTAATTTGTAAAATTAATGAAATGTATACAGCTTGAACATATAACCTTATGCCATTAAGCAATCTCATTAAAAAATCATAAACATTAATAAATGTGAATGAAAAATAAATATATATTAAACATTCCTATACTTCCCTTTAAACTTCATGAATATAAACAAAATAAGGTCACAATTAATTAATTCAAAGTCTGAAGACATGTATATGTTATCAAATTCTGTATGACTGCACCTTAAGTACACAATTAATTAACTCTTTGTCATTTAAACCAGGGGGCTCCTCTGCATTAGTTTTTTAATTGCTAATATAATTCCAGCATTTCTAAAATCTTGCTCCGCGCTTCCCCAAGTGGATTAACATCAATCATATCAATCCCAAAAATAAAAATACATGGCTGCTGATAATTAATATGTTTAACTAATGTATAGCGCATGTTCTTTTTCATATTATTAATGTGTTCATGTACTCTGTCCTTAAAATGACGGTCCATTTTGCCACTATAGAAGAATAGACATTGTTGACACCTGGACATGTAAAGTACCCTTTAGACACACAATTAATATACATATTACAATAAATGTTCTCATTAGTGATGACAAATGTGTGTTTGAATGCAGCATAATATGCACGCAGTTTCCTGTATTTGAGTATTATAAATCTTCTATGGTTTACTATCTACAGAGTGATATGAATGCTAATGAATGGAAGTGCTCCATAATCTACTCTGCAGAAAAAGATTGGGAAACTCTGTAGATATGAGTAGGGGGGGTCAACCATAACAGCTGTGGGACAACTTTCCATGGTGAATACACAACACTAAGTATCAAGGAACTGCTGTGTGCACTATGGATAGTTATTATGAAACTGCTTTACGGTAGGGCATGGGGTTATCCTACTCTGCAGTGCTGACATGGAACAGTTCATAAAGATTTCATCCTCATCTCAGACGGGTTTGGAGCAGGTCTCAGTTTATTATGCAAATGAAGGAATCTTCTGGTGGCTGTATTCCCACTGGACTGCAGTTGGTGTCATCACTTTTGTAAAAGTATTACTGCTACTGAATTTCACCCTTCCCACACTGTTTCGCATTATGTTGTTTCTTGGCTGTGTTATCCAGAGAGGCAAATGGCACTAAAACAGAGACACTAGTTGGGCACGTAGTGTTTTAGCTACTTTGGATATGTCTACATACTTTGTCCATTCTGCACTCCATGATTGACAGGTTTGTAAGTCATGCAGAAAAGTTAAATCCGTTATTTTCATTCCTAATATATCCTTCGCATTGCCTGGCACTTTTGTTTTCTACAGCCCTCGTATGTGCTTTGCGCTGTATGTGAGCCTTACACAACTGCACACCCTCTATGTGACAACTAGACAGAAACTATCTACTAGTTAAACAAATGAAGTCCAATAAAGAGGCTCATTAACTTTCCGCTGAGCCTTTCTGCATTACTGATATTAAAAGCTCAAAGGTAAATGCTTCTCGAAATAGATATAACATCACAATACATCTTTTGCTTTTCATAAATTTAAATGTTTTAGTCAGATTTTGAATGCTGGCAAGATACACAGAAAAGGAGAAAGGCACTTATTTAAAATTATGTTTGCTTCTAAATGAAACAATTCAAATGCCTGACTGACATGCAATTAGGTATTCATTTAATGTCAAATTTGTTTCAGCTGAAATATTTAACTGCAATGAAATATTCATCTAATACCAATACCTTTCTTGTAAATATGTTACACACATTTGCTCTTTCATTCTTATCTGAAAATGTTTTACCCTGCCATTAAAATGTGTTTTACATTTTCAAGCGAATAAAATGAAAATGATTTAAAATAATAGGAAAGACAGCCATCTGTTTCTATTTCCTTATGTTTGAGTATGTACACTATTTTACTGCTTGCCGAGTAATCCTTTTTAAATTCAACTAAATTAGAAATTAAACACAGAAAACATGTTTATGACGTTGAGCAAACATTCATTTTGTCAAAATATATTTTGTTGCATTTCATTCCCTTAAATGAAAATTTGCAAACTGGATGTAGAAATGTTTTATTAAGTGTGGTAACCAAAGAGCTGTTTATGGGAAAATGATCACATCCTACTAAAAACAAAATTGTGCTAGACTTTAAAGAACCTCTGAGAAAATGACAATTCCACTCACACAACAAAAAATTTCAATCCCCTTTGTTCAACCGATCTCTATCAGAAACTTGAACAGTCAAAAGAGTGAATGCTCTTTGAACTTTAAAGATCAAACTTCTAAACAGCGAAAACACGGAACAGAATTTTTTTTTTCCTACGGAAAAAAAAATCTCTGCTCTGCAAAAAAAAAAAAAAAAAAACAACAACAACAACAACAAAAAACAAATGTAAACACAATAAAAAGAGGGGGGTTGACCCCCCCATACTCCCCGATGTGGAGTGCTGTGCCTCCCACAACCCTCCTACTTAAACATAGCAACTTTGAGATCGCACCACAGTGGAGGAAATGGCAAACCTCCAAAGATGGCCCAGCAATTTTTTCCCTGGGGAAAAAATTGCTATTATGTGTCTTTTCTGTTTAGTGCCTTCGATCTTTAAAGCTCGATCAAAGTACATTCACTCTTTTGACCATGCGAGCTTCTGATATAGACCCTGTTCAACAATAAGAAAGGATGAAAGCATTTAAGTTATTTTTTGTACTGTACATGGAAATGTCATTTTTGGTGGTTGTCCAAGGTGTGCTTATTTGTTTTTGGTTGTTACATCCCATTATGTAAGATAGGTCTACATGAGCTCTTTCCATGTCATTCCACTTCCAAACCATGTCAAGAATAAATTAAGTTCTGCACTTTTTCCATATACCATTATACTGGTAAAGCATGGTTAAGTTATTTGTCTAGTTAATTAACTTATCTTTTTAACTAGTCATGTAAAGAAGAAGAAACTGAACTTCTGATTGTAATATTGCTATCCAATATAGGTACAAAACCCTACCAGTGAAAGTTAGAACTTACTTTTCATGGACTATTTTAAGTCTACATTTTAATTAAATTCCTGTAAACCTTGTGTCTAACCCCTCTGCATGGGACTAAGGGTAAATCAGTAGCTATATAAACTGAGAGATACATCAGGAAACTAGAATTTATTCCATGAAGAGTCTTGTATGAGGAATGATGTTGTCGGGTGATCGATGAAGACAAAAAAAAATACAACAAAAAAAGAATAAATAACATAAGTGCTGAATTAATTTACTTACAAAGTATCCCAGGTGTCAGCCTCTTTCAAGTCATTTGTTATGAGCTACAATGTATGTTCTCTTACAGGTTTTCAGATGTTTAGGTGTTATTAATTAATTTAATGAAGCTATGCAATGATCAAAGTACCGTGTTGCAGAATTGAAATAAGAAGGCTCTGCTTTGATGTCAAGTCAGATAAATTAGACTATTGTCTTTGTGTTTAGTTTTCACTTGACATCAGTATGCCTAAAACAATTAATACAATATCAAAGCAGAAAGAAGATGCTCCAGACAGGAACAGATCAGAACTGAGCAACTCTCACGTTGCTGTTTTCTTTTTATCACATCTCTGCCACACAGATGAATTGATTAAAAAAAATGTGCCTTGCAAGACAGTTTAATGATTCTTTAAGGAAATAATACCAAGGTATCAACAGTGGATGGTACTGAAGACAAAAAAAAAAAAACAGAATATATTATTTTGCTTGCAGTTAAGTACTTTTAATTATGGTATGTAAATTAGAAAAATACAGGTTATGTGAATCTCTGTCTTGGATTGTTAATGTGGTATTAATATGATATTTTCAATGAACTGCATGCATCTCATTTCACAATTATTGCATTGAGGAAAAAATCATTATTTGTAGTGATAATTAGTTAGAATGTCATTCTGTACGGATGAGATATGATCTAGTAAAACTAATGAGCACCTTATATTAACCGAAGCACAAGTCTTCCACTGATATGTGGAAAAAGCAATTATTTTCAGTATAAGGTCTGAATTTATTTACTTAATGATATGAATTTCCTGAAAAAAGGTCAGATATGGATTCTTCGGCAATAATTTATTTAATCTGTCTAGTATCACTTATTTTTATTTGGAAAATGACAGCATTAAAACAAAACAAAAAAAAAAAAACAGTACTTTTACAACGCCTCTCATATCTCAATGTCTCAGTAGATGAATGGATAATTGAATGACATTTGGACTGACAGGTAACTTGACTTCTGCAGTGTGTGCATATAGTTCAATGCATGGACTCTAAATGTATTAAAGCTCATAGGCAAGTATTAGGTTAGCTGCCCTTGCAAACCATTTAAAGCCTAGCCAGTTTCCCTTTTTATGCTCAAAATAGCCGCTCCCATTTGGTTATAGATTGGCCCTGCCCCCTCCTGTGGTCAATAATTACATATGTTACCCTAACACTAATAACCTAGATCATACCATAGATAATTTGAGGGGACCCATTCATGGGATGAAGCACTTAGTAGCTATGTCTGTCCATTAGTACTACAGGGGGCAGTTCTGAGGTAAATTTTCTGTATTCTGTCCATAGATGTAAGTTGTACTTAAGAATGGACAAGGATAAACTTTGTTTAGTGTGGATGAGGAGTCTGTTCCACATCAGTGGTATCCTCTGTGAGATATACCCGTCCTTCCTGTCCTTGCAAATCATTCTGTTGATGTTGGAGAACAGGTTTATATCCCTAGGTATGGTATTTCTGATGCCATTTGACTTGCTAATGTACAGTAAATCCATCAGTAAAGGGTCAGAGAATGCCTTGTATGCCTAACACAGGTCACCTCTTAGAAGCCTGTAAGGATGTCAAGTACAGTGACAGGGCTTTGACTTGGTTCATATTGGACATGTTGTTTAGGCCTTGTATCCATTTAGTAAGATACATCTGTTGGCATTCAAGTTGCTGCATGTGTGTAGACAGATACATCCTAAAGGGGGCATTATATTCAATAATTTGCCTAATGAGAGCCGAGTAAAGGGGACCAATGACATCCCTAGATCTGAATACAATCCTTTAGTTTATAAGCTGTATAATATAGAATGACTTTCTTACCACAGTAGACACATGTTGGTCAAAAGTTAGGTCGCTGTCCACAAAAGTTCTCAAACCGCAAACAGCTGGGTCATCTCTTTGGGATTATTGTCAATGTGTCCTAGGCAATTCCCCAGGGCCAATAGCCTAGTACCTACCTATGAACCTCTATGATTGGATGGGAAATAGGAAATTCACCCCGGAGATCACCTCTGTGGCTCTGCTCGACAGTGGCACAGGAAAATAATTTTCTTGGGTGGCAAAAGCCAGGGTACCTTTTTGGCTGGGTTTGTATAGGCCCCAGTGCCGATAGCCTAGTACCTACCTATCTGGTAGTTCCCTGGGGTAGATGAACTCCCAAAGGCTACAATAATGCATTTTTCTGGCATTTTGTTTCAGACCATGATTCTGACACCAGTTATTTATTTGAGACAGATCATCTTGCATGATAGATAAGTCATTTGACAATTCATTGACTTCTAGCATTTTGCAGAAATAAGCATTTTTTCAGTGCCAAATGTTAAGACTGCCTCTGTGGACACTTAATGAATTGGCTAAGCATTAAAGTTTTTATCTTGGCCACCTCTGGTCAGTAACCAACCAGTAGTATGAACACCACTTCTGCTACTGCCCCTACCATAAAGTAATTCTACTTAATGCCACTTTCACTGATAATGCAGTTTAACATTTACTTCATGTCGTGCTACTACGGAGTAGGTATAAATAAGGTTGGGGGGGCATGAAGGTGCCCTCTGAATATGTGATGCATGAGGACTTGCTTAGATCTTGAAATACAGGAATGTCACAATACCTCTGTGTTTTGAAAGCTAATTTTGTGGGAAAGCATAAAATTACCTTTCAACATGAAACCGATCACTGTTCCCTTTTTTGAAAACCTGGATTTAAACTTCTAAAAACATCCTATATGTTTTAATGTATGAGGTGATTTTATATATGACCAGTGTCATACCATAGATTGTATTCAGATGCATTTTGGAGTTGATAACCCATCTATATAGCATGTTTCTAGCTGAAAAGAACAGCATGATTACAGAAGCCATAAATATTCCACACAGGCAATAAAAAGGAGTTCTAAATCAATACCAGCCCCTACTATTGAGGCTGTAATAACAACCACTTGACAAAAGTATCATCTGTGTGAAAAACTGGAAATTATATATTAAAATATATATGTCTGATGAAGCATTGAGTACAACGTGAAAGCGCTTACCACTGCAGTTCTTTTGTTTGTTTGCATGGTTTTATTACATTAAATCCTGGATCTTTATCCATTTGGACTGTGATTTCGTTTATTCGTATCTCTGGACATTTGGACAGAATTCTGTCTTCATAGCTCATGGTGCACACCTCTGATTTTTGCTGCATTTGTGTTCTTTTTTCGTCGAGGGTGCTTTACCTGGCAAATACTGTTTTTTTGTGTTACTGTGTGTATATATTAAAATATGACAAAGGGAACAACATTTCATAATTTGGCAAATGTTAGGACTTCTGAATAAATACAATAGTTTAAGGTTCCAGGTATCAAAGCAATTGCTAAATTCTCTATCGCGAATGAATGTTTTTTAAATGATAACATATATATATATATATAATTTAATTAAGAGTTTTATATATATATATATATATATATATATATATATATATATATATATATATATATATATGGGTCGACTTCAATGTATTGAACTACCACTTAATTGAATTCCACATTGTCATAGAGATGACATCGCCGAATCTGCAGAACATCGAACACATGGAACAATGAACATTTTTCTTGGGAAAACAACCACTTGGCCACTATGGTGATCTTTGCCCTTTCCCTACTGTAGTGTGGTCACAGTGTTGGTATATTTAGTTAAAGGGATAAGGAGGGCTTCACCCCCCCCCCCAGATTGATAGGTTTGATTTGCTTCTTTTTTTTATTTTTTATTATGTCAAATTAGTGGTTGTTTTCCTGGGACTAGTTTTCGATGTTCCAAGTGTTTGATGTTTTCCAATTTTGCCAATGTTGTCTCAATGATGTGGGATTTGATGAAGTAATAATTTGATGGTTTGAAGTACACACACACACACATATATATATATATATATATATATATATATATATATATATATGTATATATATATATATATATATATATATATATATATATATATATATATATAGGTATAGCTATACACATGGGTCTACTTTGCAAGACCAATTTACCATTTAACTGACTTTCAGAACATTGAGACGATAAAACAGAAATCTGGAAATCCTGACAAGTCAGAAATGCGACTTCCACATGCCCAAAACTGCAAAACACTGACCGACCTGAAATACAATACAATGAAGAAATTGCAAAGACATTTCCTGCACATCACTAGCACTATTGCAACAGTAAACTACCCTTTTAAAACCCAAACAATGTACCTAACCACACCTACACCCCACCCACCAACCAACCAACCAATACCAGCAAAGACAAAAAAAAATCTCACTGAATATTGATGATAGTAGCTATACCACATATATGAGTATTCATTACAGACAAATTTAAAAAACAATTATTAAATAGTTTATTTTATGTTTTTGCAGGGGGGGGGGGCTGCACTCCCTTTGCCTCCCAAACCCCCTGCAGCTTAAATATTCCAACTCCAAGTTTGCACTACAGTGTGGAAATGAACGGATTTCCTATTTCGCTCAGCTTGGAGTGTTGGCTTTTTTAAATGTTCAGGCTTCTGAATGTCCGTAAAGTGAAGTTTCAGTAAAATGCTCATATTCTGAAAGTTGATCAACTGACATTTTGTTCATGTCAAGTAGACCTATATATATATATATATATATATATATATATATATATATATATATATATATATATATATATATATATATATACATATATATATATATATATATATATATATATATTGTACACATTTGACAGTGAGGGTAATTTTTTGTTTACTAAATTCTTTTTCTTGATTTGATGATAAATATGGTTATTACAGCTTCTTCTGCAACCTTATATTAAGAGTTCCTTCAATGAGTAGCAACACAAAAAAAAATCAACTTTGTTCGATTCATAGGTTCATAAGAGGTTACTAGGCTAGCAGCCCTAGAGCCTTTACAAGCCTACCCATGTTAATCTCAGGTATTCCTATTTGTTCTTTTTGGGTAGTTCTCAGAATGAATTTATGAACAGAGTGTGTCTGTGATCATCACCGGTTATCCCTGTCCATGAGGGACATGGGTGCACCCATCCCAAGGATGTTTGAATGGGGTCAGTGAGGATCTCTGTTTTATGTGAATAGGTAGTCTATTCCAGAGATGTGGCAGTCTTTGGGAGACATATTTGGATCTACAGCATGTTCTGTTAATGTCACAAGTTAGGTTGAGATGCCTAGAGTGACTCACTCTTGTGTATTTTGACTTGCAGATGTGCAGCATTTCCATTGGAGGAGGGTTGGAGATCGCCCTATAGGCCAGGCACAAGTCACCTCTCAGCAGCCTGTTAGATACAGAGTAAAGTGACAGGGCTTTCAGCCTGTCCACATAGGTCATGGTTTGGAGTTTCAGTATTTTTTTTTTTTGTGAGAAAACTTTGAGTTCTCTGCAGCTGCTGCAGGTGTCTGGAGAGGTACATGCAAAAGGGCGCATTATTCTCTCTTAGTGGTCTGGGGAAGTCAAGTACAGTTGAGTTATAATATCCCTTGACCTGGATGCTATGCCCTTGGTTATGAGGTGCACTATGTAGAAGGGTTCCTTACCACTGCAGAAACATTGTGGTCAAAGTTCAGACTGCTATCAACAGTTTGTAATGCCTACACCCTAAATTGGGTCAGTGAGAATCAGTGAAAGGTTGATTATTTTTTTTTCAAGTTCATTTGACAACTTGAAATGCATGTAAAAATGCGTTTGCAGTGCAGCAGGTTTGTATATAATGATGCATGTAATAAGATAATTGTAGTTATTTTTTCTCCAGATTATGATGCTGACAGCCAAAATGATTACTTATGATGATTATATCTACTTAAATCAGTGTCTAAGACCACAATGCTTGTTGCAAAAAATATCCTTAACAGATTGTTTTTATTCCCCAGAGGAAGCTATAGAAATTAGGTCTACTGTACTACCTCCTTCTGCAGGATTTGTCTCAAATCATATTTTAAATGCGTGGAAGGGGAGACTGAGATGCAATGGGGGCTTTAAGGACAGAGCTATCATTAGGGCAGCATGTTAAGGGACAATGTATGAGTGTAACAGGAAACAAAATCTTTTAAAATAGCATATTGAGACACTATCTAGTGGTCTGCAGAAGTGAATGAATTTGGATAAGAACAATAAATTAGACTGCCTCAAAGGGATAAACAAGCAGTACTGCAAAAGTCTTGGGGAGTCCTAAAGGGAAAACATGAAATATATAGTTTACAGATTAAATGAAAGAAAATGCTAAATGTTAATTCATGAGAAAACAGATTCTCTGATGGTTAGGCAGATTGAAACTGACAAGTTGTTAATTAATGAGGATCCTTTTTCGACTTATTTTCCACAGCAATGACCAATTGCTTTGAGAGAACACATTTCATGTTTTCTTTAGGATCTAAATTTGTGAGGTATTTGAGACATAGCTCCACAGTAGACAGGTAGAAAGAAAAATATTCAGCTTATAAATGAACATCTAAGAACATGGACTTGTCCAGACATTGATGACATAGATATTGTTATTTGCAAACAGTTTTGAATAGTACGCTGTTATATTTGGTTAAATAGTTCTGTAGTTTGGAAAAGAGTGAGGATGGATTATTTCCTTGATAATTTTCTTACCTAAATGAAGCAAACTAGTAGTGTTACTAGGTAATTGTTGCCCAACAACGCACTTCTCAACTGACTTTTATGATATATTCCTATGAATGAGTGTCAAGATTGCAGGGACTCATTCCTAAGTTAATTCATGATGATCAATGTGGTTTAATTCAAAGAAGGGGTTGTGAAGGTCAGTATGGAACTGGGATCTAGCTATGTGATGATCAAGGATAAACAGAAGCCCTGTCACTACTTTTTTAGACATAGAAAATCCTTTGATACATTATACTGGATCAGTCTCTTTGAGGTTATGAGACACTATGGCTTTTCAGGAGAAGTGGTTAAAAGAATTACATTTATTTATGATGAGCCATGTCCCATAATGCTGGTAAATGGATGCAGATTGCAGACCTTTTGGCATCAGCATGAAGTTTATACACTATTATTGTTTCTTCTTCCCACTGACAACTTGGCAGCTGCAATCAGTACAGACAAGGGTATAAACAAGAGCATTCTGATGACAGAGAGGAGATTAAACTAAAATCATTTTTAGAAGACTACTCAGTACTATCTGCAAATCTAGTAGACTTCCTGTCTGCTATGGCATAATTTCTAGAAGCATCGCAGGGATTCTCTGGCCTAAACAGTAATCAACACAAGACTGTAATTATGCCTTATGATCAAACTCCCACATGTTGAATAGTGTACACTGACATTTCTTTCATACCAAATAAATAGGTAAAATATCTAAGCGTAGAATCCCCTTAATACAGGGCATTGTCAGACCCCACTCTGATGGATCTCCTGCATATCCATAAAACAAACAGTAGCAGAATTACCCATTCTAAAGACTTAAACCTTGCCTGCGATATAAATAAGACCTGCTGGAGGTATAGGTATGCATCCCAGAGATTACCCCATCTATGGAACAGGCTACCTGTCCATGTGAAGCAGAGTTCCTTCCTAACCAAGTTCAAGTGCAACTTGGACAATTGGTTGGGAAACCGGAAATTCATCCCAGGTTTGGCACCTATGTCTCTAATGCAAACAGGTAACCTGTAAATGGTTCATCTCCCAGGACCATGTTTACACTTATCAAGGGTATAAGAACATGTCAGAGATTTGGGATGCATGGCTAGGCTTAAAAAGACCCTTGTGGTTGTTAGCTTAGTAAACACCAATGAACCTATGAACCTATAAGGGAGTGAAGTCAACCATGCTACTAAGCTTGAAATATCCTATGCCTGTCTTCAACTTAGGAGGTTAGCAGAATGGTTAAGGTGTTTACCTTACAGACACAAGGTACAGAGTTTGATTATCATGTGGGATAATTGGCTGGGCTTAAAATGGCTCACAAAAGCAGTTAGCCTACACTAGCCTATGAAGTTCAGTATTTCTGCTATTAACTTGTTAATACCAATGGTTCTCTGTGTTGCTAGGTATCTTCCACTGTTATATCTTCCTACTGTAGCAGTGGGCATTTAATGCATTTGTCTCTTAGGCATAAAGATTAATACCTAAGGAGAATGAGAAAGGATTTTAAGAAGCTTGGTCAAACCAGTATTATGGTCTAAAACATACAAGCTTAAATTCATCGCAGACCTGCACAATAATAATTTTGACAACCAGTTACCTAGAGTGTTGTACACAACTGGATGTAAAGTATAAACAGCAAATATGAACGTGGTTAAAAGTATTTGAAAGAGCAGCAACAAGGAAAGTTAGCAACAATGCAAAAGAAGCTTTTTCAGTAAAAACAAGAAGTTGCTTTCACAGGTTCTGAAGTCTAAAGAACAGAAACAATGAATGATCACTGAAACTGTTCAATGTCTGTCTGTCTTTACAATTTGTTTCTAATCAGTCAAAGGGCCAGTTTGATCAGCCATTCACTCAATTAAACAATCATTCAGTAAGTTTCATGTATCCATATATAGGATTTTGACTAGAATACCATTCAGAATTATTGAAATAGTATGTACTTAGAGGGGATTTAAGGATTTCTGGTCTTTATGTGTTAATTATGTTGTTTTTCCTAAACAAGTTTAATACTGCTGTAGTTGCCAAAATTTAAGGTTAAATGCATTACTTCACTCATCAAAAGAAAGCTATCTTCTTCTTTTCCACCATTGATAGAGGGGTCCTTTACCTTCTTCAAGTGTGTCTGTCTGTCTGTCTGTCTATAAATCTACCTATCTAATCTTTCTAGCTGTCTAGCATCTGCCTATCTTACTATTCGTCTGCATGTCTTTCTGGTGCAGAACATTCTTGCTTTTTGCAGATAATGACACAAAGATCCAATCACATTATCAGATAGCTACAGCCTAGAAATATTTCTTGGGACTATAATTTGTGGCTCTAGCTGGTTCCTTGTCCAGGTTTGTCTCGGTTTATGTCCATATCCTGACCTTTTTGATTTCATTTCTCCTACTCATTCTTTCATTTGCCTTTTGTACGACATACTCTTTTCTCCCAAGTAGCTCTCCCGGATTCATTTTCTACTCATGGTGGTTTCCTCACCATACTGCACCTCTGTGTTCTCATTATATAGGTGCTCATCCCATGTTCCTGCACATCCTTAAGTACAGCATTTATTTCTCACACCTATTTAATTTCTTCTGACCAAGATTACCAGCACCTTAAAGTCTACTTTCTTGTAGTTCCATACCCTTATATTAGATTTCTTTAGCATCAATGCCTCAGATATTAATAAAAAATTGTGTCAGGCTCTCAGTCTACTCTCTTTGTATTGGTGACAATCAGGCCCAAGATATCAGTTTTCATTGCTCAGAATTTTACTTTCTGCTAAAATATGCAGGGAGCCACTTAAATTCCCAACCCTAGGTCAACATCCCCATTAATCCCTTCCTTTTCCATATATATTTGAGCACACCTACTGTATGTTTTCATTCTTTTTGACTTACAGTGCCACTTTACATTCTCCTTTGGTATTGTGATGCCCCTGCACTAGCCCAGTAATCAAGGAGCTTCAGTCCTCACCACTAGCACTAGTGAGCGACGTACACATTGTGAGGATGACAAAGTAAAGTACAATTCCCCTTAAGAGTACACAGAGATAACAGTCAGTCTGGGGCTGGTTTCTGCCTCTTTCTCCAGATCCCCAGTAAGACTCAAGCCAAAAGCTCCAGCACCCTCTCTGTCCAACCAGTGCTTTGTGTCCCTGCCCAAGTAGCTGGCACACACACACACACACACACACACACACACACACACACACACACACACACACACACACACACACACACACACACACACACTTTGAGATTTGATTTATATACAAACACGTAGACATCCTGGGGTAGGTTGCCACAGGTTTACTAGCTATGTCCCTTTCTACCCAGACTATAAGGTAGTTATCACTGCCACCAACCACTACTTATCAGCTACTCTAAGGCCCTTACAAAGGGTGCCCAATCCTACTGTGTAATGTTACTATTATCCAAATAGTAAGTGTGACCAAGAGCAAGGCTATTGGAGTGGTCTATACAGTGCCACCAAATACATACACAAGTAATCTAGGAGCTTACCTATCTCTAAACAAACCAGCCACAGTTAAAAGGTTTAAATATATTTAATAATAAATAATAAAAGAACAAGACAATACTCAAACAACACAGTAACTAAAGAGTTCAGAATCACAGGAAATATTTTAAAACAACATTGCAGGGCAGTCTCAAATAAATACAGAAAGCATCTTAAGTAATCTTTACTATATCCCTAACTATATATAAAATAAATTACTGTAACCTAGACTAAAAGAGCAAGGCAAATACACATAAGTGCTGAATGAATGTTTCTAGGTTTAAGACAAGATACAAAATGCTCTGTCTCTCTCTCTCTCTCTCTCTCTCTCTCTGACAGAGTTCATAAGTTAATATCACACGTTACTGCTGGGTTAGCCTGAATGACATCACTCTTTGTCACCTGCCTTCAGTTCCCAGGCTAACAGAAACTGAACATTTTATCATCTCTGTGTGAGAAGTACATATCTCTCAGATGTGCAACTGCTAGGAAGCAATAAACACTTTACATTTTAAACCTAGCAATTAAAATTACGTTCAAGGCATTGGAAAAACTTCTAGCTCTAGACACTGTGTCTGCTTACAGAGAGATAACACAATCATAAAACACTTAACTTTTCAACTTATTTTCTTGAAGTTTTACAAGTTAACTCTGTATGTTACAGCTTCTACTATTAAAACATACATTTGCACAGGTATATAGTTTATATACATTTCTCTTTCTCCACATTCCTAAATATCTTAAACCTACTATCACCCTTAAAAACAATCAGGGTACATAGCAACCCCACCCCTTGGCTCCAGAAAACCACAAGAGCCCTAGTTAGAACCAGGGATAAAGCCTAGAAGAACTGGCGCCACAACAGATCACCCGCAATTAGGCAAGCCTTTCTTGAACTACTGAACAAAGCAAAAAAACAGGTTAAGCTTGATAAACAAAATTACTATATCACTCTGCAAACCAATTACAATGCCAAACCACACAAATTCTGGGCAACAATAAATAACATCCTACAAGCTGGAAGAACCACCACTCCTGCCCCTGATATAACAGGTATACACCTGCACATAGCCTCCAGTTTTATTAACTATTTCACCTCCTCAGTACTCACACTCTTAAACAACATCACTTCCACCAACACCCCACAACCACCTCAGGCTCAAATCAGTACCCTACCTTTTACACTTAAATATTTTCCTACTGCTATTATCCTAAGACTCCTAGCCAAACTCAAACCAACCATCCTTGCAGTCAATAACCTTCCTGCAAAATACCTCCAAATTAAATCCACAGCTATAGAATATCTCATTTCACTTCTAATGAATAGATTGATAACTGGACACACCGTTCCATCCCTATGGAAAACCTCATATATCATACCACTCCACAAAGGTGGCCCCTCCCTAGACCTTTCCAACAACCCATTCAACAACAGCATTATCTCACCCCTCTCAAAGATACTAGAAAGATGTATTAATCACCAACTCCTCTCATACCTCCTCACCAACAACCTTCTCTCTTCAACTCAACATGGATTTCACCCATCCCACAGCACCACTGCTGCCCTACTCAAATTCACCAGTATTGTAAACTCCAACCAGAATCTAGGTAAATATGCCTGAGCCACTTTCCTAGACTTATCCAAGGCATTTGACACAGTCTCACATAATAAACTACTATGTTGTGTCTCTCTGACCTCAATATTAACAACCCCACCCTACTCTGGTTTAAAAGCTATTTAGATAAACACCAACAATCAGTAAAATGGCATAACTCTCTATCACCCCAATTCCCAACCTCTCTAGTCATGCCACAAGGATCAATTCTAGGTCCCCTTCTTTTTAATATTTTCACAAATCAACTCCACTCAGCTACCTCTAAGACTGATATAGTCCAATATACTGATCCAACATCCAACTTCTCCAACAAAATGCCCAAGAAGTCTTCTTGGAAATAGAGAACTGTCACATAACAACACATACTAAATCCTAAGAAAACACAACTAATGCTATTCCACCCTACTAAAACTAGCAACCTTACCTTATCTGTAACATCCACCAACAAAACCCAAATCACTCCTGTCACTGAGGCTAAACTCCTAGGAGTTACCATTGACCAGCAACTCAAATTCACAAAGTACATACAATCAACCATCACAAAAGTCCACAAAAAGCTAGGTTCCCTCTTTTGCTGTAAAAAGTTATCTAACCACTAAATCTCGAATTGCATTAGCCAGGACCCACCTCCTATCTACTCTACTTTATTCATCCCCAATTTTAACTAATCTTTACAAAACTGACCTTAATGAAGTTTCCATCTCTTAACAACAAAATCGCTAGATTCGCTACCATCGCCAAATTATGATCCCACCACTGCCTTTCTCTGCAGGCCCTGTACTGGCTTGAATTTCCAAACCTTTTAAGATACCATCAACTCATCCTAGCTCATCAAATTCTGTACTATCTCGAGAAAACCCCTGACCTGACTGGCATGCTAAATTTACACAATTCAAATATACAACTTCGGTCCTCCAACAAAACCTTAATTGAAACCATAGCATGCAAAAACAACTCTGGGGAATCACTATTTGCCCATAAAATAGCTAAAAAAATGGAACAACCTTCCTCCTGACCTCAGACTCCAAAATTCCACACCCTCTTTCAAGAGCCTACTTAAAAAATAATTCTTCACCAACCATCTATACAACTGTAATGGTCCTCCTGAAGCCTTATCCACTCACTATTTCTACTCTGCATCTGTCCTGATCAACACAAGCAACACACACTAACTAATGCCTCCCCATATGTGTGCAATAAACTAAACATAAGTATATGTACATATATATATATATATATATATATATATATTTATATATATATATATATATATATATATATATATATATATATATATATATATATATATATATGAGCTTACTTGTATATTTGCTTGAAGGTTTATATGGAAACGTAAACATTTTATATACTCTTATTCAGTTGTGAAATATTTTGCAGTGCTCTACCAAGTTCTTATCAACTCACATTGTATATATTGTACATTTGTATTTTCAATGAGAAGGCTAATATCCTCTTATTGTATACTAACAGCTGCAAAGTCTATAATCTGTATGCTACTACTCTGAAACATTCTTTTTTGTAAATTTTTCTTCTCTCAATAAACATATGGAGCTTTTCTCTCCAGGACTCTGTTGAAAACAGACATGTGTTGTCTGGTCAGACTATCCTGGCAAACAAATGTTAAATAAATAAATACAAAATAAATGCATTTATCTTCTTTTCCAGTAGGGTACACTGTGGTTACATTCCTGAAGCTCAGTACATAACATACAGTTCAACACACACTTCTGCACCAGTAGTTTAATATCCACATAACATAACATATAGATATCTTACATTTGTAAGACAGGCATTTGAATCATATTAATATTCACAAATGAAACACAACTATCCAAAAAATTCCAGATAGCTGGGATGGCAGTGTCACAGGTGTCATTCTCCTTCTTCAGTACATATAACAATACATGTACATACTACAGTTCTTTAACTTGTGAATTCATTCTTTTTAATGCTTGAGACAGATATTGGATGTCCTACAGAAATGCATATTTCTATAAAAAATGCCAACTTCAGCATTTTAAAAGGTAGCAGCTCTGTGTGATCTTACTCTTTTAAGATTTTTCAGAAAGGCTATAGCATATGCTTTGATTATACAATAAATAAAAAAAATATTTTGTTCTAAAAATTAAAGATTTGAATTCAACCTTAACTGATAAAATGCATTATATGACTCCAGTGCATAATGCCTTTTTTTGTTAGTGCTTTCTAATAAATTTTTCATATAGTACTCCTATAGACTTGCTATAAAGCCACGGTGTTGCAGCGGTAGTGTTGTTGCCTCACAGCAAGAGGTTCTCCTGTTCGATTCTCGGCTGGAGTGCCTTCTGTGTGGAGTCTGCATGTCCTCCCTGCGGTCGAGTGGCCTCCGAAAGATATGCGTGAATGGGCGTGCCTTCGTTGAAGGTTGGGCGTCAGACTGGCAACTCTACACCATAAAAATCTACTGCCAATCATTAGCGGACCGGAGTTCTGCTGTGGCTACCCCTAACCGGGAAAAGCCGAAAAGACAAACAGCTCCTATAGACTTGCTGTTATAGTCTTACATATATCTGAAAGTCTCCATTTCAAAAAATATGTTTCATGCTACACACCCATTTTTTTTTCTTTGAAACTTGCATCAAATGATAATCACCAAGCACCAGATTTCATATGATAGTTGACTTTGCACCTTCTTCAAAAGTACATGATGTGGAGTTATTAATGCATAACAAATGTATAAATAATATATATAATGGAGGGGGTCCTTGGGACAAAGTCCACATAACACTGTTTTATTTTTTTTATTAAAACTTTTCTTTGGTTTGCAAATCTCATTACAATGAAATGTTGTCAAATAATTCAGTCTAGAAAAAATGCAGTGTAAGATAATGCTTACATAATCCTGTTGCACCATTTTTATACCTGTCATGAATGCATTTGAATTATTCTGTTCTTATAGACCTTGCCTCATCTGGTTTTCAGCAAGTTTCTCTTCAGTCTTTTGTGAAATGCTTCCATCTGTCATTATATTCCCCATCACTCTATAAAAATGAATGTCTGTCAAAAATGATTGGATTTGATAGTATCTTCCTTTAGAAATCATGCATATACTGAAAAAAATACTAAAATGTTGCAACATAAAAAATGTAGGTTCGGTTAAGGAAATACCAATACTTTTAATTTGAAATATTTAACAGAACAAAACGAACAGAAAATAAAGAGGTAAAAAGTAATAACATTAGGCAGAAATATAATGACATTAAGGTTTTTATGTTAATGAAGGACTGCTATTTAAACATACATTGCTAGCACCCAATTAATTAGACAGTAATGAGGCCACTTTTATCCTTTAACTGCTTTCTGTCTGTTGTAAACAAGTATTATGACAATGGAGCTGTTATAATGCTAGACTTTTACATATATAGAATATTTTGTGTTTCTTAATGTGTGTTCTGTTGATCTTGTTTTATTTTATTTAGGTTGAAATATCTTATTGTTTTATATGGTTATTCTTTCATTTGCCAGAATTTTAGTTTTTCAGATTGTAGTCAGTGTAAAACTAGCTTTGAACAATATTGCTCTTGAAGGATTACTACTGTCTGTTTCTATTAACATGGGTGAAGCTGACCTATGAAAGGCTGTGAAGTTCCACCGAGGAGTTCATTGATGTGGCAAACACACAGGCTATGGAGTTGCCTTAGAAGACGCAGTGTGGAAAACACGTCAGCTAAGAATTTGCCTTAGAAGATGCAGACATACATTGGAAAGTGTTATACATGCCAGGGAATGAAATCTGCAGGACAAAGGTGCAGCTAGCACTAACCTACTTTTTACCAGTGGCAAAATAGATCATTGTAATTGTTTTTTTGTTTTTTTTTATAACGCAACTTGTTATTGCTTCGGAGGTCTAGTCTTAACCATTGAACTGGCATGTGATGCTCTCACTGACAATGATGACTCAGGAAAGTTGAGTGAGAAATGCCTAAAAGTCAGGCAAGACAACCAAAAAGTAAAGTGCTCAGGAAGCAAAAATTAAAATGTATGAGCCTCATTAATTTATTTTATTTATTTTACATTTTACATTTGCTGACCGGGCAAGTCTAGCTGGATACATGTCCATTTTTAGTAGAGGCCCGGGGAGAAAAGCTCCACTAACAGAGAAAAAAAGACAAGAAAATTGTACCAAATAAAAAGCACTTCAAAAACAATGCTAGTAGAACAGCCAACAAAAAAATACATCAGGTGTACAAATTGTAAACAAAGGAATGGAAATAGAGATAAAAAACATTTGGAGTCCTGATATCACAAGACATAACATGCTGAAAGAATTACAAAGAGGACTATCATTGAATATAAATATAATATTTTTTTTTTTAGTAGTTCAGCGGAATTGTTAACGTAGTCAGATAGTACTGTAGTAAAGTAGTAAAGAAGTTGAGGTCAAAAGAACAGGTGAGTGACTGGAGACAATAAAAGTTTCAGTCAGGGTTAGTACAAGGGCAGAGCCATTGGGATTTAAGGAAGTTTTTTAGATGCTTCTTGAAAGTGGGTGTAGAGGTAAGTGCTGTAAGTTCGCTTGGAAGCTTGTTCCAAGTAGGTCCAATTGAGGTGGAGAACAAACACTCCCCAGCTTTGTTGTGGGATTTATGGTAGGCTGCTAGGAGCTTTGTGGCTGAGCACAATGAAGAGAGGTTTTTATAAGGGCTAATAAGAGTGCAGAGTATGGTAGTATTTTAAGGTTGAAAGAAGATTTTGTGGATGATGCTACGTTGCTGTAGTTGATTTTGTAATTCCAGCCAAACAAGTTGTTAGATTTATACAATGGTGGGTACGAAAAGGGGCTCCTTTGGCAAATCTGGCAATGTTGCTGTATGAAGTTGCTAGTTTATTGAGATTAGATTTAGATAAGTTTGTAAAAATAGGTGAGGCATAGAGAAGGGTAGATAGCAGGTGCGTCTGTTCGATGGTAGCTCTAGCTGAAGCAGTGAGGAAGGGTTTAAGCCTAAATAGAGAGCCAAGTTTTCTATTGACTGACTTGATGGTTAAGTTAATATGAGAATTGAAGTTAAGATTATGATCTAATATGACACCTAGTAGTTTGGTAGTAGGGACAGAGGATATTATTGTGCCATTATTAGATGTTATATTGAAGTCTAAAGTAGAGGATCTCTGTGTAGGTGTAAATAGTAATAATTTTTTTTTGGGGGGATTAAGTAGGAGACAAAATTTGATAGAACCAATTTTCAGCTGCTGTAAAAACTTTTTGGGTAGTCTGAAGCTCATCTACTGTAAACCGGGAGGTTTTGGAGTATGTTCTTTAATTATATATGTAACTATTTAAAAATAAATATTTTTTGCCTGTTGTACTTTTTCTTCAAGTATAACACATCACATGGCTGTGTGGTTGCTCTTTTTAACAAAAAATGAGCTTTTTAAACTAGCTATAGTGTCAATGGATATGTATATTTATGTGCATATATACATAGGTTCATAGGTTCATACTAGGCTATCTGCCCTAGGGCATTTATAAGCCTAGCCAGAGTGTGTTTGGCTTTCGCCACCCATTTTAAATTAATTTTGCTATGCCCTTTTTCGAGGTTAGTATACTGTGCCTCTGTCTAACAGTGACACAGAAGTGATACCCGGGGTAAACCTACTATCTCCCATCCACTCATCAAGATTCCTCTTGAAGAGAGTCAATGAGGGACTCTGCCTAACCTGGATTGGGATTTTATTCCAGAGTGAAGGGAGCCTCTGGGTTATGAATCTGTCCCTCCAGCATGTCCTATTTATTTCAGTGCTGAGGTTCAAGTCTCTCGAGCGCGTAGCTCGATGGGATTTAGATTTTCTGAGGTGCAGCATGTCCATTAATTCCAGGTTGGACATGGCTTTATATGTCAGGAACAGATCGCCTCTGAGCAGGCGGTTTGCCACTGAGTAGAGCTGGAGTTTCTTTAACCGGGCAGCATATGGCATCTGTTTGAGCCCTTTGATCCTCTTGGTGAGGTACTTTTGGGGTCTTTCCAGTTGCTGCAGGTGTCTGGTAAGGTACATCCCAAAAAGGGCATTGTAGTCAATTATGGGCCTGATGAGGGATGAGTAAAGAGGCACGATGACCTCCCCTGATCTAGATGTGAATCCCTTCATGATTAGGTGGGCTATATAAAATGTTTTTCTAACCACTTTGGCCACGTGGTTGTCAAATGAGAGATTGCTATCAACTTGGGTCCCCAGGTCCCTAATTACTTCTTCCGTACTTAATGGATTACCACCTATGTGGTAATTTGTGGGCACTTTGTTTTTGCCAAAGGTGATGACTATACACTTCTTGTCATTTAGCTTGAGGCCATGGCTCTGGCACCAGTTGTTTGTTTCTATGAGGCCCTTTTGGAGGATGCTTGTGTCGGCTGGAGAGTCGATTATAGTGCCCAGTTTGCAGTCATCTGCAAACTTGGTCAGCCACAGTCCTTCCGTGTTGGCCTGTACCTCTGAGAAATATATACCGAACAGGAGAGGTCCCAGGACTGAGCCTTGTGGGATGCCACTTGTAACTGGTTTGGAGTCTGACATGGCTCCAGCAATTCTAACCATGTGGGTTCTGTCCTTGAGCCAGTTTGCAACCCATCTAGTGACATAGGGGTTTATATTTAAGCTGGTGAGCTTATCTATAATGCCCGAGTGGGGTATTGTATTGAAGGCTTTTGCGAGGTCCAGGTAGGCTGTGTGGACCACCTTCCCCTCGTCAATGGCCTTGGTAACTGTTTCAAAGAAATCAACCAGGTTTAAGAGGCAGGATCTGCCCTTAACAAAGCCGAACTGGGTAGGATCCAGTGTCTGTAGGTGCCCAATATCTTTTTTTATGAGGTCCATGATGATCCTTTCCATAGCTTTGCAGACCAAGCTAGTCAGGCTTATGGGGCGATAGTTTCCAGGATCCGTTGAGGCACCACCTTTGTGGAGAGGGACCACTGTTGCTGTGCGCCACTCTTTGGGTACATATCCTGTGGTAAGGCTGAGATTGAACAGTAGTTTTATGTTTGGGTTTAGCTCTTCTTGGAGTTCATGTAGGACGCAGCCCGGGACACCATCTGGTCCCATTGATGCTGTGTTTTTTGCTTTGGAGAGGGCGGCTCTTACCTGAACATCTGAGATGTCAGGGGGGCAGCACTCTGCTGGGATAGATATTTGCCCTTTTGGTGGGGAGGGGGAGGGGGAGTTTGCACTGAACCTGTCAGCTAGGATGTTGGCAATGTCTGTGGGTTCAGTGTATTTTCATTTGTATGACACCACTACTGTCTGCATTTGATTTTGTTGTCAGCCTTGACAAAGTAAATGAACTGTCAGTGATTTCTGAGTAACATCTAGAAGATACAATCAAATTCCACTGGACTTATAATACACTTTATTTGCCTGATAACAGAAGGGGAGGTAACCTTTTGCCCACATTTCATCCTCTGGTTATCTGTAAGTATTCTCCTTGATGTACTGCTGCTAGAAATAGAGTAGCACGTTTGGCAGGTGACAAGTATGAGACCATACAACATTTACTGATGGAACACTGGTTTCAGACACACATTGCAATTTGTACTGCCTAACACCATGGCTGATGGTAGCTGCCTATAGTACCACTAATATTAGTGTGCCATGGAATGCAAAAGCACAAATATTTGAGAAAACAACAGGCTTTCAATCAATGTCACATGTTACTATTTACCACAGATTGTCTTTATTCTTTATTCAAATCTTTACTACTTATAATATTTTCATGTTGCTTTTCTAAATGTTCTCTGCCTTTATTTATTTATTTATTTATTTATTTATTTCACATTTGTTAACCAGGTTAGTCCAACTGAGTTTGCAAGCAAACCCATTTTCAGTGGAGACCCGAGGGGAAAAGCCCCAGCAAACATAAGTAAAAATAAAGTGACAATATACAAATATTAAATAACAATCACAATTCAAAATAATTGTAAAAAAGAAAAGGTTATTAACTATTTGCATTGCATTGATAGTAAGCAACCCATATTCAGTGGAGACCCAAGGGGAAAGAGCCCCACAAACATAAACAAAGATAAATATACAGGACAAAAACTATTAAAAACAACACTGCAAATACGAAATTAATTATAAAGAAAAAAAAAAATATGAACATTAAGGGTTACACTGATAGTAGTGGACTAAAATGTATTACATATAACAGTAAAGACAAAAAGATAATCGTTCAAAAGAAGGACAATGTCTAGACATTGATAGGAAGTGGGGGGGATAAATAGTGTGGAGAATGGGAGGGGGCTATAGTAGTACAGCTGAGGGTTTAGGAGGTGACTTTAAGCAGAAGTTACTAAGAGAGAAAGAAAGTTAGGAGATGCAACAGGTTTTATATATATATATATATATATATATATATATATATATATATATATACATATATATATGTGTGTGTGTGTGTGTGTGTGTGTGTGTGTGTGTGTGTGTGTGTGTGTGTATGTATGTGTGTGTGGTGGCAGTTTATGCATATGTACACCCTGCACACTCACTTTACATATATATATATATATATATATATATATATATATATATATATATATATATATATCTATATGAATTCAGGCAAGAATGATTAACACCACTCTCATCAATTAGTGCATGTCAACAAAGACAGTAACTAAAAACACTCAGTTCACCAAACTAGCACTCATCAAAAAACAAGAAAAAAATATCTAATTTTCTTATCAGTCAGTCTGCAAATAAATAAATGAATAAATAACAAATAACAGTATTACCAGGCAAGCTTCACCTGAGTACTGGTACTGTTAGTGCAGTAATAAAAAACAAATAGTATCACCAGGAAAGCTTCACCTGAGTACTAGTACTGTTAGTGAAGTAATGAATATCAAATAACAGTATCACCAGGTGAGCTTCACCTGAATAGTGGTACTGTTACTGATGTAATTAATATAAAATAGCATCATCAGATGAGCTTCACCTTAATAGTGGTACTATTAGTGAAGTAATAAATAACAAATAACAGTATCACCATGCAAGTTTCAGCTGAATAGTGCTACTGTTAGTGAAGTAATAAATAACAAATAACAGTATCACCAGGCAAGCTTCACCTGAGTACTGGTACTGTTAGTGCAGTAATAAAAAACAAATAGTATCACCAGGAAAGCTTCACCTGAGTACTAGTACTGTTAGTGAAGTAATGAATATCAAATAACAGTATCACCAGGTGAGCTTCACCTGAATAGTGGTGCTGTTACTGATGTAATAAATATAAAATAGCATCATCAGATGAGCTTCACCTTAATAGTGGTACTATTAGTGAAGTAATAAATAACAAATAACAGTATCACCATGCAAGTTTCAGCTGAATAGTGCTACTGTTAGTGAAGTAATAAATAACAAATAACAGTATTACCAGGCAATGTCACGGTGGTATGGCGGTAGCGTTGTTACCTCACAGCAAGAGGTTCTTCCGTTTGATTCTCAGCTTGGCTTGGGAGTGCCTTCTGTGTGGAGTCTACATGTCCTCCCCACGGTTGGGTAGCGTTCGAAAGACATGCGTGCATAAATGGCCGTGCCTTCATTGAAGGTTGGGCGTCGAGCTGGCACCTCGGCGTTTTATAAAAAAAAAATCTACTGTCAATCATTAGCTGACCAGAGTTCCGCTGTGGCGACCCCTTACCAGGAAAAAGCCGAAAGACAAACAACAAACAGTATCACCAGGCAAGTTTTAGCTGAATAGTGGTACTGTTAGTGCAGAAATAAAAAACAAATAGTATCACCAGGCAAGGTTCACCTGAGTACTGGTACTGTTACTGAAGTCATAAGTAACAATTTTTATTTATTTATTTATTTATTTTTTTTTTTTTTACATTTGTTTACTGGGAAAGTCCAACTGGACACAAGTCCATTTTCAGTGGAGGCCCAGGGAGAAAAGCTCCACATTACAATACATTACATGAGAGTAAAATGAAGTAAATCATGCATACATATGGTGTATATATACATCAGGACAACATGCTGGTGATTAACAAATATATATTTTGCATATATACACACAGCATGACATCATGCTAATGATTAACATTTCTTACAGTAGACAATCAGAGGTACATTTTTTTTTCTTTTGCAGTTATAAGTTTTGTAAGGTAAATGTATACGGGTTTGGGAGCTTTCAGGGGAGAACCTGTTAGCTGTACCCTGACAAATTCTCTTGGTATGGATTAACCTGGTGAGTAACAATAGTGCTACTGTTAGTGAAGTAATAGATAACAAATAACAGTATCACCAGGCAAGTTTCAGTTGAATAGTGGTACTGTTAGTGAAGTAATAAATAACAAATATCAGTATCACCAGATGAGCTTCACCTGAATACTGGTACTGTTAGTGAAGTAATAAATGACAAATAACTGTATCACCAGGCAAGTTTCAGCTGAATAGTGGTACTTTTAGTGAAGTAATAAATAACAAATAACAGCATCATCAGGCAAGCTTCACCTAAATAGTGGTACTGTTAGTGAAGTAATAACAGTATCACCAGGCGAGCTTCACCTTAATAGTAGTACTATTAGGTAAAGGGCAGAGTTTAGGTGGGGGACTGGCAGCGTTAGGGTTAGCAGACACGTTTAATGTGGTCAGGGTGGGCTTTGCACCCTGTCCTCCGTTAGCCATGCTGTTCCTTGATCTTGTTCTTCTTCACCTGCCTTACCTGTTCAATCCTATATGCCCCTTACTCTCACGTTATCTTCCTTTTCTTCCAGAGCTGTGTTACACTATTCTGTGCAACCACACATATTAGTCTGCCATTTCCATTATTCTGCTGTAGTGCAGAGTGCAGGGGGTAATGCTGTTATCAGGCACTGTTACCCTCTAGTAGGCAAGTAGTTAGAAGTACTGTTAGGTAGGCCTGAATAGTACTGCCTTGTTTCCCTTCTATCGACTTAACCTATATAAACACAAAGCCACCAAACAAGCACAAAAAGGTGGAAAAGAAGGCTGCAGCCAAGAAGATAAAAACACCAAACCAATTTCTATTCAGTGTAGTAGTCCTGGTAAGTGCTTTCATTGAACAATAGTTTAAATGAACTTCTTCAGACAAAATCATGACATTGCATGTCCACATACAAAGTTTAACCACTTAAGCAATTAATAAAACAAGGATGTAGAAGCAAAAGAAACTACACCCAGTTTTAAAAGCCAGTCCATATAGCAAAAAGTAGAATATATAAGTCAGATATTTACAATTATATACTTCTCAAATGTTTTCATCTTTCTAAAGATTTCAATCTAAGTCAGCAGCCCAAAGAATAATTTTCATTCAAGCCAGGAAAGGGCAAAGCATTTAAAAGGCAGGTACCTGGCAAAAATCTTCAGGAAGGTTACATATTCAAACATGTTCGTACACTTTGATAGTGCCCATCAAAAAAGAGCAGTAGTCAAGGGTCAGCTTGTAAGGGCAGCCCGTATGATTTCACTGGACCAGGATTTCAGGGTGAATGTAACCAACTGAAATGTATGTTTTTAAAAAGGGCTTACCCATCTGACCTTATTGAAAGGCTGATAATCAATGTAGAAAATAAGAGGAAAATGGGCCATTTTGTTCCCATTTTGAATAAGGGTACTAACTTCGGGTGTTTTAGATTTGACACCACAACAACATTAAATGTTACACTAGAGAATTCTCAAACTAGTTTTTTAATAAGTTTTATCACTACCTTCTCCTCTGACACCACTGAAATAAGAAATATAATATTTAAAACTTGGTTATAGTTACGTAAGACCCCACTATTAGGAGTAAGGTAGGGCGGCCACCTAGAATAATTTATAAGAGGGGTCAAACAATAAAGAACCTGCTTGAGTGACCCTTGCCCCCTGTTTTGTCCAAGTACGGCATGAAAAAATGTGGGTTTTGTGCTTGCTGTAAATTTATCCTTACTGGAGTTTCCCTTGTAATTCGGGGTGTGCATTATAATATTAAGGGGGATTTTAATTGTAGCTCATCTGGTGTTATATACCTAGCCCAATGCCAGGAATGTACCTCATTTTACTTGGGTAAGACTGGGAGACATTTTAAACAGCATATTTCTGAACATCAGTACAGCATTAATAAGAATAATCTGAATCATGCTTTGGCTAAGCACATTATTGAGAATCCTAACCATTATTTTAACTATATGGTGATTGATCAAGTTATAAAAAATATTAGGAGGGGTCCAGGTCCTTAGAGTTGGAACTCAGAGAGCTGTTGTGGCAACTCAATTTAAATGCTTTCTCCTTTTCCGGCTTGAACGAAAATTGTTCCTTTGGCTGCTTACTTACACTGAAAAATCTTTGGAAAGATGAAAACATTTTGAGAAGTATATAAGTGTAAATATCTGACTTATATAGTCTAATTTTTGCTCTGTGGACTGGCTTTTAAAACTGGGTGTAGTTTCTTGTGCTTTTACATCCTTAATTGTTTTATTAATTGCTTAAGTGGTTAAGCTTTTTATTGGACATGAGATGCCATGATTTTGTCTGAAGAAGTTTATTGTTGAATGAAGGCACTTAACAGGACTACTGTGTTGAATAAAAATTAGTTTGGTGCTTTTATCTTCTTGGCTGCAGCCTTCATTTTCACCTTTTTTGTCCTTATCTACCTAAGCAGTGTGAACAGTGTTCTGGGCACTTTGCCCCTCTGTTGTACTGGGCTCCATGCTCTTGTGTCATACTAACTAACTCAAGGCAATGTATTCTTTCCTGTTTTGCTGCCACACTAGGCACTGTCCTCTGTGCTCCTGTGGTGTTGTGATGTTTTCTAGGCACTGTGGTACTTTGTGCTTTCTTGATACTGTTCTGGGGATGCCCTGGAAGGTCTTGGTCTCTTCTAGCCAGCACAAGGCATTGAATCCTGCCCTTTCTTGCCACTATTCTAAATCCTGTTCCCTGTGCTCCTGAGATGTTCTTATGATGTTCTAGGCACTGTATTGTGTAATACTGTATTGTGTACCACTGTATTGTGTAGTACCTTGCACTGTTATAGTGACTACACACACACACATATGTATATACATATGTATGTACATATATATAAATATACATATATATATATATATATATATATATATATATATATATATATATATATATATATATATATATAAGTTCATAGGTTCATAGGTAGGTACTAGGCTATCTGCCCGAAGACATTTATAAGCCTAGCCAAAATGTGTTGGTTTTCGCCAACCCCTTAGATTAGTTCCCTGTGCCTCTGTCCAGCAGAGCCACTGAAGTGATCCCCGAGGTAAACTTTCTGTTTCCCATCCACTCGTCAAGGTTTCTCTTGAAGAGTGTTAGCGAGGAGCTTTGCCTTATGTAGATTGGGATCTTGTTCCAAAGTATGGGAAGTCACTGAGACAGGAATCATTCCTTCCAGCATGTCCTATTTATTGTTGTGGTGAGGTTTAGATCCCTAGAGCGTGTGGCTCGCGGAGATAAGGTTTTCTTTAGGTGGAGCATGTCCATCAATTCTGGTTTGGACATGGCCTTGACTGAGTACAGATGAAATTTCTTCAGTCAAGCTGCATAGGCATCTGTTTGAGGCCAGTGATCCTCTTGGTGAGGTACTTCTATGGTCTTTCCAGCTGTTGCAGGTGTCTTGTAAGGTACATCCAAAATGGGGCATTGTACTCTATGACGGGTCTGATGAGTGATGAGTAGTGGGGCACAATGACCTCTTTTGATCTGGATGTGAACCCTTTTGTGATTAGGTGGGCCACGTAGAAGGATTTTCTAACCACTTTGGCAATATGATTATCAAAGGTGAGATTACTATCTACTTGGGTCCCCAGATCCCTTATTACATCTTCCGTATTTAGGGGACTACCACCTATGTGGTAGTTTGTGGGTACTTTGTTTTTTCCATAAGGGATGACTATGCACTTTTTGGCATTTAGCTTGAGGCAATGATTTTGACACCAGGTATCCGTCTCAGTGAGACACTTTTGGAGGATGTCTGTGACAGCCAGAGAGACAATTATAGTCCCTAGTTTGCAGTCGTCTGCGAACTTGGTCAGCCATAGTTCTCCTGTGCTTGCCTGTTCCTCTGAGAAGTATATGCCGAACAGGAGGAGTACTAGGACTGAGCCCTGGGGAATGCCACTTGTAACCGGTTTAGAGTCGGACCCAGCTCCCGCAACTCTCACCATGTGGGTTCTGTCCGTGAGCCAGTTGGCAACCCATCTTGTGATGTAGGGGTTTATGTTCAGGCTGGTGAGCTTGTCTATAATACCAGAATGCGGAATGGTAGGCTGTGCATACCAC
>NC_056747.1:1075606633-1075666633 GCF_019279795.1 Protopterus annectens | reverse complement strand
TACAAAATTTTTTGCTCATCAATTCAAGTCAGTATAACACTTGCGGACATAATTCTCTGCACTCATGACTTGTGTTTATTTCTCTATGGTATTTTCTGAAAAGCAGGATATACTATAATTTCTATTTCAGCTGAACAGGCTTGTATGTAACCTCTATGATTTTTTTTAAGAAGGGTATTGGGATGCATCTTGTGAATTACAAATGCATTCCTGAGTTGCATTTGATTTTAGACAAATTATTCTATCCCAGATGATGCATCTGGTGTATTGTTATATAGTGCTTTTCTTGGTTGATTTGTTTTATTTTTTTGATCTCTGGTGTCAACATGTGCCATCTGTTTCTTCTTACATGCATTCTCTCTGGAATCGATCCCATTACCCATTCTTAATCTACTTACTTTATGACAGATGGCAAGGAAAGGTATTCACTCCTGTTTCCCTATGACATCTGTGTTTGCAGTGCATTCACATAGACTAATTTAGGGTTACAAGAAGATATTCCCTCAATAGGGTTGGTAGAATGACAATCAGTGATATAATGGTGCGTGACACCAGTTCTTTTCTGTCTCAGTCTTGTTTAGACTTGGCTGCACCGAGGTTATGATTTCTGCTTGGAAAGTTTAGAGTGAGTTCCAAACCTTTATTTCTTCTTAGTGGAACATGAAAGTCTAGTAGGTATTTTGTACTATCTTACTACAGACAGATCTCGGTTTACACAGATACATTGCTTAACTCATATTCTTGGACAGCACACAAACGTGAGACATTCTATGTGCAATCTTTTAGTAAGAAGAAAGCTTTCCTGACAACAACTCAGAAGTGATAGATCACTAATTGCAACCATTTTATTATAAAATGCAAGGCCATACTAATGTTCTTACGGTTTAAAATGTAGAAGTGCAATGCACACATCTAGCACAGCCACTGATGATAAGCCATTTCTAGAAAACCTGGGAAAATTTTTAATTCTATAAGATCTGCCCACTAATAAAACTTTTGTGGAATTACACCCATTTAAACAAACAGATTACATCAGTCCACTTAAGGGATCTGTATCTTTCTTTTGTTGATTGATTTATTTTTTTAATATTTGTTACCAAGGTACTTGGGCTAGTCATAGTTCCCTTTCCAGCCATAAACTGAGCCAAAAGATTAGAAACATCTTTCACAAACTATGCAAACATGATGCAAAAAAGGCAGAATAAAATCAAACAAAACTGTAGAGGTCATAAATAGTAAGACATTTACAAGAATTCAAAACTATAATCATTCAAATTGTAACACAACTGCAGTAGCAACATGTTCCTTAAATTAATCGGCAGCTATGAATTCTTGATATCATATGCCTGTATCCAGTTACAAAAGTAAAATGTGAAATAGCTGCAGAAATAAGTTCAGCGTGTAACAAGGACATGGCCGATGCAACAGCTGCAGAAGGCCAGCAAAATTCATGAAAACAATTATAACCGTAGGCTTCCTGGATGTGATTTTACTTATATCCTGAAGGCACTGTAGTTCAAGCATATTCTTTGATGATAATAACTTCCTGGCCTAGGCTGTAACATGGAGTCGGTACAACTTTGGAAATTGCTGTCTCGCCTACGTATAAGACTAAAAGCTGGTCTCTTCATTGACATTACTCCAAGGCAACTGAGAATAAATGACAATCTTCTTATCACAGTTGGGCAGTAATGCCAACTGAGAGGTTTGAATATGGGACAGTTTAACAATAAAAGAGGTCTGACATTGTTTGAAACATAGTTGGCCTTTGACGAAGAGCAGAAGTAATGTCGTCTTCCTGGAGACAAGGTGATAAAGTGAGAAATCCATTGTCTGAAAAAGAAAGTCTCGCATTTTTGGCTGCGTTTAGTATAATAATGGGTATAGCACTCTCAATCCTAGGATTAAATGGAGTTAAACCCATGGCTAGCCTAGATTCAATGGAATGAGATTGGGTGATCTGTATATAGACGTAAACTGACTTTGAATCATGTGAACTGTCTTTTACACTTGCTAGTTAAAGAAAAGCTATTATTCAAACCTTAGTCCAAAATATTTTTCTTCACTGGCCCTCTGAATTGTGAATTATTAGACAATCCTTGGTCCAAGATATTTTTGTTAATAGGTCTTCTGGAGTGGGATACATTATGGGTTGCAAATGATGGCACTGGTGTTGGCGGTTAGTCTCTGAGGTGTACCAAGACCATCAGTTTTAGGCTAGCTCCATTAGTTTAATAGTATAAAAGGCATGATTGTGATGCAGGTGACCTGGGCATGATTAACTGCTTGAGCATCTAATAGAAGTAGAGTGTGGAGGGTTGGCATGCATATCACTGGAGGAGATGGGGGACAGATTAGAACCACTGAATATAACAAATCTTTTGAGGAAGGATGACAATAAGACAATAACCTTGGGATGCGCACTTTGCTACAAAACCATGCATGCAGTAGTCTTCGTCATGAGTGGGCAGGGATATGCACTCATATGAGACAACACATGCAGGCACACATATTAATACATACCCCCCCCACACACACACACACACACATGGAATAGATAGCACTATTCATATTTTGTAAAAAGTTCAAGTCAATATTCACAGGGCAGTTATGCTACATAGGCATGATGTAAAACCACAATGACTTCCTCAAAAGGTTGCATAATTTGTAATAAATTTCATCACTTTTTCCTTGCCAGCATTTCCAAGAATTTTAGTTAATGTAACAAGGGTTAAGTCTGCCCTTTCGTTATTTGGTGAAGTTGACTAATGCATTTGAGCAAGATGAATAACTGCAGTTACTGTCCAGATGGAAGTGATGAGGCGGCAAAAATGGTCATATTCCTAACATATAATAATGGCTAATAATAAATCAGTAAACCAGAGAACCAGGACCGGACAGTCAATACATTCAAATTTATTGAATACACATTTAGCACTTTCATCATAGTCTCTGGACTTCATCAGAACAAGGTGCATCAGTGCAATTCAAGTAAGTGAAATACAACATTTGAAGATCCACATCTGATGTTCAAAAACATCAGAGAGGACAATACCAGATACACCCTTTAAAAGTTTTAGCCACTTTTACTAATAATTTTCATGAAACAAAATGTTGGAAGATTAAGTAGACTGTTTGCTTATATTTGACTGGTTAGTAAGACTTTTATTTCTCAACTGAAGCCCCAAGAATTTATTTATTAGTGCCACTTACCTTTTATCTGGTAAATCAGGTCTTCTTTAACCTTAGTCCGAAGAGCATAGTAGATAGCCATTCCAGCTGGAAAAATGACTGTTTTATATTCATATGGGCACTATTTCTAAGTTTTTGATGCTGTCTTGAACTCCTTACTTATCTGTTATTGCCTGTCTCTTCTAAGCCTTATAGTAATTAAGATATAGTGCTCATGCTAAAGAGTTGACTAGGTTTTCATTTTTGATATGGCTTGGGATAGGTTAGAAGAGACACAAAGAGCATCCTTGTCTGCATTCAAGGGGCTGGCATGCAAAACTTGTCTGCCTACTAGAGTCATTCCAGAACAATGTGCAGTTCCAAGAAAGCGGTTGTACAGACTGGGTGGACATATTTTGATGGTATCATTTTTATGCCATTCAGTGATTATCATAAAATCAAGAAGTGAAATATTTCCAGGTTATTTGAGGTGTTTGTTTCTTAAATAATCCTGCTCAACCTAAAATACTTGCCCACAAAATGATTAAGTAGTTAAATTGTTTGTCTCACTGCTTCACCCTCTGAGGTGCAACCTGATATCTGGTCACTGTTTGAGTGCAGTTGTGGATTTTTCCCCATGACTATGTGGGATTCTTCAGTAACTCCTGTTTCCCCTTGTTTTCTAAAAAAAAAATATTTATTGGCTAAACTAAACTGCCCATAACCATTGCTTTTACCCTTGCCTTTATTATGGACCAAGCCATGGATGAAAAAGTCAGAGATAGATTAGTTTACATACCTAGTTAACAAATATATTTATTTATTTTTATTTATTTATTTGACATTTGTTAACTGGGTTGGTCTGACTGGACAGATGCCCTTTTTCAGTGGAGACCTGAGGAGAAAAGCTCCATGAGTACATGAAACAAGCATTAAAATAACAAAGTCAATAGTTACAATAAAAAAATACAAGACAGACAGTAAAGACAAACAAGATAAGTAGGTACGAGTGATATAATAATAATATAACAGCTAATAAACAACTAACATGGTATACTTTTAAAGGTGTTAATGTATCAAATTAAAGCAAACACAGTACAAAAAATATTATAAAAGTTCTAAAAGTATAAAATCTGTCCAGAAAAAACAGCATGATAATAATGCAGAATATGAAGAAGATATAAACTGAATACAAATTGTAGGCATAGATAGGGAAAGATACTTGGTGAAAGGTCAAAGGTTAGAAAAAAGGGTTAAATGAAAAGCAGAGACATTATACATCTAGATCATATGCAGGAGGATAACCCATAGAAGTCTGCCAGTGAAAATAACTATAGGGATTAGGAGCTAAGAGGGTAACAGACTGTTAGTTGATAGTGGTTATGTTGAGTCATTACAGAAACATGACCGTGATTTATGAAGGCTGTCTTTTAGTGCTATTTTAAAGGTGTTTGGATTAGTGATAGAACTACCATTTAGTGGTAATCTATTCCAAGCATGAGCTACTGAATAGCTGTATTTGTATTGGGCTTACAGACTTCCAGTAGGTGCTGCTGACAGCTACATAGAGGACATTTGGGGGTACAGGGTTGGATGAGAGTTCAGAGAGAGGGGCAGGGTAATGGTTCACGTAAGACTTAATGAGCCATGAAAAGCTGGGGAAGTAGAATTTGGTGATGAAATTCCAGCCACTGCAGGTTTTTTAGGGCTATGCAGTAATGAGTTGATTGGAGGCAAATCTTGCAATTTTGTTATAGGTAGGTTCTAATTTAATCATAAGAATAGAATGAAGGCATATGAGTATAGGGGCTTCATAAAGTAGTATGGAGTAGGAAGGCTTGTGAAAGGGAGAGTGGAACAATTAGTGAGGAATTTTTTGTGTCTGTATAATAAACCAAGTTTTTGAAGATTTTTTAATGCATATCTGTGTGTGGAGATCGAACTTTAGGTGGTAATTGATAATAACATGCATTGGCTTAGTGTAAGGTTCAGTAGAGATGATTGTATTGTTCAAGGATGAGACAGAAAAGGTAGTTTTATGATGTTGCAGAGCTGTAGGTAGGAACAGAAGTGTGGTTTCCTCTGGGTTCAGTAACAGGTGATTGGAAGTAAGCCATCTTTTGACACAGTGGAGAGACTCTTGGGTGAGGGTATGAAGGTGTGTGATGTCATCAGAGCAGGAGATGATTGTTGAATCATCAGCATATTGAATAATGTTAGAAAGTGGGCAAGAAGAGTTAAGGTTATTAATGAAGATGTTAAAAACTAAGGGCCCAAAGATGGAGCCTTGGAGTACCCCAGTTTGTACTTGAAAGAAGGGAGAGAATTTAGATTGCCATTTCACTGCTTGGAATCTGTTGGAGAGGTAACTGGAGAACCAAGTTAGTGCAGAGTTAGAGAAGTTTAGTGAAGCTGGTTTGGATAGAAGTAGGCTATGGGAAACAGTGTTGAAGGCCTTGAATAAATCACAAAACAAATAGAAGACTAACTTATTGTTGTCACCGGATTTTGTGATAGTATTTATGAAGGGTGTCAGAGCAGTAGCAGTACTATGTTTTAGGTGAAAACCGTGCTGTGTGAGGGTAAGATCGAAACATGCTATTCAGTTCTTGGTGATGAAGGCCAAAGATGTTTATTTTGAAATCACCTAGAAGAAGATTGCCCTTGTTTGTATTTAGATATAAATTGATGGAATAGACTGATATCACAGAAGCAGAGATTGGCATAAGTAGATGACACAGACAGTGCCCATGAAGGAGTTGTAGAGACCAACAATGTTCATTTCTTCAAGCAACCACTAGAGACACTCCTTTGCTGAGTGTGGAATTTTAATAAAACTTTCAGATGATTCTTAAACAGCTTGACTGATTCTCATTCTAGTCTTTGATTACATCAGTCTCATAAAAAGAAGTAACAGCTTAGCAGGAGAGAGTCAGGGAAGCTGATGTTGGGATTGTGTCTTTGTCATGGTGGTTTCATACCCTTGTGATATTTACAGCAATGCCATTTGAAGTGTTGTACTGGTAGTAAGATTACTCTTAGTAAACCTGTCTGAAAGGAGAGGAAAAACAAAGAGTGAACACGTCCTTAATGCTCTCTTTAAGGCCAATAACATTGCATCAGCAGGCCCAGACAATATCCCAGGATGATTCTAAATAGCATGAGATATGACCTATCAGGCACTCTGGAATTGCTATTTAACTGAAGCCTCCAAACAGGCTTCATGCCTCATAAATTGAGAACAGCAACATTCATCCCTCTGCACAAAGGCTTGCCATCTACAGACCCTGGAAACTACACACTCATAAGACTCATTAGTCTTATATGTAAAGCCATGGAAAGAATTATCATGGAAATGATCAACAGTGATATAGTAAACCTCCAGACACTGGACCCAACCCAGTTTGTTTACGTCAAGGGCAGATTATGCCTACTCAACCTGGTGGACTTCTTTGAGAAGGTCACCAAAGCAATGGATGAGGGCAAAATGGTTCACGCTGATTTCTCTGACCTGGCCAAGGCATTTGATACAATAAACCACTCAGAAATTGTTGTCAAACTCAAGAGGTTAAGTACAAGCCTGTATGTCACCTGGTGGATAGCCACCTGGCTCACAGACAGGACCAAGGAAGTTGGAAATGGGGAGTCCACCTCTCAAAGAAGCCATTTAAAAGTGGTGTCCCACAGGGATCATTCCTTGGACCACTGCTTTTTGGCATTTACTTCTCTGAAGTCAAGGTCAGTGTCAATGGCCTCTGGCTGACTAAATCTGCAGATTATTGCAAATTAGGAGCTATCATTGAATCCCACACTGACACAAATGTTCTCCAGAAAGGCCTCACACAGACAAACAACTGATGTCAGAGTCATGGACTTAAACTAAATGCCAAGAAATGTATAATTGTATCCTTTGGGAAGTCACCCACCCCAGGTAACTATCACATAGACAACAGACCCCTTAGAGTTGACACAGTAGGCAGGCACTTAGGGACACACATAGACAGTAATCTAGACTATAACCACCACATGTCCACAGTAGTAAGGAAATCATTCTATGTTGTGCAACTTACAAACACAGGTATGGCATTTAGGGCCAGGGAAGTCATTGTTCCACTGTATTTGGCATTCATCAGACATGTCACTGATTACAGTGCCCTCTTTTGTATGTACCTAACTAGGCATATCCAGCAATTGGAAATTTCACAGAAATTCCTCCCTAAAAGAATACAGGGTGTAAATAAAATATTGTATGCAGACCGCCTCAAGGTCCTATCCCTCTTTTCTGTCTCTTACAGGCTTTTGAGAGAAGATGCATGTCTGGCATACAGGGCAATGTCAGACCGCACTCTGATGGACCTCATGCATATCCACAAAACAAGCAGCATCATTATAAAGACTTAAACCTTGCATGTGATATAAATATGACCTGCTGGAGAGACAGGTATTTTTCCCTGAAACTAAGCCATCTCTGGAACAGGCTCCCCATCCATATGTTCCTCCCTAACCTAATTCAAGTGCAACTTGGACAATTGGATGGGAAAGAGGAAATTCATCCCTCTTGTGGCACCTATGCTCTAATGGACACAGACAACCTGCAAATATTCATCTCCCAAGCCCCTGCTTGTAAATGTTTCATCTCCCAAGCCCATGCTTACACTGAGCAAGGATACTAGAACTTGTCAGAGCTCTAGGATGTATGGCTAGGGTTTAAAAGGCCCTTGTGGTCGTTAGCCTAGTAAACACCTATGAACCTATGTATACAACCTTTTTGCTAGGATGTTGACATTGACAAAAAACGCCACATGGCTGCCTGGAAGACAAATGTTCTGAATGATGTTTATGGCTTAAAATCCAATTAGGGAAGGCTTGATGGTTGGCAGGCACAACAACAAATAACTTAAAGAAAAACAGTATTGTGGTTTGTTCAATTTAATTACTGATTTGTTTTGGAAAAACAAAGTCCAGGCTAGTTCACAGTTCACATATAGCTGATGATCCACTGTTTTAATCAAGAACTCCGTAGATAAAATAATGTTATCAAAGTACATTATTACCTTCATTAAATGAGTTCTGAATAAACAGTAAAAATATCAGTGGTCCCACTACTAATCATTGTGGAACCCCCAGCTTTAGTGATTTCCGCCTCAGAGTAGTTGGATCCCAAAATAAATGTAAAAGTCCCTATGTAAAAAAAAACACGAGTTGAACCATTTCAAAACCACAGATCATCAATTTCTTGATCAGCAGTTTGTGATAAACTTCTCTGGAAGCTTTCCTGAAATCTAGGAAGAGAGCCGCAGATAAAAGTCTCTTTTCATAAACTCCTAAACATCGTCAGCATGTGAGAATAAGACAATGTTAGTGCTGTAGCCAGCACTGAATTCGTACTACTGCTGATATGAAAGTGCAGTGCAATGATTAACGCATTTCAAAATGTGGGTATGTTGTGTTTTTCTATTTTTTTTCTGCTAACAGATATTGGCTATGGTGTAAAAATCAGAAGTTTCTAGGGATATGCTTTTATGGGAGTAGAATAAACCTGGAATCTTTAAAGATGAAAAGGTTTATTTCAATAATAAGGTAAATAATAAAAACACAGGGCAGAGCTGTAGGAGCAGTAAAGCTATAAGCTACACTATGATAAAGGTTTTAAGGACAAAATATTTTGTAACTGCAAGTTGTTTCAGAAGGGTGCTTATAGCCCAGTAGCTAACAGAGGAAATTAAAATCATGCAAACTGGTTTGTGGGACAATAACTAACTAAAAAAATAAATAAACATTCCTAAGGAATGGAGTACTCCACAGAGAAACTCCTTACAACTTCTGAATGAATATGTCTAGAATCTTGTCACCCAAAGAAGGTGAAAAGTTTACTCCAAGACCATTAAGGGTTTCCAAAACAAGCTGAGTTAACAAAAATGCAGGATTTCCAGACTATTAATATTAGACCTGTTCTAATATGCTTATTGTAATGCACTGCATATAGGAATGTTGTTATGTTCTGATTTTTTTCTGATTATTTATGCAAAATAATATAATCATTTATTTTCTGTGAAAATAGAAAAGACCTTACAGTTCTAAAATATGTTACATAGTTTCAAATCATGGGAATGGAGTGTCACTATATTTAACATGACTGAGATCTGAAGAAGCACCTGAACAGGTGTGAAAGTGTTTGTCTTTTTTTTTTGGATGTTTTTAACATTTTTATGCAGTTTTATTACATTTTGACCTATTGTTCTTCTACTTGGATTGTATGACTAATGAATATGCTTGGCCACTAAGTTTCCAGGGTAGATATGAAACAATCAAACATAAATGTGACAAAGACACAGCTGTCCCTACTGATGTTTTGATGAACGCTTAAGTTGAGAGCTAATACTGGTATATTAGTTGGTTCTTGGCAACCATACCTGTCATCATCTTCTTCACAATCTTGTACTAGCCTCATCATTTCCTCATGTTTGAAGCCTGCATTCTGCTTTATCCCCTTTAAAATCTGTCTTCCTCAGTAAACATTTACAATATACATGCTGGACATTTCCCAACTTAATTGTAATAGCAATGAGGTATTTTTCCTTATGACACATTTATATTATGCCACAGATACAGAACTATATATACATCTCTTCATTTTTCGTTTCATTTCCAAAATCCACTTCAGCTAGAAACTGTACTTCCATAGGCCAGTATTTTTATTTTTATATATTTTTCACTCTGTGCATATTTAGCAATGATACAAAGTGAATTGCAGCTATAATTTCAGACTTGGGTTTCCTTTTTAGTTAAATGACATATGTTGTAACTAGATTTACATTCATCTCTTTCCTTAATAACTAACACACTTATTGGGCCCTGCACCCCTCTTAACTCTTTTTCCTATTAATATGCACTTTCACTTTCTTTCAAAGCCTTTCTGTGTCATTCCCAGGTTTTTAAATTCCCTCCTCAACACTTGTCCTTTACTTACACTTCTTTTTACTGTTCCTCATTTCCATTTTTTGACTACAAGGCCATTCATCCACCCTAGTGAGATAACAGTACTCTCTGCTTTCATTTACTTCTCTCGCTAGTTGCCCGTCTTTCTTTTCCAAGCAAGCACGTTTGTCACATATGTGCGCTCACTTTTGTACTTTGGCTGAAGTGCTTTTGTCAGCCTGCTTTGTGCAGATAAACATGATTCAGTGCAGTCTGCACTATCTCTTCAATGCATAACAAAATGCTGTTAAAAAACATTAACATCCCACATACTGATGAAGGCCGCTGCCTGCAGAACACTGGTAAATGATATGTCAGCTGTATTCCTACTGTGATTGCTGCCATCTGTAATTCGTTCACTGCGTTCTTTGTGTAGCTTCGGGTATCAGATGTTCCCCAAGTACCACACTGTTGTCTTGCAGCTTCTCTGAATGATATCATTCCACTTGTCAGAAGTGATGAAAGAGGACAAAGGGTAAGGTGACAACTTTTGAGCAAACGTACTATACAAATCTAAATGCACATAGTGAGAGATTTTTACTATATTATACAAAATGAAACAGGAATTTTTTCATAATAATGATGATAATGTTTTAGATGAAAGCTGCAGTTGTGTGACAATTTGTTTTAGTGTAAAGCATTTTATGAAACTGGAGCGGACAAATATCGATAAAATATAGCAAGTTTGCTGTTACATAGACTGGAGACTTTTAAATTCCATGGCATAATACTGACAACTGTGATTCATATAGTGTGTTGGATAACGACTAATTTCACATTTTAGTTTATAGGACATTTAACAATACAAGAATATTAACTTGTGGTCTAGTTTATGCTTTATGGGAATGCCATTAAAGAAAATATGTTCATTCACAGAAATAATGTTCTGAATGTTGCTATAGATGTGTTATTGGAATTCTTTTAAAACATAGCACTGTTAATACTCAGTATCCAATATTAGTATGCATTGCTATTCCAACCATAGGGCTCAAGTCTAGTGGCTGCTTTGCTTTTCCTATGTTGCAAACAAATGTAAAACTGCATAATAAATTGTTATAATATCATTGCATTGTTTTGAAATGTACAGTAATTAAAGACACAGATGGATCAAAACTGAAAAACAAAATACATGTTAATTTCTTCAGTAGTGTTACTTCATCAATAAACACAGTGATTATTTTTGTTCAGCTAGTTGTCTCCTAAAAATAACCTGATGGGGGTGACCTTACAACTGTTGTTTTATTTTTCATTTAAGCTTTCCCATTTCCATAGTGCACCATGTCTCATAAAATGTTGTTTTTGGTCTATTCCTTACACTCTTCTATTAATTCATTTAGAATAGTATTCAGAACTGCTGCTTATAATAACAATCTGAGAAAGAATGTCTGTTAATGTTTTTTTTTCAGGTTTCTCTGGCTTGCATCCCTTTATATGATATAAACATAATATTACAGTCAAATCAATCATGGATTTAAGTAAAACGCAGCTCGAACAAAAACACAACGAATTAAAAAGGAACTGGGTAGCATAGCAATTTAATCACAAAGAACAAAGCTTTCAGGTTATACTGACGAAGGGTTTTTAACCTGAAAGCTTTGTTCTTTGTGATTAAATTGCTATGCTACTCAGTTTGTTTTTTCTTCATAAACATAATGTTACAAGCCCTTTTATTTTTATTCATCTGCAAATCATTTCTAAATGAATCTGCTTTTCTATACACTAAGAATGCTTTAAGGAGTAGGGACACTTCCCCTCTTTAGTTCTTCTGCAAGTGAGTGGAGTGATGTTTCTTCCCACTGCACACACTATCATTTTGTCAGAGGTGCATGACATCATTAAGTAAAATGGCTATCTTTCTGCTATTCAGAAAAAGTGTGCTCTATGTATAATATGCTTTTTGCTGTCTTATCCAGTAAACATTTGTTCTATGCCCTTTGTGGAAGTGGTACAAAGTAGGGCAGACAGGAGGCTCTTTGTCTTTCCAGAACCTAAAATACAAAATGCCATGGACAATAGATGTAAGAACCATGAGGACAAATTCACAACAGAAATGCAAAGCCAGCATTGTCTAAACTGAGATCAATAACACAAAGGGAAAAATAATACAGCCATGATATCCTTATTCAGGAAATGGTTGAGATAATTTTATAGGTATGAAAAGGAAAACTGAATTGAGAAAACAGTTTTCTTGTCTTCCAACTGTCCTTTAAATCACAGGATATGAACATGGGTTCATAGTTTCAAAGCAGGTTACCAGGCTAGTGGCCCTAAAGCCTTTATAAGCCTAATCATGTTAATCCTGGGTTGCCCCAATTATCCTTGGCTAGATGTGTGTATTTTACAGATCAGCACTGACTATCCCTGTCCATGAGGGGACATGGGTGCCACACTCAGAGTGAATTTGCGGTCACCCATCCATTTGTCCAGGTTGCGCTTGAATAGGGTCATTGATGACCTCTGCTTCACATGAATTGGAAGTTTATTCTACAGCAGTGGCAATCTCTGGGAGACACCTGTCTCTCCAGCATGTTCTGTTAATATCACTGGCAAGGTTGAGATCCGTAGGGTGAGTGATTCTAGTGCCATTTGATTTGTGGATGTGCAGCATTTCCTTCAGTTTGGGGTCAGAGACTGCTCTGTAGGCCAGGCATAAGTTGCCTGTCAGTAGCCTATATGATGCACAGTACAATGATAGGGATTTCAGTATATCAACATAGGTCATGGTTTGGAGGACCTGTATCTCCTTGGTGAGAAACCTCTGTGCTCTTTACAGTTGCTGCAGGTGTCTAGTGAGATACATGCAGAAGGGAGCATTGTACTCTATTAATTGTCTGATTAGGGTTGAGTAAATTGGGGTTATAACATCCTTAGACCTCAATGCCATGCCTTTGCTTATGAGATGTGCAATGTAGAAGGCTTTTCTTACCACTGTGGAAACCTGGTGGTCAAAGTTCAGATTGCTGTCTACCTGTGTTCCCAGATCTCACACCACTGGGTCTGAACTTAGAAGAGTGCTCTCAATATTGCAATTAGTGGGGAATTCTGCTTTGCCAAATGGGATAATAGTGCACTTTTTGTGTTTAGTTTTAGACCATGACTTTATCCCCTCCTGTAATATGTTAACATCACTTGGTGACCTCAATGATTCTGCCTAGTTTACAATCATCAGCAAAATAAGCATGCCAAGGGCCATCTACTTTAGCCTGGACTTCTGAGAAATAGATTCCAAATAGTAAAGGGCCCAGTACAGATTCTTGTTGTGTGCCACTGGTGATAGGTCTACTGGTAGAGGTGGAGTCACCAACTTTGACAGTATGTGTTCTGTTTGTGAGCCAATTAGCTACCCATTTAGTGATGTAAATGTTAACACCTAGCTGGGAGAGTTTCTCCATGATACCCGAATGGGAGATTGTGTTAAAGTCTTTGGCTAGGTCCAGTTAGGCAGTATGCACCATCTTACCTTCATCCAGGGCTTTGGTGACTTTCTCAAAGAAGTCTACCAGGTTCAGTAAATACAATCTACCCTTAACGAAGCCAGACTGGTTAGGGTCTAGAGATTGAAGGTTGCCTATGTCCTTGTTCATAAGGCATGTTTGACTTATGGGTCTGTAGTTCCCAGGGCTGGTTGATGCCCCTCCTTTATGGAAGAGAATTATTGCTGCTGTTCTCTGTTCACTTAGTACACAGCCAATTCTCAGGCTATGGTTAAAGAAAATGGCAAATAGGTCAGCTAGGTCCAGTTTTAGATTGCTTAGTAAGCAACTCAGAATGTTATCTGGTCCCACTGAGGTCATGTTTTTGGCCTTGGAGAGTGCAGCTATAACTTGATCTCTAGAGATACTAAGTAGAAAACTGGTATCATGTATGCCTTGCGGTATGGCTGGTGGGGATAGGAGGGTGAAGTTTTCACCAAATCTTCAGCTAGTAAGTTGACAACTTCCTCCAGTTTATTGTGACAAGTGCCACCTACTACTGATTCAGCACATAGCTGGACACTCCCTTTTGATTTCAGATGTATTTAAATAATGCTGTATGATTGTCCATGGCTATGAATGCTATTTTAGATTCATAATTACTTTACAGGACTTTACAAGACTTCTGATTTGCATGTTCAATCTGAGGAGGGAATTCTTCCTCTGCAGAGGCAGTTGCCTCTTGTTCTTGGAGATTAGTTTCATCCTTTTGTCATATAATCTGTTTATACTAAATGTCCAACAAGGTGGCTTGTTTTTTCATGAGGACCTGGTTTTAATCCAGTCAGGCACAACCGAGTCTATACAGTTGCTAAGATGATTATACAGGGCATCTGTGTACAGCTCTGCATAGGAGTCATTATTGCCTGTGACTTCATGAGATATAAAACATTTTATACCATCATTTAGTAGGCTGTAGATTGCTTTGAAGACGTTCCTTAGTTTTTTTTGCTCCATTGGGGATGTGGGGTCCAGTAGTTACTTCAAATGAGACCAATTTATGTTCCAACTGTACCAGGGAAGGCATTGCACAGGGAGCAATGCAGTGACCACCCATGTTAGTGACTGCTATGTCAAGGACATTAGATCACCTTGTGGGGGTGCAGACTATCGTTCCAGAACATTTGCTTTGACAAAGTCCAGGAACCTCTGGGCAATCACGTTTGAGATCATGCATGTTGCCCAGTCGATGGAGGGATAATTGAAATCTCCCATGACAAATATTTTGGGCTGTATGGTATGTGACTCTAGTATGTCCAGGTAACCATTGTGCTTTTCTCAGTTCATGGGGGGGACCTCTAACTAGCAAAGATGTGGTAGGGTGTTTTGCCTGTAGTTAACTGGGCATGGAGTAGTTTAAGTCATACTATTTGACCAGTCTTGAGGTGTGCTTGGCTATAATGAAGATGGATACACCTCCAACTTTGTTTTTCATATGCTCATTCTGAGGTCTAAACGTGTGGAAGCATTGTAGCCTTGCACAGCAGGGGTGCTCTCTGTGGCTTTGAAGCATGTTTCAGTGACTGCACAGACATCAGCATCTTCCAAGGTGAGGAGTATTTCCTGGGAGTGCAGTTTTATGTTTAGATTACTAGCATTAAGCAGCAGAACCTTGAGTTTGTCTCAAGTGGATTTTGCTATATTGGAAATTTTGTTGTTTTGAGATTCTCAAAAAAAAACACTGTGGGGGATGCAAGCACCTTAGCAAGTATCCAAAAGCCTAGGGGAGACAGGTGCAAAACATCACTGGCAAAGCAATGAGCCATGTTGACAAATGCTAGATCCCCCTGGAATGACACCAGAAGCAAAGCCAATTGTTGAAGTCAATCATTTTTTTGTTTATATTGTGGCATCATTCTGGGTGAAGATAGAATGCTGCTTAGGGCTAGGGTCATACCTGTATGGGACATATAATCTGAGAGTTCAGTCATGTTTCTCTTCATATAGTCCAGGGAGGTATGTCTCAAGCCATTCATCCCAACATGGACTATGACAGAGTCAAAATTGTACTTGTTGTTGAGTGACCTGGGTGCATGCATGATCTGAAAGATCCTGACACCTGACTTAACAGCTGGAAAAAGCTCACCCAGACTCTGCCACAGCTTGCTGTGAGGGAAAGGTTAGTTTGCATTTGATTTCTTGTACTTTGTATTACTTTATTGCCTTTTTCTATTTTGTATAATGTGATGTCTTTTCTTTACACTGTGTTTACTTGTATTCTGCTTTTAAAACTTGAAAAGAGACTACAGCTGTGTCTCTTGTGAGTCAGACAGATTTTTCCCACCCTGCCACCCTGTTACTGTTGTGTTCTTAAACACCACTGTCTTTCTAATTGCCTGCCCCTTATGTTAATTTGACCATATAGCTCCTCCCCTCTCTCCTTTCACAGGTAAGCACAAATTATTTTGTGAAATCACTCCCCTTCAACTATTTACATTTATTGGCCATCCTGCTGTATTCCGTAATACCAGAATATAAAAGTGCCCACGCCCTTTCAATCTATCTTGCTCATTTAAAAATAGTGGCTCTCCACTTAGACGGCTACAACTTAAGTTACCCACTTTTATATGTAACTGTTAGTGTACACTGCAGTGTTTAGGATAAACCATTTTTTTTTCTTTTTACCTTTAAACATCTATTGCAAGACCACCAGTTATTGTAGAACCTACATTATGCCTCATGGTAGTCATCTTGGGATTAGTGCTTCTGTTTTCTCTCGCCGAGGGAATGAGTACAGGGACATTATTTCCTGAAGATTGCTGATCACCAGAAATCCTAATAACTACTTTATAGGTGACAGCTTGGAATCTGTGCTTATAATATGGTCTTGGTGTGAGAAGGAGCAGAGTGCATTGATTCCTGACTGTTTCTGGCTGGAGAGTGAGTGTCTGTGCTTAGCATTCCTGATTGGTCTGGTTCTCTTTCAAGGCATCCACCAGGAAAAGGCTACAAGTCTACTGACCCAACACTGTGAATGACCAAACAGGCTGTGGCGTGATTTCCATTTTGGGGACTGGTGCTAACATTTGGTTTCTAGTGAGAGAAGAAGCAAAGGAGCATTGTATCCCAACAGAGTGAAGCTGTGCTGAGACCAGCATTAGTAGTAGCCAAGCAGTAACCATTCATGCAACTCCTCTCTTTTCATCATTCTTGACAAGCTAATTCTTTGTTTTCAGTAAGTACTACTTGATTTGTTTCTAACTTCAAACTGTCTGCCTAAATACTTCAACGTTATATTTTCAGGGTCTATGTATTAATTTCGCCTCAAATGTTTGGCAGTGATCTGTACAGAATCAGACACCTTGAGTGACATTTTTTCTATAAAAGCACAATTGAAATTTCTCCGATACCTAGTTGCACATAGGACAACTAAGTTGCAGTGGCAACCACTGACCCCAGAGTTGGAAACCAGATACTCCTGACAGTGATTGATATTCTCACTCCAACTGTCTAATCAATAAAAAAGGGTCTGCTGCCCATGGATATGAACTTTCCTACTGTCTCTGTTACCAGCTTGGTGGATATGGGCAAACTGATATGATATGTATGTACTCCTAATGTCAATAAGGTTGTCAGTAGTACACACGCTGCACACATCATGCACAATTCAAAGCAGACATATCAACTCACATATACTGAGGCAATTAAGTGTAACCTTCCTAAACCACAAAGACGTCCTAGACCAAGTACACATAATAAATATCTTCAACAGCCCTAAATGCACTTGTTCAAAACAACACCCACATCAACACATAGAGCTACATCTCATGGAGCGTGTACCCCTAAGCCCATAAGGCAAGCTACCACACCATCCAACATTCTAGTCATTGGGAACTCCATTGTGAGACACACTAATATACCTCTCACCAGGCTGAGTAAGGAGAAAGTCACAGTCAGTTGCTTATCAGGGGCTAGGATCTGCCACATTATGCATGCACTCAGGTCATTGGACAACAATTACCAGTATGACTCACTCATAGTCCATGTGGGAGTAAATGACCTGAGACATACCTCCCTAGATTATATGAAGAGAGACATCATGGAGCTCTTGGAATATGTGTCTCAGGCTGGTATGAGCCTAGCATTGAGCAGAATTTTACCTTCTCCAAGGATGTTGCCAAAATACCAACAAAAAATGATTGACTTTAATAATTGGCTTATTTTCTGGTGATGTTCTAAGGAGGTGCAATATTTGTCAACATGGAAGGAGATGGTCAACAGACCACGCTGCTTTGCCAATGATGGTCAGCACCTCTCCCCCTAGGCTTTTGAATATTAGCTAAAACATTGTCTTCCCCCATAGTGCCTTTGTTAGGCACTGCCAGACTGAAAGTACTTCTGACATAGCAAATAAAAACCAAGAAAATCTAAAGGTATTACTGCTCAATGCTAGGAGTCTAAACAAAAGACTCAGTTCCCTAGAAGCTCTCTTTACCCTTGAGAATAATGACATATGTGCGGTCACTGAGACATGGTTTAAAGTTGCTGAGAGCACACCAACAGTGCAAGGTCATAATGCTTTCCATACATTTAGGCTAGCTAATTCACAGGCAGTGACTAAAGGTGGAGGTGTTGCTATTTACATCCAAAATAAATATACTTCAAGGCTGGTGAAACAGGACAATGCATTTGAGCTGCTCGATGTTCAAATCACCATAGGTAAAATCCAATACCACTTCCTTGCAAGCTATTGGTCTCCCTCTATGACCCAGGAAATCCATACTTTGTATTTAAAGTTATTAGAAACACTAACCATCCAACCCAATACCATATTCATGGGTGACATTAATTACCCCACTATTAACTGTGAATTGTATACGACACCAAATGTACATGCACAGAAATTCCTAGATTTTGTAAACACAAACTCCCTGGACCAGACAGTTAATGCACCAACCAGGAAAGCAACCTTACTAGATCTGGTCTTAAATAATATGGGAGAGTGCTATACACTCCCTATTGCAATGCTTTTCCTGGTAATATCAGACCACAAAATGATCTCTTTTCAAGTAAAAATAAAACCTGGACCACCAGCTAAATCCGGAATATTCAAGAACTATTCTAAGGCTAACCTCCTGTTATTAAGTGAGAACCTGGCAAAATTTCAAGCCCACATAAACCCTGAGAACACTGCTGCCTATGCAGAACTGTTTGCAGAAACCTTGTACAAGCATGTTAATAGCTGTATAGAGGCAGCTGTACCTATCAGGAAGAAGTACAGAACTAACTCAAAAAACAAGCCACCCTGATGGAATCACAAAATCAATAGGCTGTATAACAGGAGGAAGAAAATCATGGCATAAATTAGGAGGTGCAGCACCCAGCAGGATAAAAGTACTCTCATCAAACTAAACAAACTAGAGGACAAATAAAGTCTACCAAAGCCAAATTTGAGGTAAGTTTGGCTTCCGAGGCCAAGGACAACCACAAAGCATGCTTTAGCTATGTCTGCAACCTCAAAGGCAATACACAAGTGTGTGCAGAGCTCATTTTAAATGGAGCCACCTATACTAAGCCAGAAGATATAGCAAGCCTCCTGGCTGATAAATTCAGTTCCAACTTTTCCCCTCTCTCCCAGTCAACTTTCCCTCAGGAAATATCATCAAATATAACTCCTCCTACTATCACTAGGGAACAGGTCCTTAATGCTCTCTCTAAGACCAAGAACATTGCATCAGTGGACCCAGTAAATATCCCAGGATGCCTTCTATATAGCATGAAACATGTTCTACCTGTCAAGTGTTTTTGATGAACTCCTGAGGTGGAGCTAGACTGTCTGAATTCCCTGGTTACTTTTCATGCTGTGCCCCATTTATTGGCAAAGTAACATTTGAGCAGTTCATCTTTGGAGCTCCAGATGGTCTGGATACTTCCACTGGTAAGATAGACAGACCAATATTCCTATACAGTCCTAAGTGTAGCCTTAGATATCTCCAAACAGTCTTTTATAGACTAGAAAGAAGAGTAACTCTCACACTTGCATTATGCATGTAGGTAGCTGAGGAGATAAGCTAATTACATTCAGACCATAATGCAATGTTTCAGGGAATGTTAACTTTTTTTCTGGTCCTAGGTAAGTAGACTCTATATCTTTCTATAAAATACCATTCTGAAAAAATTATCTGCTTCCTGTGATGGTGACATCTGGAGTTTCTATGCATTCTCAAAATCAGTCAGATTGTAAAATAGCTTTAAACTCTTACCTGCAGAGGGACAGTAAAAAGTAAATAGGCCTCCTCTTGCTTGTAAGGTTGGTCTTAATGCAGACATGAAAAGGAATACTTTACAGAGATTGGTACATTTTAGCGTATATTGAATTCATGTCTCCAAATGTATACAGAATCCCTGAATGAGTTGTTTTCCAGAGCTTCAGGCATTCAATATACCCCAGTACATTGTATTGTATTGGAGAGAGGCTTTTAGATTTTGACAGCGCTGACAGTCATTAGAAAGTATCAAATGTATTTAATACATTGATTTCTGAGGTCCATTGAAAAGAGAATAAGTTGTATTTAAGATAAAATCTACAGAGTATCCTTCCACAAAATGGCTGTTATAGATTAATTAGCTTTGGCATCATCTTCCCTAATCTATTTAATCTAGCCTTATTTTACCTGTCAACCTATCTCCTGATAGTCGATAGACTACCTTTATTGTATTTGTTTAATTAAACATGGCTACATTTAGTGTAGTGGCCAACTTTCATCCATGACCTAGTTAAAAATACAGATTAGGAGAGAACGTGACAAAAGAATAACCGAATTATCACTGACAGTCTAAAAAAAGAATGCAAGGACCTAAATAACCATGTCTTACAATACAGAGACATTTCACTGAAAATTCACACAAACTGTGATTTGCTCTATACAAGCTGATGCTCGAATCTGATTTGATGAGTTTATTTGTTATAATTTAGGGCATTTACCTTCTCCTACTTCATTATCTACTTACTAACAATCATCAGTGGATAGTGTTGTTTAAACTGTTGTGTCACATTCAGGAAGTAAATGTTATTACATCATGTTACTTCATGTTATTTGAATTCATTTCCAATAAGTGTGTCCAAAAATGGTATTTCTAAGGATAACATTTCTTTGCTTAATTTAAATCACTTTCAGGATATGGGGATGCAGATTGGTATTTCAGATTGCTTTAGACTCTTGCAAAATTGACTTTGTAAGGTTAACTCCAAACCTGCTGGGCCCTGTTGATTTACTTGCTCAAATGCAACCCAGTAAAATGTTCTTACATACACAAATGCCTTGATCTGAGTCGAGTTATAATTTAATTGTAAGGTGAATGATTCAGAGTCCAAATGTTACAATGACAAAGTAGATGGATGTTATAATAAAAACACAACTACCTCAAAACTGTAGCATTATTGATAACTTTCTTAGAATTTGTTTAAATTCATAATTCAAGGTATACTTATTGTAATTCATGTTACATTGCAAAGTATTGCATTTCAAAGAAAAGGAAATTGCTGAACTTGTCAAATGACAAACTGTACATTCGAATTTAAGGCGTTCTGTATTTACTATATCATTTTCAGTGCAATAGTAACATGATAATACAAATGAAGTCAAGTAGCCAAATATCACTGCATCAGAACTACAAAGTTGCTGCCAGATGTAATCCATCAAAAATCTTCTTCGGCAGTTCAGATGTTTCTGTTAATTTAGTTTTTATGGCTGGGGGGGCATTTTGTGATGTTTATCACTCTCAGTGGAAATTTATTTTTCTTAAATTGAGGCAAAGTACAATCCCTCTGGAAGGTAAACTGAGATGGACAGCTGGCCAGTGAAAATAAGCCTTAAAGGGGATCTACTGCAAGTAAGACCTCCTGCATTTAAATATGGAACTGATCCTGATGCATGCCTAAGGATAAGAGATTATTTTAGTTTTCCTCCGTTTTGCTGTATTGTCGTATATTGCTTCAGACTGCAGTTGCTTAGTCCTAGCTGACATCTGTTAGTGCAGATTTTTAAATTCCCTGCAGTAGATATTAAAGCAGAAGACAGCTTTGACAGGTTTTGAATAGTGCATGCTGGGAGAATGAAAACCCTTTCTTTGTATCTGCTCTTCCAGCTCTCTTTTTGGGGATAAATGCAATTTTAGAGATGTGTGTGTGTATAACTCCTGAATAAAAGTAGTCATTGGAACCGTAATAATAAACTTTTATAAAGCTAGAAAATGACCTGCAGATATTGGCTGCTCTTCTACTGCTGTTTTCTGTTCTTATTTGCATAGAGAGCAAAACGTACGTGTGAGCCATAATCTCAAAAAAAGTCTACAAAGGTGAAACAACAAGACAGATGTTATGATGGGAAACTTTATTACATCAGAACAATGTTAAAATAAAATACTTAAGCGTTCTTAAAAAGACTATGCTTATTCATGTGTTCTAAAACAAACAGATCACCACTAGCTTTTAATGAACAAATGGATGAACAGAACCACTAAAATGTTAAACAGATATTGCTAAAAGCCACACACAAAACAAAATAATAATGCGTGTAAAAGAAAAAAAAAATCTTTGATTCACACTTGTTCAGTGCACTGTTATGCATAAATGAGATGGGTTCATGTAAATGATGAGATTTTGGAAGATTTTAAGGCACTTATATAATGACTGCATACTAGTGGCCAATGCAAAATATGCTAATAAGAGTATAATGACATGCAAATAAGGAACTCAATGTAAAACAGTCATATGCAAATAAAAGAACTCAAAATGGCAGACAAGTTCAGAAATTCATAAAATAACTGGATGGTGTTGCAGTAGCACATACCCATTTTGGATGTCATGATTCGTGGTGCAACCATGCTAGGAATTATACAGTACTAGCATGGTAACGTGTTAGGAGCCACAGTCATATCAATGCCCACAATATAGTGAGTCCTCACCAGAACATCTTTTGAAAACTTACACAAGGGACTCTTCCTCCTTAAAATCATTTACTCTTTCTCCCCCCACCCTTCATACATTATTAGTCTTCTGTGCTTACTACTGGTTACTGATGTGCACACATATAGTGCTTTTTTTTTTTAATCCCAGCCTGCATCTTAAAATGTGTCATTGCAGAACAAGTTTCACACTATAACTCTCATCCAAACCAGGTTATATCCATCACTGAAATGCATCTGCTACTCGGCCTGCAGCAAAAATATTCATTTATTTCCATATATACAATGATACTAGCTATATAATGCCCACAGCTGTAATAAAGCAAGCCAGCTGTAATCATGAAACAAAACTGAATGTTGTGACCTTCCTGCCATAATATCTTTAAAAAACATATAACTACAATTCTTCTTTATTTAATAATTATGCCCATCATTCTGTCCTTTAATCTATAAATAGATTTATTGACATAAAATGCAGGCATGATGTGCTTCCGATTATGTAAACCAGATTAGCACTGTCACCATTTCCAGAGATGCTCGAGTTATATGTCTTGCTGGTCTTATTAGTGACTGGATGAGCAAAACTGGAAGTAGTTAAAATACTTTACTTTACACTGCATTCGTTTTCTGCAACTTTATGTATGCTGCCATTTATTTTTGCAGTCATAGGGCATTATAAATTGCTTAAAAAGGATGAAATTTCAAATTTGCAGTATTCATAAAAGGAAAACAAAGAATACAGCAAATAATAGTCTTAAAGTGTGGTGAAGTTGTTAAAATATTTTATTGTGTTTCTTATAATGTTACAGTTCATCCTAACATTCTTAGTAAATTCATTAGCATTTATGTGTTATCTTTTTCCTTTTGCTTTGCTGACAGACAAATTAAATAATACATAATATTGTTACTGTATAGTTGTCTGAATGTAGAGATACACACACACATGCATTTACACACTCACACACAGACACTCATTGCTATCACCTCACTGGCACAGTAGCAGGGCATCCAACTATTCTTTCAGTGTCAAGATTAACCACTGACATTGAAGATGGAGGTTTACTAAGGGAAACAGTCAACTCCAGCTCTTCCTTCTCTGGAGAGGGGTGGGATTTTGCAATAGATGTATCCTGTCTAGTGAACACAGCAGACAATGTGCAGATGTATGTAATCTGCTTAGTTTCAGAAATCGACAAAGTGTGTGTGTGTGTGTGTGTGTGTGTGTGTGTGTGTGTGTGTGTGTGTGTGTGTGTGTGTCTGTGTGCATGCGTGCATGCATGTGTGTGTGTGTGTGTGTGTGTGTGTGTGTGTGTGTGTGTGTGTGTGTGGGCACGCACGCTCGCACCTATGTGTTTATGGTATGTGTGCATGTTGTAACATTTGTTTTGTAGTTAATGTACTGTAACATTAAATGGGTATTTATTTTCCTTGAATGGCAAACATCTTTTAATCCAATTTTAGGCAATGGTGCTACATGGCAGTGACAATGGCTCCTTTAAAGGTACATATCTAAAGTTGTCATGCAGGACTTCTTTTACTTTCATTTCTAAAACTGTAATTATGACCCATACCAGTTATTGTCTTAAGTTTTGAACAGGAAAAACTTCACACTGTGTGTTCTGAGGAGAAAATCACAATAAAAAGACCTTTGTCGTCCAGGAGTCATACGACTTTTTAAATTGAAGGGTTGTATGTGTATTTGCAGGTTGTGAGTGTTATAAGCAGTTGGAGTGTTTCTCCCTGGACATCAGCTGAAAACTGGCTTTGTTCCAAGTTGGACTTTCCCAGTTAACAAATGTTAAATATATAAAGTAAATAAATAAAATAAATAAGGTTTTGAACAAGTCCCACAAAAAATTCAGGGCTGAAAGCATTTAATCATTTGTACTTGGATGTCTTTTTGGATTTTACTGCCTCTTCATGTTCTGTATGTTTTATGAAATTTATTTTTGATACTTTGGACTTTGGTACACATTTTGTGAAGAACCCCTTTTTTGGACTACAAAGGTATTTTTACTGCCATTTTCAGCTCAGTAAACACACTGTGAAGTTTTTTCCTGTTCACTGGTTTTGTTTCTACTTCATATCATTCACGCTGTTTTTTATACAACTGTCTTTAAATTTTGTTTATTTTAAGTAAATGCCTGTGCCCTTCAATTCTTAGGTACTGAATGCACTGATGAACTGACAGTTATATAATACTGTCAGGCATTCTAGTATTAATGTAATGAGATTAAACCTCAAAGCTAAGTCTTTGGAGTCAAATACAACATATTTACGATAAAGATAATTGTAAGGTAACTTCAAAACTGCATGTCCAGTGGACTTGAGTACCTTCAATATATTAAAATTAATTTCTCTTTCCCTTTGCAGCATTTTAATTTGTTTCATAGGTTCATAGGTTCATAGATTCAGGTAAAGGAATATGGTGTACCATTTTCTCTAACACTTAAATGCCTTACCATGACTTTCTCCTTCATCTACATTTACTTGACTAAGTGTTTCCTAGGATCTTATACAATGTGAATTAATAATAATATCTAAAAAATGTTAGCAAAGTTAATTTACATGTATTTTCATCCAACCATGTTCACAAGTCACATCTAACTTCTATAGTGACCCCATACACAGATGCTGTCATTAACATAGTTTATGATGAAAATAGGAAGACAATTTTGAGTCATCTATCCACCTACCTTATGTTTTAGGAGATGGAAAGAAAAATGTCTACCCAAAGAAAACTACTCAAGCACAGGCCGAGTCCAAAACAAATCATCACAGCCAAGAACTGAACAAGAGTACTACTTGCTGTGAGACCCCAAACTACTCACTGCACCACTATAGATGCATTTCCTTATGCATTTATTTACTGAAATGTTATTCAAAAATTCTCTGACATTTTTTTTTTTAATTTCTTGAAAATCTTCCCATGCAGTCTACCACTGGGTGCATCAATCCCACTGATTTTACAGAGAAACATGGAGAATAATGTGATCTGAAGATAAAGGCCTTGTTCAGCATCCCTGTACTGTTGAATAAAACAGTGTGTATATATATATATATATATATATATATATATATACATACACAGATATCTGTTTATATCTGTCTCTCTCTCTCTCTTTCTCTACCTATCTATATATAAAGTAACAGTAAAATAAATAAATATACTAACTTAAATAATGCAAAACAGACACACACACACACACACACACACACACACACACACACACACACACACACACACACACACACACACACACACACACACACACACACACACACACACACACACACACATATATGCACACTGTGCTTGAGTAGTTTTCTTTGGGTAGACATTTTTCTTTCCATTTCCTAAAACATAAGGTAGGTGGATAGATGACTCAAAATTGTCTTCCTATTTTCATCATAAACTATGTTAATGACAGCATCTGTGTATGGGGTCACTATAGAAGTTAGATGTGACTTGTGAACATGGTTGGATGAAAATACATGTAAATTAACTTTGCTAACACACACACACATACAGACTCAGACACACATACACACACACGCACGCACACACACAGCACATGTAATTAAATTTGGTTTGTTCTCCTGGTACCCTGAAAATACAGGCTTACAGCCTTAATGGTGTAGTTATAATTCACTTCAGAATCAGCAAATGATAAGGAAATAAAATTATAGATTTCCAAATCCTGACCTCCCATCCAGCCTTTTAATGGACCAGACTCATAAACGTCTACACTTCGCATTAAGAGTGTGCAAGCAATGAGCAATGAAGAACACTCCAAACAGCTCTGCACAATATTCCCATCTTCAAAACATGGATAAACAGTATAACGCTCTAATGAAATCATAAGTAGGTAACATAAACCTTGATAAAGCAATCTGACATGGTAGAGCAATGATTCAGTAATGTATAAAACCCATGTCTACACACTGTGTTCACTTTTGGCCTCATTTGCAATACTCTTTCGAATACAGCCATGGACACACACAGAAAAAAATGTTAAGGGTTGCTGCTGCTATCATTAACCTGCATGTGCCACAGGCTTTGATGCAGCTGCCAGACCTTGTTCTAGAAGGACAAGTGTGTTCAGACCACCTTTGACATATCACAGACTTCATGGTAATAAAATAGTAGAGTGCTACAATGTGGACAGGGATACCTTAGAGGAAACAGTCAACCTCTAATGACCTCCCGAGTCCCATGGGAAATTGTGGAGAACCCATCCCAGTGGAAACCAAGGTACATGTAGCATTACACATACTAGCTACAGGCACTTTTTAGAGACCCACAAGAGCTATATTGGGTTTGTCACAGGTCTCAGCCTCAAGAATTTTACAACAATTTCTAAATGCAGTGCTACAACTTGTAAGAGATCATATCTGGTTTCTACCTCCCCATAAGAGAGATTACCACAGTCTAACATTTGTATGCCATAGCATGTTTCTGTGAGGTTCTGGGGGCCCTAGACCGCACACACTTTGAAATAAAAACAACACCTGATGAACAGAGCAGGAGGTGCATCAACAAAAAATGTATATCTGTTTGTGAACTGTCAGGTGGTCTGGCGGTCTATAATGTCAAAGGGATTACCTACAAAGTGTGTGCAGGTAACCCTGGCAGTTTTCATGATTAAGACAAATGGCACACCTGTGTCCTGCATGTAAGGTTTTCTAAGGGTGAATTTTCACAAGATCATCTAGTGGGGGGTGCAGGTTATACACTAGAACCTGGGCCGGTGACACCCACGAGAAATCCACATAACCCCACTGAGCAAGGTTACAGTGATGCACATTTTCAAACTAGAAATGTTATAGAGCAGGCATCTGGCTTGCTACTATCAAGATTTTAATGTCTAGACAGTGTAGCCTTGGCCAAAATACTCCTGTCGCTAAGATTAGCTCAAGTTTTCCAGCAACTCCATGACAGAACGGTTGTAGAAAGAACAAAGTAACCGAGCTCCAGAATACAAATAATCTCTAAGACAGGACATTATTTTGGACTTGAAAATATGTAATACTTTTCCCAAGGGATAGATCATACTGTTATACCAAAAGCACACAAGACAATCTTGCATGAAATGGAAGGGGAATGAAGGGAGGAAGCTGAGGAAGCATGGAATCAAACCACGTTCATAGCTGATGTTGCCTGCTCTTTTCATTCTTCAAAAGCCGGGACATAGTGCAGTGAGGTCTCATGCAAGGATTTTCAGAGGATGGCTGAACCAAAAGCTGCCCTATTCATGGAAAGCAGGAACAGGAGAGAATTGTGGGTAAGGGGAGGAGCCTGAACTGAGGATCCTAAAGTCTAAAAGTATCCTATCCTGAGGTTGGATCCAAAGACCCATCCATTGAGAAACGATGGAATTAGCCAATGCAGATCTATCATTATGGTAAGAATATAACTTTCATTCCACAGACAATTATCTCATTACATCTGAGTGACACCTCCAGGTGGATCTGCAGTTAACTCCTACTGACGCCTCCAGGCGTCAAATGTTGCTAGTTCATATTTGCATCAATAATTCCAAAACCATGCTATGTACAATATTTTAAAATATTTTATCTTAAGGCTTACACAATGTCAAACTCAACTGCATTAAAATGTGGCCTCTGTCTAGTGCAGGCAAATAGATAGTAATTGTTTATACAATATTAATTTATATAGATATAATTTTCACATTTTAATAAATATCTCTGCAATCAAGTAACACAGACAGAACTTCTTAGCCTCATATGAATTCTCTATTCTAGATAAATAAAATGCTCCTGACAGCATGTGTGTAACTTGAGTGGTTGTTGAGATATTGTAAGTTGTTTACAAAATATTGCAAATGTAATAGTTAATGCGTTTACTGTGACTTATAAAAGTTGGTTTAAGACCTAGAACCTAAAGAATAATACCACTATAAAAATTGTCTGTGCTGAAGAGTTTGACATTTATACTTCTTTCATCACTACTGTGGTTCCAGAGATATGAGCATTTGTTTGAAATGTGAGGACATAATTTGATTCTGAAAAAAGGTTTAGGCTCCGCCCATTAGAAATTACAGTGCAAACTTTCTGAGCTTCATTGGAGTGAATGAGTTAAATAGATGGTTAGACAATTAAGTACAGAAGTGAAGGATAAACAATGTCACAAAATAATGCATATAGCTGGGAGATGCTAGTACAACTTTTCAGTACTGGTGAAGACTGGTTGTGGGATATAAGATTCTTAAGGAAGAGAAATGGTTTGATTATGTAGCAAGCTGAAAATAAGTGGCATTTATCCTGGAGATGTACAGGAGCTGATCCACTGATCTGATACGTGAGGATTAGATGTGTTTTAAATAAATTGGCATTCTGAATTGTTTTAACTGTTAGTGGGATGTGGTTCCATAGTTATATAGATACAGAATCACCTGTATTATTAGATGATTTTGTTACAGTGATTAACATTTTTTTCTTCTAGAGCATAAAGTTCTGTTGGAGGAGTATTCTATTAAGTTGTTAAGGGCTGGGCAATTTTCTGCATTATAGAGAAGTCTAAGTATTGTAGTTAGCTGTGAAAGAGCTTGGTGATGTGGTAGTTCTAACCTGCTTAATTCTCTGAAGGCTAAGCAGTAGTGTCTTCTGTTGTTATTCTTTACTGCAAATTTGGCTATTTTATTATAACATTGCTCAACTTTGGGCATTTGTGAAGGCTGGGGCAGCATATTTGAGTGATGGCAGAAAGAAAATAGGGGTTATACATTTTCTGGCTATGTCAATAAGGTAGGCTCTTACTCTATTTGGTGTCCCTAGTTTTTGATGATTTTTTTAACCACTTGTTGTACAGGGCAGTGATATTTCAATGGTCATTTACAATGACACCAATAATTTTGTGTTGTTTATTTGTTCTATCATGACGGTGTTGGCAAAGAAAATAGTGAATATTACTGTTTTGGTACAGATGTGTTATAGGGCAAAATACAGTCATTTTACTTTTTTAGGGTTTAGAAGTAGTGATTTATTTAGCCATGTTTCAATCAATAGGAAGGATCATTGCATAAGATCTTGAAGTTTAGAGAGAGATTTGGCTGACAGATCATAGACAAAAATTTCCTGTATTTACCATGTTGCATGTAAAATTGCCAGGAAACAGCAAATACAAGGACATCAAGGTCAACTACCAGTTCCCAGCAGCACAGGTAGGGTCAGCATAGCCAGCAGATGCAGTTCAAGTGTCTTGAGGAAGACCAAGCAGCTGTGAATGATCCTGGCAGACATAAGCATGCATAATTTGTTATGGCCCTGGCTAAGTGGCAGAGAATAGTGCATGCATTTACTATCTAAGTGAAAACTTAAGAAGCTGTTGCTCATACAAACAGTAACAGTAATGCATACAAAAATTAGTAACTTTTACTTATCCATGTAATGGCTGTATTCTCGGAGCATCAGACAGAGACAGCCGTGGAAGAGACAACCTGTAAGAGCAGAATTAACCAAGGTAAGTGATGAACCTGTAAAGAAGAGATAGAGATGATTACCCTCATATGCAAGTATTTTGCATGAGTAAGATATAACATGGCTCAATTTTCCAGGAGTTTCATCAGTAACTCATAAATGATCTATGCAACATGAATGTTAATCTTCCCAATACACAAAGTAGACACCCCAGCAGTGACCAGGGAAATCATAGCATCCTTTGCACAAGATGCTGTGCAAGCAATAATTACTATCTAGTAGGATTTAATCATTAAGAATACTACTACAAATACAGAGAGGATCACAAACTAAATAATAACCATTTGAACTTGAGCAGGAAAAACATATAAGAAACCACAATGCTTTTGATTAAAGTAAGTCCCTGAGTAAGTAAGCAGTAGCTGTCCACTCTGTGTATCAGACATAGCAACCCCTAAGTCACACAAAATGTGCAAAGGGCAGGGCACTGTCATCATCACTTGCACAAGGTGTTGGGGTACAGTTACAGGAGGGCAAGTCTGACAACAACAAAGTGTGTGTGTGTGTGTGTGTGTGTGTGTGTGTGTGTGTGTGTGTGTGTGTGTGTGTGTGTGTGCGCAAGTGTGAGGTGGTATGGCCAAGATGAGTTTTAATGTGTGTGGATCTGCAGGAATGCAATCAAAGCACTTGTGCTAGCATTACATCCTGGCATCCTGAAAAGGTGCGAGATGTGCATGGTATAGCATTCATCCCCTGGATTTGGTTCACCATTACCATTCCTGACCACAGGGACTTCTTCTGCTAGGAGATGCATTGCTTGCTCCATGACCATGACTAGAAGTCAGAGTACTACCTGAATGATGTCTGCTAGATGAACTCTTATCATGACTATATTCATGATTGCAAGCACATGCTTTACCACATCTGTGTGTGGACCCCTCAGTCACTGATGGAGCAGTGGAACTTCTGCCACAATGGGAGTAGGGTCTAACTTGGCTACATTGTCTAACACCTGACAATATACCAGCTATCTGGCCATGTGGAGTTTGATCCTCCCCCTGCAGACATTCCATTACAGACACTGCATGATCCAGTGTGTCATTCATCCCGTGCAAGGAATGACCTAGATGGTTCAGGCAGTCTCGCACATCAGCATGCACAACCTTCAGTACTCTAACTATCTCTTCCAAGACCCAGCTGGAATACACCTGTGGCTCTAGCACAACCCTACCCATATGCTGCATGTCAAAAACTGACGTGCTAACATCAGGGACATTGCAGAAATCATGCCTTCTCTGAGCATCTCTACTGACAGTTCTATGTGGTAATTCATCCTCATGATGGCATGTGGGGGCTCTGCAGCTCTGTAACTAAGTAACCATACTACGGTGATCCCCTTTGCCATCCATAACCTGTCCTATCTCAGATGGATCTGTGTCATGGGTATACATAGGCAAATTGACTGTGTCCAGCATTTGAGCAGGGTACGTGGGTGCCACAACCTCAGTGTCAGACTGAACCTCTGCAAAACCTGACTTTGCCTCTTCATCACCACCATCATCATCAAAGTCTACTGATACTACAACATTAAGTGGTAGGAGATCCACTGTGTCAGTGACAGTGTGACCTGTGATTAGAGCAACAAAACGCAACAAAAAGGGAAATAAAAGAACAGCTCATCAGACTTATACTAGCTCTTCATTCCTGTGCTATAGCACTGGCTCTTTTTTTGATCATAGATGATAATGTCAATGACCTGATGTCTGATATGTCTGTACTCATAGCCATAGCCACCCACAGCATTGACATCACTGATCAACTGCCACCAGATATAGTCACAAAATGGTTTGCTAACATAGACTTTTTGTAAGAGGTGTGATCCATGTTGATGGAGGATCTGCAATATTATCTCATTCTCAAAATTAAGTGAGCAAGATGTTTGAGATATACATCAAAAAAAGTAACTGGCAAGAAAACAAATATGTATTTAAGCAGGCTTCATAAAGAAAAATAAATAATCTAACCGATCTCTATGCATACATGCATGTAATATAAAACTGAAAACCATCCCTAACACACAACACAATCACAAACCTGATGAATGATAAAGAAATATGCAATATCTTGTAGCCCAGGCAGATATGACCCTAGCCCTGAGTAGCATTCTGCCATCACCCAGAATGATACCGCAGTACAAGGACAAAATGATTGACTTCAACAATTGGGTAAGCTTCTGGTGTCATTCTAAAGGGATCCAGTATCTATCTGCCGGAGATGACATGGTTGACAGACCACGATGCTTTGCCAGAGATGGCCTGCACCTGTCACACATGGGTGTTCCGGTTACTGGCTAAGGTTCTTGCTGCCCCTATAGTGCCTTTTTTAGGCAAGGTTCAAATGACAAATTCACCACCGTAACAGGAACAGGCAAGCAAAAACTGTGGGTGATGCTACTCAATGCTAGAAGTCTAAATCTCAAAATGCATTCACTGAAGGCACTCCTTAAAATGGAGAACATCGATATCTGTGCAGTGACTGAGACCTGGTTCAAGGCTCCAGAGAGCACCCCTGCATTACCAGGCTATAACTCGTACCACACTTTTCGGCCATGTAACCTGGGCCGGAACACCAAAGGCAGAGGTGTGCCCATATTCATTAAGGATATCCACACCTCCAGGCTAGTTGCTCAGTATAATGCATCCAAAGTTATCCAAGTGCAACTAACTCTGGGCAAAACTGCAATCCAAATTGTAGCTTGCTACAGATCCCCCACCATGCCCCAGGATTCCCACTCTTATAGGTTCATAGGTTGGTACTGGGCTATCTGCCCGAAGGCATATATTAGCCCAGCCACGTTGTGCAGTATTCACCACCCCTTTAGTAGTTCCCTAGACCCTTGTACTAGCAGCTAGTACCCATGGCCCCTATCTAGTAGTGCTGTTGGTGTGATCCCCGGTGTGAACTTTCTGTTACCCATCCACTCATCAAGGTTCCTCTTGATGAGTGATAGTGAGGGGCTCTATCTTATGTAGATCGGGACCCTGTTCCATAGTAAGGGAAGTCTCTGCGAAGGGAATCCATCCCTCCAGCATGTTCTATTCATTGTTGTGTTGAGGTTTATATCCCTAGAGCATGTAGCTCGAGTAGATATGGTTTTGCTAAGATGGAGCATGCTCAACAATTCTGGGTTGGACATGGCTCTGTACATTAGACAGAGATTGCCTCTGAGAAAGCGGTATGAAACAGAGAACAGTCTTAGCTTTTTCAATCGTGCTGCATAGGGAAACTGTTTGAGGCCAGTAATCCTCTTGGTTAGGTACCTCTGTGGTCTCTCCAGCTGCTGGAGATGTCTAGCCAGGTACATTCCAATTGGTGCATTGTACTCAATAATGGGTCTGATGAGGGAAGAGTAGAGGGGCACCATTACATCCTTAGATCTTGATGCGAACCCTTTCGTGATCAGATGGGTCACATAGAAGGATTTTCTAACCACTTTGGCAACATGGTTATCAAAGGAAAGCTAACTATCTACTTGGGTCCCTAGATCCCTTATTTCTTCTTCTCTTGATAGGGTTCAACTAAACACCCTAATAATGGGTGATTTCAACTACCCCACCATTAACTGGGAAAGCTACTCATGTACCAACTCCTTTGCTCAACGCTTTCTGGAATTCATAAACTCCAATGCCCTGGATCAACTTATCCACACCCCCACCAGGGCAACAATATCCTAGAGCTAGTCATTACCAGCATGAGTAACCAGTGTTCCACACCAGAAGTCAATGGTCCGATCCGACCATAAGCTAATCACCCTAGATATCCACATCCTGCCCCCACCCCCCATTAAAGAAACCACGGTAAAACATTTCTTCAAAGCCAACTTCATGCTTCTTAAGACAGAAGTGGTGAACTTCATGACACCGATGCAGATGGACAACACAGTTACGACTACTAAATCCTACACAATTGCACTTTATGAGCACTTACACGAGTGCATGGATCATACTATCCCAAACAGAACCAATACGCTATCCTCCAAAAAAAGGAAGACAATCTGGTGGTCCCCTGCCATAAACAAACTGTACAACAGAAGGAGGAAACTGTTGCAAAAGAGAGTAAAATCCCATGAGTGGAGGAGCTCCCTGGTCTGCCTCAGTAAGAAGCTGTGATCCCTGATAAAATCCTCCAAAGCTAGTTACGAAAACAAAAATTGCCAAAGGCAACCACAAAGCATTCTATAGCTATGTCAAGAATCTCCATGGCAACACTCAGATCTGCTCTGAGTTACAGCACAATGGCACTAAATATACAGACCCAACTGATATTGCCAACATCCTGGCAGATAGGTTCAGTGCTAACTTTACCCCCACCCCCCACCCCCTAAAGGGCCCATCTCTATACCAGAAGAATGCAAGGTTCCTGTAATCATGGCTGCACAGGTAAAAAACACACTCTCCAAAGCCAAGAATACAGCATCCATGGGACCAGACAACATCCCAGGCTGCATTCTACATGAACTACAGAATGAACTGGCACCCCACCTAAGTACCATGTTCAATCATAGCCTCACCTCAGGCTTTGTGCCCGCTGAATGGCAAACAGCGACGGATATCCCACTCCACAAGGCAGGAGCCACCACGGACCCCAGGAACTACTGCCCCATAAGCCTGACAAGCCTGGTCTACAAGGCCATGTAATGTATCATCATGGAACTTATAAACACAGACATTGGTAATCTCCAACCTCTGGACCCCACCCAGTTTGGGTTTGTAAAAGGCAGATCATGTCTCCTAAACCTGATAGACTTCTTTGAAGCAGTCACCAAAGCCATAGAAAAAGGTAAGGTAGTTCACACAGCCTATCTAGATCTTGCCAAGGCTTTCAACACCATCACCCACTCTGAAATTATAGATAAACTCACTAAACTAGGTATAAATCCCTATGTCACAAGATGGGTTGCTACCTGGCTCACTGACAGAACCCACACTGTGAAAGTAGCAGACTCCAGATCCGACTTCAGTCCAGTGACAAGTGGAGTACCACAGGGTTCAGTCCTGGGTCCTCTCCTGTTTGGTATCTACTTCTCTGAAGTACAGGCTAACACAGAAGGTCTTTGGCTAATGAAGTTCGCAGATGTCTGCAAACTAGGAGCCATAATCGAAACTCCTAATGATGTGGACATCCTACAAAAGGGCCTCACTAAGACAGATGCCTGGTGTCAAAGGCATGGCTTCAAGCTCAATGCCAAAAAGTGCATTGTCATCCCCTTTGGTAAAAATTCTGTACCTATAAACTACAACATAGGCTGTAGTATACTTAACACCGAAAGTGTGATAAGAGACCTTGGGACACAGGTGGACAGTAGTCTCTCCTTTGATAGTAACATCACCACAGTAGTCAGGAAATCCTTCTGTGTGGCACACCTCATCACAAAAGGTTTCTCATCCAGAAAAAAAGAAGTCATTGCTCCCCTCTACTCAACACTCATTAGACCCCTTATAGAGTACAAAGTCCCTTTTGGTATGCACCTCACAAGACATCTACAACAACTGGAAAGGCCAATAATCCATCCAATTTCATAAACCTATATGGTTTCTCCCAGCTCATACAAAACCCCATAAGAATAGACAAAACGTCCAACAGACAATCCATCCTGGATTGGACTCTCACAAATAAAAATAACACACCCCTTCTAGCAGGATGCCTCCCCAGTGCCATAAGTAACCACCTACCCACATACCTAATCAGAAACAATCTTAGTCCACCTAGACAAGTAGTCTATAGGCTGATCCGCAAAAAGAAAAAAATAATACCCAGATTTTCAACTCTCTCTTCCAACAAATTAACTGGTCCCCCCTCAAAACACTACCACTAGAAGATGCTGTTCTACACTTTAACACCACCTTCCTCAACATCCTAAACAGCCTGGCCCCCTGCAGAATAGCTAGAATAAAATATCACCACACACCCTGGCTTAGAAACAACACCAAAAACCTACTATAAGAAAGGGACAAGGCATGGGAACACTGGCTAACTAACAAAAGCAATGACAACCTTCTACTTTTCAAACAACTTAGGAATAAAGCCAAATCCCAGATAAAAGCTGACAAAAATGCCTACTACATCACTGTACAACAAAGAAATAAAAACAACCCCCAAAAATTCTGGGCCACTATAAACAAACTCTTGCAACCTGGTAGTACGTCCACCCCCAATCCTACCATACCCTCATCAAATGATAACATCGCAACACAATTCAATTCCTTTTTCATAAGCACCATTCACTCAATTATTGACTATGACCAAAACATCACTACTACAATCCCCGTAGCCAACAATGGTGTAAACTCCTTCTACTTTTACCCCATCCTAACCCATACCATAAAACAACTTCTCAGTAAGCTCAAGCCCAACAGCCAAGCTGCTGACAACCTCCCATCAGAATTCCTCAAAGCTGCCTTCAGAGTTGTAGCCTACTCCATTTCTATCGTCATCAACCATCTCTGAGAAACATGTCCCACTACTCTGGAAAGTCTCCTATATCACCCCACTGCATAAACGTGGCAACTCTACCGAGCTTACTAATTACAGGCCCATTGCCATTCTTTCACCTCTCTCCAAAGTACTAGAAAAATTTATTCACTCCCAGCTTCTAAACTACCTTCTCTCCAATAACCTCCTATCAAACACACAACATGGTTTTTACCCCCACCACAGCACCACAACCGCCCTCCTCAGTTTTACTAACACAATAAATGAACACAGAAATCAAAATAACTATGTCTCATCCATCTTTCTAGATCTCTCAAAGGCATTCAACACAGTTTCACACCAAAAACTGCTGTCAGAACTGGCCACGTTACATCTCAGTCATTCTTCCCTAGCTTGGTTCCACAGCTATCTAACCAAATGCCAACAGGCTGTTTGATGGCAACAGGAGCTATCATCTTTGCTCCCTGTTAACATAGGAGTTCCATAAGGCTCCATATTAGGCCCCCTACTTTTTACCATCTTCACAAATCCACTCCATAAATACACATCTCTCGCCTCTGTCATCCAATATGCAGATGATTCTACCCTGATATGCTCCGCCCCCTCTCTAAAAACAACTACAGGCTATAACACAACAATCCTTCCTAGAAGTAGAATCCTGGCTAACTAACCTCATACTGAACCCAAACAAGACCAAACTCATGCTCTTTCTCCCCACCAAAACACCCAATCCCTCAGCCACTTTTCAAATCCACTCCTCCAACAACAAAATCATAAACATTAGATCACATACTAAATTACTAGGTGTCAGAATTGATAGTAAATTAAAATTCAACCTACATCTCTCTCACACCATTAAAAAAACACACATCAAACTAGACTCTCTTTACCGAATTAATCCTTTCCTAACTAGCCATTCTAGACTAAACATCACCAGGACTCACTTATCTACTGTTCTCTATGCTTCTCCCATCTTTACAAACCTTAACAAAACTGACCTTACCAAACTTGAATCGGCCTACAATAAAATAGCCAAGTTCGCCACTAGCTTCCCCATATAGGTCCCACCACTGCTCTGCCATACAGCAAATAAATTGGCTAGAATTCCCACAACAACTAACCTATACCCAACTTGTTTTTACTCACCAACTAATATAGAAGCCAGTCAGAACCCCAGCCATACAACATTTACTCCAACCATATGCCAGCACTCGGCAACTCCAATCCTCACACAAAACACTCATCCAAGTATCCAAAAGCAACAACAAAGTCGGGGACACCCTCTACTCCCACCACATTTCTAAACTTTGGAACTAAATCCCTCAACACATCCTCAATGCTACCAACCTACACCAATTCAAAGCTCTGCTCAAAGACCACCTCACTAACAACTAGCTCTGCTCCTGCACCAAGACAGACTAATACCACATAAGCCCACATCAAATTTCATCCCCTACATTTTATAGTCTCCATGTATACCCCACTCCCACTTGTCAACACCACCTAGCAGCTACCTACAATAAGAGTATTGTTTGATAATTTATTTTCTTTTGTAAGGGTATATATATGTACATGTATTAAAGTAAACTCAAATGATCAACTAAAGATGGACCCCTGCCCTCAAAAAAAAAAAAAAAATATATATATATATGACTTCACTATATTGTAATAACTTTCTCCTTTTCACTAAAGTGCCTATTGTATATTGTACTTTCTTTATTGTCTCTAGATATTTCTGTTAAATTCTATGTAAAACCGACACTGTACCTATCAGTGTTGTTCTTGTTTTATTGGGGCTTTTCTCCCCGGGCCTCTGCTGAAAATGGGCTCACACCCAGATGTACTATCCCGGACAACAAATGTAAAATAAATAAAAATAAAATAAACATGCAGTAGCAGTACAAGAGTATACATTGAGAAGTGCTGTTTGCTAAGGGCTTTCAAGTGTGACTCCTTAGCAGTACTGAATGAATACATGTTAAACACTCTAGTCATTTTGATGTAGACTTACAAAGGGTGTGTCATTGAGAATACACTTAAAAAAGAAATATGAGATTACATTGACTTAGGAGAAAAAACATTATAACAGATTTTGTAAAAAATGTTCAATAGGTAAATGTGTCTGTGAATACAAGGTCTCTGTAGGTTGTAGCCCTATCAGGTGATAAAGTTTTCAGAAACTTGAAATTCATATTAGCAAGACAATATGATAAAACTGCAAAAACCTGAAGCTTTTGAAGGGAGATCACAGTACAGTGAGGATTGGGACATTTACCATCTTCCTCAATGTAGTGCATAAAAAGGATAGATTTTTTTTTAATGTTTGAGTTTTCAAAAATCAATCATAATGTCTCAACGATATGTATTTTGAGTATCTGAAAACTCAGTCAACTGACATAGATCCATGTAAGTTATATGAAATACACAAAAATGAAGCATACAAACAATACATATCTAAATGCATGCAAATCATAAAGCCTTCACTTTATAAATGTATCAAAAGACAGCTAATGTTCTCAAAAGAGATGGACAAAATCACTTATCTTGCATACATTTGCTCTTAATGTGACATGATTTTTCAGGATAACTATTGCAAATATCACAGCTTTGAAAAAATAGCTAGATTGTACCATAAATATAAGATGTTAAAAATTCGTGCTGTACTTTGTCTGCCTCATGAATACCTCTATGTATGTGGCATATACTGGTATAGTAATAATATTCTCTATGTTTTATGTTAATGCCACAGATGCAAGGTCCAAATCTAGAAAGAGTGATAATTGTGCAAAAATAGGGATACTTTTTTTTTTGGATTCAACCCTTGCACAAAACTTGATGTTGTTGCACCTTGGTGTCTGTCAGTGTTCACTAGCAGTGAACAATAGTTCACTTAAAAAAAGCAAAAACTTAGAAATTTAATTTATAATACCATCAGAATCTCAGTTAAGACTGGAGCTGGTACACTTCAATAGGCACTATGGACCATGAAGTGAGTAAGTGAAGAAAATACAGCTGTTAATTACTTTTCTCTGTGGCTCAAGGTGTTAATGCGGTAAGTTTAGAGGTGCAGCAGCAACAGAAGAAGAAATGCAGGGTTTAATCCATATTATGAATAGTTTTACTGAAAGGGTCAGAATGAGAATTGACACACACTTTTTATTATGAATTCAACGTTAAGTAAAACTGTTAAGTTGCAACATGAAATGTACAATGCAACTCTTTGTAATAAATGATAAATACATTACCTATATCCTTTGTGAATCATGTTAAACATATCACTGACCATAGCCAATTAAAATTACAGTTGCATATTAATAATGCAACAATATTTAGTAGTGACTGGCAAAAAGGCACAGTGTATATCACTTTCTCTATGGCTTAATGTGCGAATAAAATAAAAAATTTGTGATGGCAACAGTAATGTGGGGGTTGATTCCAGCTTTCAAAACCAATGCTTTTTTGTTTGTACCTGAACTATTGCTAGTAGAACTAACACCTATTTATATATGCATAATGTAAGCAATATGGCATTTACTAAAGTAAGAGTAAATAAAATCAGTAACATGATGAATGTGAAAATATCAATAATATTCTAGATTAATCATCCATATCTCTGAAGCAGTAATCATGACAGTAAAATATTTATTTTAAAAAGATGTAAATTGTTCATATATATGCTGTGCCCAAAATGAGCTTATGTAATCTCCTGTGTGGCCTCTTCCTCAAGAAATGTCATTACATGAAGGCATGATAATATGTAACAGAAATGCAAGTTATCATGATGCAAACACTGTTAAAGACTGGATTCTTTTTTGGATTCTGTTCTTTTTTTAAGCTTCTATTTTTGTGCAAGACTTAGCATTGTGTATTGTTAAGTGTCAACCATAACTATCAGTCAGCAGCAGTTCATTTCTAAAAGCAAAAACTCAAAATTTTAATTTGGGCTGCTATCTGTAGTATAAATGAGACTGGCACTATTAAACTTCCATCAGCACTCTGGACAGTACTGATTGAAGAAAATACACACTCCAATTACCTTTGCTCAAGGTGTTAATGCAGTAGCTTTTGAACAAAGTAGAGACCATTCACAGTTCAAATCCAGTTTACAGATAATTTTAATGAGGGGGTCAGATTAAGTAATGTTACAAAATCTTTACTAGGAATTTAATATGAGCTACAACTGACAATTACAACAAAAAAATGAAACACAACTCTGTGTAATTGCTAAATAAGTGAACAATGATCTGTGTACATTATGCTAAGCATAACAATGATGACAGGATGGTATGTCATATAAATTATGAATGGCACCTATCCTCACATGTTTTACTTCTGGTCATCCAACTCAATGGACATGAAATTGATTTACAGGTATAAATACAGGCTTTTACATATAACTTCAGTAATATAACAAGTTAAATTCATGCACACAGAAGCTTGTCAAAATTAGATCTCCACTTATGTTGAAATTGTTACACCTCAACTTACAAGTTCAAAATGTAAGTTCTCCTGCACAATTAAGTAACAATTAGTAAGTATCAGTTAACATGTTATTCTTCTTCTTAGTCATGGCTTCAATTCCCAGGTGGCATTAGTAAAAAATTGGTAGTTTATAGGTCACTCCAAACCGTTATGCCCCAAGTCATACCATTTTACCTCTTACAACACTGACTATTGCTAACATCATACAGTTGATGTTATTTCATATCTCTGTGATAAAAGGCTGTATAAATGTTTACAATTCACTATAACAGAGAGCATATTTAGAGGTAATATTGTATCCTTTGAAATGTAACTCGGATCTCCGCATTTGAGGATTTCACACTGGAACATGTGCAAATACTTTGAGCATTACACATGGGCAAGTCTCACTGCTAAATTTCACACATGCAGTGAATTTTGAAGGAATCATACCTAATTTCTCTGCCATTTGTGATACTTTCTTTTGGACAAATGCAACCAGCAAGGTTGTCCATCTCAGAGATCTGAACTGGGAAAGAATTCATTGCCATATTTTGCGATGTCCTTCAGTAGGCATGGCAGACATAGGTACTGGTGAGGCTCCATTTAGAGCTCAAAGATGTTGTCAAGAGCAGCCCAGGATCTTTTGTGCCACTCCTTGTAAACCACTACAGTGGTAGGATTCTGTAGGAGGATTATACTCAGTCACAATGTAAAGCTGAAGCTTGGAATGATTTGGCCAAGGCTGTCTCCAGTTCAACTGGCGTTCTACTCATTGATGAACAATGTTGTCACCTTTTTAGTGAGATGAAGAGGTGCAAGCAGGACCTCCTGAACTAATGGAGCACAGTGTTTTGAAATTGAAACAACCCTGAGTTATTTAAGTTTAGTGGCCCATTGCCATCCAATACAATGATGGGGATTGGTCAGGCAATACAGTTTTTCATCATGTTTCTTATTTTTCAATTTTCTGTTCAGTATAGCTGCTGAATGCATTGCTATTAACAAGGATGCAATTCAGAAATCATTGATACATCTCAGAGAGGCATAGGGTATGTATGGCTCAGGTATAAAAACAAGCCAGATCATAATACATCTGAAACTTATTAAATCTGTAACAATTTCAGGGTATCAGTCCGTATAAATTTGAGCACATGCATGAGCAAGCATATCTTACTTATATGTCACACACACATGCTTGCTTCAATAGCTAATGAGTATTGTATAAGCCATTGTGTAAACCAGCTTAGCAAAGAGCTTTCATTACAGAATAGTATATACAAATAATTTCCTGCAATATTAAGTAACAGTAAACATTCTGTTTTTTAACTATGTGTATGTACTTGGAATGTATATATCAGAGATGCCATAGCTCTATAACTGTTTGCCTAATTTTTATAATAACCATGAGACTGATGCATATTATGACACATTAATGCCTACACATCATAACTGGATGTTTCAAAGCTTAACATAGTTATATGTCTGTTTGTTTATATTTTGAAATATTAATCTGGCATTCCATTGATGTTATCTTAGAGAATAGGCTGCCTGTAGATCAGCATCTTGTTTGGAGAACAAATGTAACTAAGGTAATACCCAGTGAAAAACAAGTCTGCCACTTCATGAGAGTGTATTAAGTTGCAGTTAAGCTCAGACTAAAATTATTATATTTATTATATTATTTTACACTCGCTAGCCAGCTCTTTTTTCTGTTTAGTGAGTGTAAAATATGTAAAAAAGGAAAATTAAAAAAAAAATGTGCGGGTATGTTTATGTATGCGTGTGTGAGTATACATCTGCATGTGAGTGAGACTGAGATCGATCAAGCCATTATTTTACACTCGCTAAGCAGCATTTTTGCTATTTAGTGAGTGTAAAAACTAAATAAAACAGAAAAAGGTGTGAGGTTTTATGTTTCTGTGTGTGTGTGTGTGTGTGTGTGTGTGTGTGTGTGTGTGTGTGTGTGTGTGTGTGTGTGTGTGTGTTTCTGTCTGAGAGTGTATGAGTGTTTGCATGCATGAAAGAGATGTGTGTGAATGAGCGAGACAGAGTGAGTGAAGAGTAACAGAGTACAAGCACTGGCAGCAGCAGCTGTTAAGAGGCGTGTGTGTCTGTCAACCTTTTAGCTCAAAATATCTGGATAAAGCCTAAAATAAAGGGGGAACAAAAGCTCAGAATAGGACATATTTTAAATATTGCTATTATAAAAATGACAAAGTTCCTTGAATAATAAAATTTGTGTTGGCGTGCATTTTCTGAAGTGAAAGTGTTTGTATGAGAGTGCGAGAGTGAGATCAATGGACCTGTGGCAGCAGCAGTTAAGAGGTTTGCATACATCTTGATATTTTAGCTCAAGAAAATTGGGTAAAGCCTGAAATAAATAAAGAACAAAGGCTCAAAAATAGGAATGGATTTTGAATTTTGTGCTTATAAAATTAAAAAGTAGCTTAAATAACAGGGTTTGTGTTAAGATGAATTTTCTGAAGGAAATAAAATCTGAAAGTTAAATGTATGTCCTTATTTAGCTGATTCATTTCCCAATGACTGACAACAAACCACACACTTTAGGAATAAGGGACCAAAAATTACTATGTACATTTTTAAATGATATATTATGGATGTAAAATGCTTCTTCAAACACCATTTACATATACTAGAGCAACTTTGAAACATTAGGATGAACTATTTGACATTAGAAATATACAAAAAAATAATAGAAAATAAGTAAAACACAACAATTTTACAAAATAGCCCATTCACTTAGGGCAATAATACCCTCCAGGCAAACTTCACCCCCCCCCACCCCTAAAGGGCCTATCTCAATACCAAAAGATTGACAAATTCCGGTAATAACGGCCACATAGGTAAAAATTGCACTCTCCAAAGCTAAGAATACAGCATCCATGGGATCAGGCGACATCCCAGACTGTGTACTACATGAGCTACAAAATGAACTGGCACCTCACCTAAGTGTCATGTTTAATCATAGCCTCACCTCAGGCTTCATGCCCACTGAGTGGTGCACAGCTACAGTTATCCCACTCCACAAGGGGGATATACCTTGGATCCCAGGAACTACCGCCCCATCAGTCTGACAAGCCTGATCTGCAAGGTCATGGAATGCATTATCATGGAACTTATAAACAAAGACATTGGCAACCTACAAACACTGAACCCCATGCAGTTTGGGTTTGTGAAGGGCTGATATTGTCTCCTGAACCTGACTTACTTCTTTAAATCAGTCTCCAGAGCCATTTACAAGGGTAAGGTGGTCCACACAGCCTATCTGGACCTTGCCAAGGGCTTCAACACCATCCCACACTCTGTAATCATAGATAAACTTACTAAGCTGGGCATTAATCCCTTTGTCACTCGATGGGTTGCCAACTGGCTTACTGACAGAACCCAGACTGTAAAAGTAGCCAACTCCAAATCCAGCTCCAAACAAGTGACAAGTGGAGTACCTCAGGGTTCAGTCCTCGGACCGCTCTTGTTTGGCATCTACTTCTCTGAAGTACAGGCCAATACTAAGGGACTCTGGCTAACAAAGTCTGCAGATGACTGCAAACTGGGAGCCATTACTGAATCCCCAAATGATGTGGATATTCTACAAAAGGGCCTTACAGAAACAGATGCTTGGTGCCAGAGCCATGGGCTCAAGCTCAATGCCAAAAAATGTATAGTTATCCCCTTTGGGAAAAACATGTACCCATGAATTACCACATAGGTGGCAGTACACTAAACATGGAAAGTGTGATAAGAGACTTAGGGACACAGGTGGACAGTTTTCTTACCTTTGTTAACCACATCTCCACAACAGTCAGGAAATCCTTTTATGTGGCACACCTCATCACTAAGGGCTTTTCATCCAGAAAAAAGGAGGCCATTGTCCCACTGTACTCATCCCTCATTAGACCCATTATAGAATACAATGCCCCGTTTGGTATGTACCTCTCAAGACATCTGCAACAACTGGAAAGGCCACAGAAATACCTCACTAAAGAATCATAGGCCTAAAGCAGATGCCCTATGCTGACCATCTAAAAAAACTCCACCTATACTCTGTCGCATATCATCTACTCAGAGGCGATCTCTGCTTAACATACAAGGCCATGTCAAACCAGAGGTGTTTGACATGCTACACTTAAAGAAATCCCAATCCCTCAGAGACACACACTCCAGGGATCTAAACCTTGTCATCACAATGATCAATACATGCTGGAGGGATAGGTTCCCAACCCAGCGACTCCCCAGACTCTAGAATAGACTGCCCATACATGTCAAGTAAAGTGCCTCTTTGGCCCTCTTCAAAAGGAGCCGTGATGATTAGATGGGTGATAGAAAATTCACCCCGGGGATCACATCAGTCACCCTGCTAGACAGGGGTCCAGGGAAGTAAATACTGTGGGAAGAAATAGCCAGGGAATTGTTATGGCTAGGCTTGTATAGGCCCTAGGGCCGATAGCCTAGAACCAACCTATGAACATATGACCCTATGGAAATAACACCCTTCCAGGGACTTGCATATATATTTTCTCTTGTCCAACCCTATTTCTGTCTTTTTTTTTTTTTCTGTGTGGAAACATTGCTGCTGAAACACAATGACTATCAGCACAGGGGGCCAGACTGACCACCGGAGATCAGACAGCCTTATCAACACAGGTGGCTGTTGTGGTACCATCACAGCAGCACAGACACCCAGCACATCTGGGTCACTACCTGTCAGCATTGGTTCCACAACCTCACACTACCTTCTCCAACTGCATCATGTAACTTTGCCCCAGGTGTTAGAGCAGTGGTAATAACTTTGCCCCAGTTGCTAGAGTAATGGTACTGATGCAAGTGGAGGTGGCAATTTTGTCACCTGTCAGGAGCTGACAGAGCTGGTACAAGATATTATGAAGGGGGGCTTTGATGCCCAAGTTGGCAGAGTAGAAAAAGTCCTGTGTTTAAATGCAAAGTCAATGCTCCATCCAGCACTGATCCAGGAATCTGTGACGGGACACACTGATGGCACTTTTGAGGGCAATGACTAGATTCTCACTGTGCTCATGCTGGACACAGATATACCTCTGATTTCCCTATATAACACAAATCATGGTGTCTACCATCCTTTTTTGTCAATCACCATCCCTGTTTGTCCTGTTTTTCCTGTATGTTCATAGGTTCATAGGTTCATACTAGGCTATCTGCCCTAGGGCATTTATAAGCCTAGCCAGAATGTGTTTGGCTTTCGCCACCCATTTTAAATTTATTTTGCTATGCCCTTTTTCGAGGTTAGTATAATGTGCCTCTGTCTAACAGTGACACAGAAGTGATACCCGGGGTAAACCTATGATCTCCCATCCACTCATCAAGATTCCTCTTGAATAGAGTCAATCTGGGACTCTGCCTAAGCTGGACTGGGATTTTATTCCAGAGTGAAGGGAGCCTCTGGGTTATGAATCTGTCCCTCCAGCATGTCCTATTTATTTCAGTGCTGAGGTTCAAGTCTCTCGAGCGTGTAGCTCGATGGGATTTGGATTTTCTGAGGTGCAGCATGTCCATTAATTCCGGGTTGGACATGGCTTTATACGCCAGGCACAGATTGCCTCTGAACAGGCGGTATGCCACTGAGTAGAGCTGGAGTTTCTTTAACCGGGCAGCATATGGCATCTGTTTGAGCCCTTTGATCCTCTTGGTGAGGTACTTTTGGGGTCTTTCCAGTTGCTGCAGGTGTCTGGTAAGGTACATCCCAAAAGGGGCACTGTACTCAATTATGGGCCTGATGAGGGATGAGTAAAGAGGCACGATGACCTCCCCTGATCTAGATGTGAATCCCTTCATGATTAGGTGGGCTATATAAAATGTTTTTCTAACCACTTTGGCCACGTGGTTGTCAAATGAGAGATTGCTATCAACTTGGGTCCCCAGGTCCCTAATTACTTCTTCTGAACATAATGGATTACCACCTATGTGGTAATTTGTGGGCACTTTGTTTTTTCCAAAGGGGATGACTATACACTTTTTGGCATTTAGCTTGAGGCCATGGCTCTGGCATCAGTTGTCTGTTTCTATGAGGCCCTTTTGGAGGATGCTTGTGTCGGCTGGAGAGTCGATTATGGCGCCCAGTTTGCAGTCATCTGTGAACTTGGTCAGCCACAGTCCTTCCGTGTTGGCCTGTACCTCCGAGAAATATATACCGAACAAGAGAGGTCCCAGGACTGAGCCTTGTGGGACACCACTTGTAACTGGTTTGGAGTCTGACATGGCTCCAGCAATTCTAACCATGTGGGTTCTGTCCTTGAGCCAGTTTGCAATCCATCTAGTGACATAGGGGTTTATATTTAAGCTGGTGAGCTTATCTATAATGCCCGAGTGTCGAAGGCTTTTGCGAGGTCCAGGTAGGCTGTGTGGACCACCTTCCCCTTGTCAATGGCCTTGGTGACTGTTTCAAAGAAATCAACCAGGTTTAAGAGGCAGGATCTGCCCTTAACAAAGCCGAACTGGGTAAGATCCAGTGTCTGTAGGTCTCCAATATCTTTATTTATGAGGTCCATGATGATCCTTTCCATAGCTTTGCAGACCAAGCTAGTCAGGCTTATGGGGCGATAGTTTCCAGGATCTGTTGAGGCACCACCTTTATGGAGAGGGACCACTGTTGCTGTACACCACTCTTTGGGCACATATCCTGTAGTAAGGCTGAGATTGAACAGTAATTTTATGTTTGGTTTAGCTCTTCTTGGAGTTCATGTAGGACGCAGCCCGGGACACAGTCTGGTCCCATTGATGCTGTGTTTTTTGCTTTGGAGTGGGCGGCTCTTACCTGAGTATCTGAGATGTCAGGGGGGCAGCACTCTGCTGGGATAGATATTTGCCCTTTTGGTGGGGAGGGGAGGGGAGAAGTTTGCGCTGAACCTGTCAGCTAGGATGTTGGCAATGTCTGTGGGTTCGGTGTAGTTTTTGTTATTTTGGACTAATTCTGAGCATATCTGGGAATTACCACCCAGGTTCCTAACATAACTAAAGAAAGCCTTGTGATTATCCTTAGTGTACTGTGCAATTTTTCTCTAGAAGCTGGCCTTAGACAATTTTATGAGTGCCCGTAGTTTTTTGCTAATACTGATCAGTGATGCCTTCCCTTTTTGGGATTTTGCTCTATCATTTAGTAGCTTCCTCCTTCTATTGTATAGTTTGTTTATGGCTGGGGTCCACCAGACAGGACGTCTGCCTTTGGAGGATTGGGTCTTGGTTTTATTTGGGATCGCATGATCCATGAATTCCTGAAGGTGTTCATAGAATGCGTTTATAAAGGATTCTGTGGTCTGGGCCGTATTTTCCCCAGGCCCGGGGGCTTTGAAGGATTCCACCTCGGTTTTGAGGAGTGTGAAATTTGCTTTTGAGAAGTTTTTCACTGTGGTTTTCTGGGCAGGGGGTGGGGTCGGGATGTGAATATCCAGTGGGATTAGTTTATGGTCTGATCTTACCAGTGAGGGTTACACTTCTGGTCTGGAGCATAGAGTCCCCATGTTGGTGATGATCAGGTCCAGTATGTTTTCCCCTCTTGTGGGAGTGGTAACAAGTTGTTCCATAGCATTTGAGTTTATAAATTCTAGGAACCTTTGGGCTAGGATGTTGGAGCTAGAGTAATGCTCCCAGTCTATGTTTGGGTAGTTGAAGTCGTCCAATATAATGGTGTTTGGAGAGACCTTCATATTTTCCAGTGTTCTCAGGAAGGCTGAGTGGGGTCCCTGGGTTTTGGAGGGTGGTCTGTAGCAGGCTATAAACTGGAAGGCAGTTTTACCCACTGTTAGTTGCACATGGATAGTCTCTGATGCTTCGTGCTTTGCCACCAACCTGGAGGTGTGGGTATCTTTGATGAATATCGATACTCCCCCTCCTTTTGTGGTTCGGTCCAAGTTTTAGGGCCGAAAAGCATGGTATGAGGTATAACCTGGTAGTGCTGGGGTGCTCTCGGGAGCCCTGAACCAAGTTTCTGTTACTGCACAGATATCAATGTTCTCCATGCTAAGGAGAGTTTTGAGTGCGTGCATCTTGAGGTTTAGACTTCTGGCGTTGAGCAGCATTACTCTTAGTTTCTTATCCCTTGTGATACCTATGGAGGTGGGTTTGTCTTTTGAGCCTTGCCTAAAAAAGGCACTATGGGGGTAGCAAGAGTCTTTGCCAATATCCGAAAGTCCAGGGGTGACAGGTGCAAGCCATCCCTAGCGAAGCATTGTGGCTTGTCGAACATATCATCCCAAGCTGACAGGCATTGGATCCCCATTGAATGACACCAGTACTTAAGCCAATTGTTGAAATTGATCATCTTGTCTTCATATTGTGGCATCATTCTTGGTGAGGATAAGATGCTACTCAAGGTCAGGGTCATACCGGCCTGGGCTACATGCTCAGAGAGCTCCTCTATGTCTCTTTTCATGTAGTCCAGGGAGGTACGTCTCAGGTCATTCACACCAGCATGGACAATGACTGAGTCATATTTATACTTGCCTTGGAGTGACCTGAGTGCTTGTGTTATGTGGTGGATCCTAGCGCCCGACAGGCTGCTCACCGTGACCCTCTCCTTGTTCAGCCTGGTGAGCAGGACGTCAGTGTGCCTGACAATAGAGTCATCTATTACAAGTGTATCAGGTGTGTTGTTTAGTCTTAAGGGCTGTGACTGTTCGGCACACTGGCTTTGTGAGGTATGTGTTGCACGTGTTTTGTTTTGGGGTGGCGGTTGCTTGGGTGTCTGCTTTGGAGGTCTCTGCTGCTTAGGCAGATCTTTATTTAGAGCCTCCGAGTATGTTTTTGTGTGATTATGTGTTTGGTTTGCTGTCGTGGTAGGTCTATGTGAGACTGGAATTGTAGAGAGTGTGGTTTCCTTCTCCTCCTGACTGGTTATGCCAGTACTGAGTTGAGAGAGCTTAGCCTCCAGATTGGTTATATGGTTGCATCTCTCACATGTGTTGGAAGTTGTTGAGAGGAGGAGAGGGTTGTCTGTGTACATGAGGCAGTTGTAACATTGCCTCAAGATTCCCAGATTCACCAGCTGGACCAGAGAGGAGATTGACAACTGACCTTTGGACATGCTAGAATAATATTGGGAATTCCTTTATAAATGAAAACAAGGGCCAGTGGGGAGTGAGGGTGTAGTGCTTTTAATTTTTAGTGCTGACATATAATTGCTTTAGTGAGCAAGTGCCAGGTAACTTAAGTGCAATGTGTTACAGGTAACTTAAATGCAAAAACGACAAACAGTAACTTTCTTTCAAGTGAAACAAGGAAATAAGTACAGTAAGCAATGTAGATATCACTAGTGATCCACAGAAGCGCTGAGAAGCCGCGTATTAGGTGGAATTAGCGTTCCAGGGAAATAACAAGCAAACAAACAACAAGAATATAAACAAAGCTAGATTCAGCAGGCCTGGATCTAGTCTATGCTAGAGCAAACAAGGTGTACCAATTTCAGTAAGATACAGTTCAAATATTCAGGCACTATAAACCTTTAACCAGAAATTCCCAGCTCAGAAGGGCAGAGTCCAGCCTCTTCTCCCACAAGAGTGCAGACCACAAACCTTCTTAATGTAAAATAACTGGCCTGAAGCCCAAGTGCTTAAACCAGAACTAATACACTTTAAGAATAACAGACACTGGGCTCTCAATCAGCAGTTCCCAACTTAGAAGGATGAAAGCTACCTGTCCTGCCACCAGAGTGCATGCCACAAACCTTCCTAATGTAAAACATCTGGTCTGAAGCCCAAGTGCTTAATCCGAAAGACTTAGAATGATAGCTACCCTTTAATCAAGTTACTACCAAGCAGTAATAAATACAATTGAATACTTTTGTCTGTGCCTGCTACTTAGACAATACTTTTATTAGTAACCACAAATCCCAACAGTTCTCTTCCTCTACTTAAAAAATAGCACTTGTCCCCTCCCATATATAAAGCATGTCCCATACATAGCTCCACTTTACCAAGGTGACTTGACTTACTTGCTTATTGTCCATACAACAGTTTTCAGTTCTTGTTATCTAGCCCTGACATGCTGACTCTCCTAATTTACGAAATGGTTGATAAGGGCATGTATTTCTTATGAAGAAGTGGATAGCTATGATGCTCTCTCACCACCATCCTGCCCATTCCTTTATTCTTTACCCTATGTCCTGCCCTCTGATTGCCCTCCATTTTCCCACTGTCCTTATCATCCCCTCCCCTTTTCACACATTAAGAAACAGAATTACACACAATACATACAGCCAGAAATGCCCCCCCCCCCCAAAGTAAATAAATAAATAAATAATAATAAAAAAAACACTTCAGGTTCTGTCCTCGGCATTTGAGCCACTTTTGACATTATGCCCCAAAGCTGAGTGACAGCAATTGGTGTTTCATTTACTCTGATAAAAACTAAAGATTTTATATGTCACAATACCAATACAGTTGACATTGCATACATGTGATTAACCCCAGTAAACTATGGAGATACAGACTAATAGATTTATTGTGAGGTAGTTACTCTTACATGTTTATTAGTCTGCTGAATGTTATATACATCTTATGGGATGTTACAATTGTCATTATTGTGAAAAAGCCTCATCCCTACATTCCCGTTGCTTTGGTCTTTTGTCACTTTGCCTTGAAATGTGTGACTTTAACTTTGTAAAGTATGAGTTCCTATGTTATGTACTCAGATAATGCTCATGTCTGTTGACTGCGTTTTGCATGCTGACAATGGTTAGACTCCAGAAATATGTCAAACATTATTTAATTATTTTTTCATAGTAATATTGTGTGTGTAACTGTTGGCTATATATGTTATTAACCCAACATTATCCTGCTTATGCCTTAATCATGATTCTACTCTCCTACCACTGTTTGATCCATATTGGAATCACATTATTGCACAGAGCAGATGGAATTATTATGACAAATGTGTGATTAAAACACAACTTGGACAGAAATGTCCCATAAACAAAAAGTGTTTTTATATCTCCCTCCCTCTCTCTATCTCTCTCTCACTCTCTCTTCCCCCCATTTGCCCCATCACTCATTGCCCTCAGCATATGTGGGATGCCTGGCACAGAGCAGGAATGGTAACTGATGGTGAATGGCAATTTACAAAATATGTAAAAAAATGGAGAGTTTTTGCCTTCGACTGCATTAGTCTGTTGCCCCCCAAGCTACTGTGTTTAGCCTTGCTGCACTGTGGAAAGACAGACTGATAGCACTATGAGAAGACAGTTATTACTGAATTTGGAACAGACTGCAGAGTACAATGTAAACTATATGGGATATCTCAATTATAACTATTCTTATGAAGTATACTACATGCATTGTTAAGGTTAGGATGATCAGCCCCATATTCTTCATGACCTTAGATTTAATGTCATTTGAATGATTTTTAAAAGAGAACATATTAATATTTATAACTCGGAAGGTCCTATAACAATTATTTACTTCAAGGGTATTCAAGACTCTTTCTTTTACAGCCTGTTAGCCAAAATACATAGCTTGACATTATCAGTACTAAATCTAAGACAATATTTAGTAGTCCAGTCCTCATTTTCAGCGTATTTGTTAACTCAACTAACAGAGCATTGTTGAGTGGTGGGAAAAAACTAAATTAAGCAGAAAAGGTCTTAACGCTGATGCCTGAGGTATGCTGTAGCAGATTGCTAAAAACCTAATTTTATGCCACTCACTGAAATATATTTAGTTCTTTTGGACAGCCAGTTTAGAATCCATTTTATCAAATAGGGATTGAAATTATACTTTACTAATATTTTTATATAGAATAATGGGATAAAATATCAAAGGCAACCCTTAAAGCAAGGCTTATATCAATTGCAAGCATGACACAATCACAGAATTCAGTTAGATTTGTAAGTGTGCATTTACCATACCTTAGCTCTAATAGATGCCCAGTAACACATCTCTGAAAACATTTATAAAAAAAACAAAAGTCAAGCAAATGGATCTATAGCTGGTTGTCTCAAACTTATTTTACCCATTTTTGATAAAATGAGTTTCTGAAGTTGATTTCCTAGTGATAAAAACATATTAAAATAGAATGGGGTTAAAGAAAGTAATGCATCTTGCAAGTTATGTATTAAGATACCTGGGATATTATCTGGCTCTAATGGGGTATTCTCCTTGACCTTTCTTTAACAGTTCCTAATCAATCCAAATATAAATGGACAATTATCTCTAAAAAACATCTCTAGAGCTCTAATTGTAGAATTTGAAGGTTTATAAAACCTAGAACAATATTTATTAGATATATTGGCACTAATTTTAGGTTCTCATACCAATAGCCCATTGGGAATTATAATATACATTAAATTCATTGTCCTTGTTGCACTATTAAAATTATGATATAATGTCCTATTTTATCTACTACCTGATGGTCTTATCTGAAAAATTGATTTCTGTTTCAGTAACAATCTTTTAAATTGTTGTACTCTTTGCTAAGAATACCTTTATTTCTACAAGTGAGATGTTTTACAAATTTTAAGTGATGGAGAGTTCCACCATTTAGAATATGGAAGTTTATTGATACTTGTGTAATTATTACAGGTGGTACTTTCCAAATTAATTAGTAATATTTAAAAGCTACTGTACCTCATATTGTGGTCCTGTCTCAACACACTGCAACAATTAAATTGTGATAAAGTATTTCTGACAACAGTGACCACTCTGAAGGATACCTTCCATTTTTGTTAGTCCTGACAATATGTATCACTAGTGCACCTCTGTCTCTTTTATCTTGTGACTCTGAAGAAAGGTACTTTCTAAAATACCAGGAAATATTCAATTATTTCTTGTCTGCAAATACTTTAATGAGCAATAAAGAGACATTGTAACTGACAAAGGTATGGTATGTGCATTGCTAGCTTCAGTTATAAAGGTCTTTGGTGATTTGAGAGGCTCCTGGATTTGTAACTTCTTTGTATTTCTCTGAATGCAAACTCGTCTCATTGAATGATAATATATAAAAAACTGTAGAAGTCTATATACAGAATGTGTCATTGTTGCTTTTGATTATAGGAGTTATTACTGAAGTGAATGATATCAGTAATAGTCACCATCACGTCATACCCCCAGATCTGTAAATGTTTGTTTTTGCATCAGCACTGATTAACTGTGTGTGGTGTTTTTTTTTTTCTTTTTCTATTCTTTTCTTCACAGTTTTGTGTTAATGGAGTTAGTATATATAAGTGAGGGGGTGTACAGGCAAAGTCTCCAACATGGAAAGTGCAGGGGGCTTGCTCCCTGCAAACATTTGTTTTGCAGAATGCTTTATACGAATTCTGAGAAAATGAAATGAAATGAGTTTTCAATTAAATGAGTTTGGTAATTTGTAAATCAGTGAAATTGATTTTCCATAAAATGACATACCCCAATTTGGGTCTATGTTCGGCTATCAAAATCACAAACTCTTGAACGGCTAAATATCATACATAAAAGCTTTTTTCAACCCCCTGCTATAAAGCCCGCTTTAGCGCACTTTTGCGTGATTTAGCATGGAGTTGCCCATAGAGCACCATCGGGCAGCGCCGGTTAAACAAGGTTAAACTATTTCTGGCTCCGTAAAGTCTGCTTTTCAATTTTTCCCTTAGAACTTCTCTACTTGCAATCTAAACAGTCTATTCTCTATCTCAAAAGCTCAGCACTTGCTCCTAAAGCATTTTTATATAGGTAAAGCTCAGCACTTGCTCCTAAAGCATTTTTATATAGGTAAAGTACTTGTATACTAAACAAAGTACTACATTAGCCTAGAATCCCCTTGAGTACCCATTTCCCTATAGGTCCCTTCTGACTCAGTTACACAGCAAACTTTTTCACTTTTTCTAGCATGTCGAAGGGTCAGTTGCTAGCGTCCTCTCCTGTTCAGCTGGTAAATCTGGGCATCTTGAGGCAATGTTACAATTGCCTCATGTACACAGACAACCCACTCCTTCTCCCACAAAACACAAATACATGTGAGAGATGCAACTATATAGCCAAACTGGAGGCTGAGCTCTCTCAACTCAGGACTGGCAAGACCAGACAGGAGGAGAAGGAAACCACGCACACCACAAACCCAGTTTCACATAGAACTATCACAACTGCAAAACAAACACATAAACACACAAAGCCATACTCGGAGGCACTGATCAAAAATCTACCAAAACTACAGAGGCCTCCAAAGCAGACACCCAAGCAACTGCCACCTCAAGACATAAGACATGCAACACATAGTTCTCAAAGTCAGTGTGCTAAACAGTCACAGCCCTTAAGGCCAAACACAATGCCAGACACACTTGTTATAGGTGACTCCATAGTCAGACACACTGACGTCCCACTCACCAGACTGAACAAGGAAAAGATCACAGTAAGCTGCCTGTCAGGCACTAGAATCCGCCACATAACACAAGCACTCAGGTCACTCCACAGCAAGTACAAGTATGACTCAGTCATTGTCCATGCCAGTGTGAACGACCTGAGACGTACCTCCCTGGACTACATGAAAAGAGACATAGAGGAGCTCTCAGATTATGTAGCCCAGGCCGGTATGACCCTGACCCTGAGCAGTATCCTACCCTCGCCAAGAATGATGCCACAATACAGAGACAAAATGATCAGCTTTAATAATTGGCTTAATTACTGGTGTCATTCTAAGGGGATCCAATGTCTGTCTGCCTGGGATGACATGCTTGACAAGCCACGCTGCGCAAGGGACGGCTTGCACCTGTCACCCTGGGCTTCCGGATATTGGCAAAGGCTCTTGCCACCCCATAGTGCCTTTTTAGGCAAGGCTCAAATGATAAACCTACCGCCCTAGAAAACAAAAATGGAGAAAACTAAGGGTAATACTGCTCAATGCCAGAAGTCTAAACCTCAAGATGCACGCCTCAAGCCCTCCTCAGTATGGAGAACATCGCTGTCTGTGCTGTGACTGAAACCTGGTTCAAGGCTCCTGAGAGCACCCCAGCACTATTAGGTTACACCTCATATCATGCGTTCCGGCCAAAAATCCGGACCGAACCACAAAAGGAGGGGGAGTATCCATATTCATAAAGGATACCCACACCTCCAGGTTAGTGGCAACGCATCTAAGCATCGGAGACCATCCAGGTGCAATTAACCATAGGTAAAACTGCCCTACAGTTTGTAACATGCTACAGACCACCTTCTCAAACTCAGGAAACCCACACAGCCTTCCTGAAGACACTGGAGAGTATGAATGTCTCTCCAAACACCATCATATTGGGTGACTTCAACTACCCAAACATAGACTGGGAACATTACTCAAGCCCCAACACCCTAGCCCAAAGGTTCCTTGAGTTCATAAACTCAAATGCTATGGAACAACTAGTCACCATTCCCACAAGAGGAGAAAATATACTAGACCTGATCATCACAAACATGGGGACAAAATGCTCCACACCGGAAGTATATCCCTCATTGGTGAGATCAGACCATAAATTAATCTCACTGGAGATCCACATCCCGCCCCCACCCCCAGCAAAAAAGACCACAGTGAAGAACTTCTCAAAAGCAAACTTCACACTTCTTAAGACTGGAGTGGTATCCTTCAAGGCCCCCGAGCCAGTAGAAACCACAACCTACGCCGCTGAAACCCTTACAAATGCCTTCTACGAGCACCTCCAGGAATGTATGGATCAAGCAATCCCTAATAAAATCAAGACCCTTTCCACCAAAGGCAGGTGCCCGGTCTGGTGGACTCCAGCCATAAAAAAACTCTACAACAAGAGGAGAAAGCTACTACATGACAGAGCAAAATCCCTAAAAGGGAAGGCATCTCTGATCAATACTAGCAAAAAACTACGATCACTCATAAAATCATCCAAGGCCAACTTTGAGAGAAAAATCGCTAATGACACAAGCCTTCTTTAGCTATGTTAGAAACCTGGGTGGAAACTCCCAGATATGCTCAGAATTAGTCCAAAATGATAAAAAAATCACTGAACCCACAGACATTGCCAACATACTGGCAGACAGGTTCAGTGCAAATTTCTCCCCTCCCTCCCTCCCAAAAGGAGAAATATCTATCCCACCAGAGTCTAGCCTCCCAAACATCTCAGATGCCCAGGTGAGAGCTGCTCTCTCTAAAGCAAAAAACACAGCATCAATGGGACCAGATGGTGTCCCCGGCTGTGTGCTACACAAACTCAATGAGGAACTAAACCCACACATAAGGCTGCTGTTTAATCTTAGCCTTACTACAGGATACGCACTCCAATGAATGGCGTACGGCAACTGTGGTCCCACTCCACAAAGGCGGTGCTTCTACGGACCCTGGAAATAAGACGAGCCTTGTCTGCAAAGCTATGGAGAGGATCATAATGGAACTCATAAATAAAGACATTGGGGACCTACAGACACTGGATCCTACCCAATTTGGCTTTGTCAAGGGCAGATCCTGCCTCTTGAACTTGGTCGACTTTTTCGAAGCAGTCACTAAGGCCATTGATGAGGGTAAGGCAGTTCACACAGCCTACCTTGACCTAGCAAAAGTGTTCGACACAATACCCCACTCGGGCATCATAGAAAAGCTCACCAGCTTAGATGTAAACCCATATGTCACAAGATGGGTTGCAAACTGGCTCAAGGACAGAACACACAGGGTTAGAGTTGCTGGTGCCATGTCAGACTCTAAGCCGGTCACGGCGGTGTCCCACAGGGCTCAGTCCTGGGCCCCTCTTGTTCGGCATTTATTTTTCTGAAGTGCAGGCAAACATAGGGGATTGTGGCTGACAAAATTTGCAGATGACTGCAAACTGGGCACCATAATTGACACTCCATCAGACACAGACATCCTCCAGAAAGGTCTCATAGAAATGGATAACTGGTGCCAGAGCCATGGCCTTAAGCTAAATGCCAAAAATGTATAGTCATACCCTTTGGGAAAAACAAGGTAACCCCTAATTACCACATAGGTGGTAATCCATTAAACACGGAAGAAGTTATCAGGGACCTGGTGACCCAAGTTGACAGTAACCTCTCTTTTGACACTCACATTGCCAAAGTGGTTAGGAAGACCTTCTACATTGCCCACCTGATCATGAAGGGATTCACATCCAGATCAGGAGAGGTCATTGTACCCCTGTACTCTTCACTTATCAGACCAATGATTGAGTACAACGCCCCATTCGGAATGTACCTTACCCGACACCTGCAGCAGTTGGAAAGACCCCAAAAGTTCCTCACCAAAAGGATAAAGGGGCTCAAACATATGTCATACGATGCCCGACTGAAGAAACTCCAGCTCTATTCAGTCACATACTGTCTGCTCAGAGGTGATCTGTGCCTGACATACAAGGCCATGTCCAACCCGAATTAATGGACATGCTCCACCTCGAAAAATCCAAATCCACCAGAGCCACGAGAGCAAGAGACTTAAACCTCAACACGGATATAAATAGGACGTGCTGGAGGGACAGATTCATCACCCAGAGACTCCCTACACTATGGAACAGAATCCCAGTCCATGTGAGGCAGAGCCCCTCACTGACTCTATTCAAGAGAAATCTTGACGAGTGGATGGGAGATCGTAGGTTTACCCCGGGAATCATCTCTGTATCACTGCTGGACAGAGGCACAGCAAACTAATGGGTATAGTATTCTCATCCTAAGGGGTGGTGAAAGCCACACACACTCTGGCTAGGCTTATAAATGCCCTAGGGCAGATAGCCTAGTATGAACCTATGAACCTATGAACCTATTACTGAGTAGGTGTAACTTTGAAAATAAATGTGTCAAATGGCCATAGTTGGTCAACATTGCGAACACAAACAACCAAGGTGGGGGGCTTCATTCCCCACACCCCCAATATGGGGGGCTGTGCCCCACCCCAACTATATATATATATATATATATATATATATATATATATATATATATATGAACTTTGACATTGCAATACAATGTGGAACAGGGCAAATTTAAAAGGTTTCCTTCACTTATCTTATGCGTCGCATTACTTCCTGGATGTTGGCCAGCTATGGCCACGCCACCCCATTTATATAGATAGGTAGATAGATAGATAGATAGATAGATAGATAGATAGATAGATAGATAGATAGATAGGCAGGTAGAGATTTGTTACCTTCATGTGGTTGAACTAGAAAGTCATTGAATGAAGTTTGTGCTGTGAAGAATGGTTGAACACTTTCTTTGTCAAGTATTGGAGGAATTCGATGAAGTTTGATTGACTATGTTGGTTAAGTATAGGTTAGTTGTTTTAATACCAAATCTTTTGAATTTACAGAACGTTTCAGCATTAGGTGTGGTAGTGTGTGTGTTTGTGTGTGTGCGGGTGTTAGCATGTGTGTGTGTGTGTGTGTGTGTGTGTGTGTGTGTGTGTGTGTGTGTGTGTGTGTGCATTTGCGTGTGTGTGTGTGTGTGTGTGTGTGTGTGTGTGTGTGTGTGTGTGTGTGTTTGTGATTAAAAATAAGTGCTAGATAAAGTGATTGCTTTGGTGCACCCCTCCCCCTTGCCTACTAATACATGCTAACCCTAACCCAAACTATAACCGTGCTTCTGACCCTGACCTTAATCCTAACTCTGTACCTTACTTTAGAAAAAACATTTCTGCAACACTTCCACTGTATCAGTTCCCCATCATCCAACCCTAAAGTCCACACTGATCTCTATAGCTAAAATCATTGTCCTCTTCCCTAACCAAGTAAGTCCACACTGCACTGACTATCCTCCTCCGTAAACCTAACATCACCCTCCCCACTCCCCTTCCCCATTTAGCTGATCCACAATTAGCACTTGCTTCCATCTATCTCCTAAAATGCAAGCATATTTTGCTACAGCTGCATGACTGAAATCACATTCCAGTTTGAGCGTGAGTCTAGCGGCTGGCCTAATGAGGTAACAGCTGTCTGACTTCTCGGATGCAAGTTACCGGAATTTGAGCAGCTGGGACTTGAGTGGCTAAGTATCCCTGAAGATTGCCACAGCACAACTCACCAGTTAGCTGGTGCAAATTATTATTTTTCAGGTCAGACACCATGATTTCTGGTGGATAGATGTGTTTGTATGTATGTGTGCATGTGTGTGTGTGTGTGTGTGTGTGT